>NC_048229.1:30974256-31055257 GCF_002007445.2 Ailuropoda melanoleuca | reverse complement strand
AGGGGGGCCGGGGGGGGGGGGGGGGGGGGGGGTTGTTCCCTACTGGGGACTCTCTCAGGTACCCCTGCCTCAACATTTTAAATGACCATGGCTTTTAAAAATAAAAATTGAGTTGTGCCTGGGTGACTCAGTCAGTTAAGCGTGCCTTCGGGTCAGGTCATGATCCCAGGGTCCTGGGATCGAGTCCCGCATCGGGCTCCCTGCTCAGCGGGGAGTCTGCTTCTCCCTCTGCCTGCCGCTCCCCCTGCTTGTGCGCTCTCTCTCTCTCTCTCTCTGTTAAATAAATAAATAAATAAATAAGATCTTAAAAAAAAAATGCTGACTTCCAGAAAAGTTGCAAGGATAGTACAAAAATCTCCTTAATACCCTTAACCCAGATTGGCCAATTCGCCATTTGCAAGTTCCCTGTAGACTGTATTTCTTTTCGCCAATTCGGTGTGAGTTTTCTCAGAAGGAGGGCATTCTCCTGCATAACCACCATGAAGTTGCAAAGGGTACTCTGTATTTTCCCGTGCCTTGTTATTCTCTGACTCCCCTGCTAGGATGATTCTGATTTGCTGGCATTTATACCTGAGACTATATTTTATAGTCTAATTATTTGGCTGGAAAAAAGGAAAAAACTGTCTCTGGAGGAGAGAGGCAGGTTTCGAGTCCAAGATCCCACCCTATTTCTGACATTCCTAGATAGGGTTTGCCGGAGCGCGTGTCGGGACCACGCTCTTTCTTTTAAATTGCTTTACTGAGATAGAATTCAGATGCCATATAATGGAGCCATGTAATGGGTACAATTCAGTGGTTTTTAGTATATGCACAGGTGTGTACAACCATGACCAGAGTTGATTTTGGAACATTGGACTCACCCCAGAAAGAGACGCTGAACTCTTCAGCTCTCACCCCCCTCCTCTCCCCTACCCAACCCCTGCAACCAGTAACCTACTTCCCGTCTCTCTGGATTTGCCTGCTCTCGGACATTTCAGATAAATGGAATCCTTCCATCGGTGACCTTTTGTGTCTGGCTCCTTTCACTTTGCATAATGTTTTCAAGGTTCATCTGAAGTGTCGTGTGTGTCAGCACCTTTTTAGGACCAGTGATATTCCATCGTAGGGGTGGACCATGTGGGGTTTATCAGTTCATCAGTTGATGGATATCTGGGTTGTTTGAACCGTTTGGCTACTACGGACCATGGTGTTACACTTCCTATAGCCCTGTGGTGTATTCCGGCACCGTGCGTGACCAAACATAAGAACGTGCTTACTCTCGCTCTCTCAAATAAATAAATAAAATCTTAAAGAAAAAAGAGAGAGTGCGCGCGAGCACATGAGTAGGGGGAGGGACAGAGGGAGAGGGAGCAGCAGACTCCCCGCTGAGCGGGCCTTGAGACCATGACCCGAGATGAAGTCAGATGCTTAACTGACTGAGCCAGCCAGGCGCCCCTGTTTTCATTTCTGCCTGACTCCGCTGATCCATTCAGCAAACATGTCTCAGGTCCTGCTGTGTGCCGGGCACCAGGCGGGGGCTGGAGCTCCACGGTGACCAGACAGCCCGCGTGCGCACCCACGCCTTCTCTGCCCTGCTGTTTTAATTCTTACAGCTTTGGAGTCTGACTTGATCTCTAGTAAATTAGACATTCCCTTGTCACTAGTCGGAAAAATGCGTCCTATGAATTGGCTGCTTATCGTGCCCATGGCACTATGCTGGGTGCTTCAACTTTTGTCCCTTTAGCAACACAAAACGTCTCCAGAATCTGGCCACGTGGCACATTCGTTGCTGCCATTTGGGTCCTGCGTGGATCACTGCAGTCACCTCTTCCCCGGGCTCCCTGCTGCCACCCCTGCTTTGTGTCCTATTCCCCGCACCCTTCAAATCACCACAAACTTAGTGCCTTAAACCAACACGCTGATTCCCTCACAGTTGGGAGATCCGAATCTGAAATCAGTTTCGCCCGGCAAAAGTCAGGGTGTTGGTGGGGCTGCGATCTTCCCAGAGGCTCTGGGGGACAGCCTGTTGCCTTGTCTTTTCTGGCTGCTAGAGTGGCATTCCCTGGCGGGTGGCCACTTCTTTTCATCCTCAAAGCTAGCTGCGTAGCCTTTGTGTTCAGGGGTCATGTGGCCTTCTACTGTAGTTGGGTCTCTCTCTGCCTCCCTCTTTTTTTGTTTTTAATTAATTTATTTGAGAGAGCGCGTGCATGTGTGCTTGAGAGCCTGAACAGAGAGGAGGGGCAGAGGAAGAGAGGAGGCCGACTCTGTGCTGAGCATGGAACCCGACGCCGGGCTCGATCTCAGGACCCTGAGATCATGACCTGAGCCGAAATCAAGAGTCGGATGCTTAACCCACTGAGCCACCCAGGCGCCCCTGCCTCCCTCTTAGAGGGACCCTTATGATGACATTGGATCTCCTGAGTAATCTGGGATCATCTCCCCATCTAAAGATTCTTAATTTAATCACATCTGCAATGTCCTTTTTGCCACCTGAGGTCTCCTCATCACAGGTTCCAGGGTTTCAGGGCTTGGGCATCTTGGGGCCCATGACACAGCCCACCACAGCACCCAGTCCATGTCCTGTCCCTCCTCTGCTTAGAACCCACCATGGCTCCCCAGTGCTCGGCAGGCCCAAGTCCACAGTCATCACGGCTGCTCTGCCTGCCCGGCCCCTCCCTTCACATGTACCCTCTCCTGTCAGCAGTTTTAGTAATGCTGGGGTGCAACACGTCTCTGTCACCTCTGGACCTTGGCCCAGGCGCTTCCCTCTGCCTGGGACATTCTCGGGGCTCTTTGCAGGCTGGCTGAGCTTCTGTCTCAGCTCCTACCCTGACGGGGCTGCATGAAGGAGTTTGAGTCCTGGGGGTCCTGTATTCGTCCTCTGTCTCTCTGCTGGGTGCTGGGGGCAAGGGGGGCAGATGCTGCTGCTGTCTGGTTCCCATTGCGTCCCCAGTGCCAGGCACCGCGTCTGGCCCAGGGTAAGGGGCTCAGCACGCATCTGTGGCATAAACGATGCACCATGAAATTTGATCTGTGTCTGTGTCCTGAGTGCCTGTCCCACCTCTGGGCTCAGACCTGCCAGAGCTGCCTCCACGGCGGCACAAGGTCCCTCCCCCCGGGATCCCCCGCCCCCCCAACCGGGAGCCACTGGAGGGCCGGCCTGGGTCTGATTCACATCAGGGGCCCCCAGGAGGCCTTGGAAGATGTGCATTCAGTGAAGGCCTGGCTGTTGAGTGTGTGCTCTCTCGCTTCCTTACTGCTTGGAAACTCCCGGGCAAGGAGGGTGCCATGTGAGCAGGGGCCTGTTCGATGAGGGTCTCTCGTACAAGGAACAACAGAAATGTATTGTCTCACAACCGTGGAGGCCAGAAGTCCAAGATCAAGTTGTGGCGGGATCGGTTCTGGGTCTCTCTCTTTGCCTTGGAGATGGCCAGCCTCCACCTCTTGTCTTCCCCGGGGTGTCCAGATTTTTCCCTTTTAGAAGGAAACCAGCCCTATTGGATTTGGGTCCACCCTGAGACCTCATTTTAACTCAATCACTCTGGGAAGACCCTCTCTGCCGATAAGGTCACGTTCTGAGGTTCTGGGGGCTAGGACTCCAGCAAATGAATTTTGGGGCACATAATTCAACATGTAACAGGGCTTGAGTTTATGTGCTTTGGAGCCCAACGACTGGTTCTAATACTCCCTCTGCCACTTCCTAGATAGTGGTGACTTAGACAAGTCCCTTACCCTCTCTGGACCTCAGTTTTCACATCCATAAAATGGGATAATCATAGGACCTATGTTTTAAGATTTTTGTGAAAAATAAATGCATTAGGGACCACTGGGTGGCTCAGTTGACTAATGCCTGCCTTTGGCTCAGGTCATGAGCCCAGAGTCCTGGGATCGAGTCCTGCATCGGGTCTCTGCTCAGCAGGGAGTCTGCTTCTCCCTCTGCCTACTGCTCCCCCTGCTTGTGTGTGTGTGTGTGTACACGCGCTCTCTCTTTCTCTCTCTCTCACAAATAAATAAACTCTTTAAAAAATGCATGAATATATTTAATGTGTTTAAAGCAGAGCCTGGCATATAGTAGGTGCATAATATGTGTTAATTACCATCATGGTTGTTGTTTTAAGCATCAGAGTCCATTGTGGTATCACCTCCTCCAGGAAGCCCTCCCCGATTGCCCCAGGCCCAATTTAGGCCATCCTGTGGGCTTTCCCAGTGCCCTCTGTGACCTTCTTTAGAGCACATCTAGCCCAGGATAGGGATTTTGAAAGAAAGAACATTCCATGAGTTTAATACTTCCCTCTCCCCCAGATGTACAGTTGGATCACCTGAGCCTCCTGAAGCAGTTTGAGCACCTGGACCCTCAGAATCAGCACACCTTTGAGGCCCGGGACCTGGAGCTGCTGATCCAGACGGTAGCGTGGCTGGGGGGGCGGGGGCGGGGGCGGCGGCTATAGGTAGAGGACGGAAGGAGGCTTTGTGGAAGGGGAGAAGGGAACGGAGCCTGGGACACGCACCCGATCAGTCTGGTGTTCTCTGAGGTCGGTGCCCCGAAGCCTCCCCACATCTCTCTGGGAGAGCGGAGGCGTAGGCAGAACAGGCTGGGCTCCCTTCAGACCTGGTTTCAAATCCCTCCTTGGCTTTGTCCTTCCCATATAGCTTGGGCGGGGCGGGGGGGGGGGGCCGTCCCNNGGGGGGGGCACTGTCCCTTCTGTGTCCTCGTGGGAGGCAGAATCATGCCCCCCTCCTCCCCACCAAAGAGGTCACACCCTGCACATCCTAATCAGTGGGACCTGTGGCTATGTGACCTCACGTGGCGAAAGAGATTTTTGCAGATGTGATGAAGTTGAGGGTCCTGAGCTGGTGACATTACCCTGGGCTATCCAGGGGGCCCTCCCTGTCCTCACAGTGGGAGGTGTCATCACCCTAGGAGGCGGCCGTGTGACCACTGAAGCAAGGGCTCGCCTGCCGCTGCTGGCTTTGCAGGTGGAGGAAGGAGCTGTAAGCGAGGAAGGCAGCTCTAGAAACTAGAAGAGCCAAAGAAAAGGATTGTCCCCAAGTCTGGAGAGGGAACACAGCTCAGCCTCCACTGTAATTTGAGCTCCGTGAAACTAATTTCACATCTCTGGCCTCCATACTGTAAGATGATAAATGTATGGTGTTTTTTCTTTCTTTCTCTCTCCCTTTTCTTTCTTTCTCTCTCCTTTCTTTCTTTTCTTTCTTCCTTCTTTCTTTCCTTCCTTCCTTCCTTCCTTCTTCCTTCCTTCCTTCCTTCCTTCCTTCCTTCCTTCCTTCCTTTCTTTCTTTCTTTTTCTTTTCTTTTCTTTTCTTTTCTTTTCTTTTCTTTTCTTTTCTTTTCTTTTCTTTTCTTTCTTTTCTTTCCTAGGCTCCACACCCAGTTTGGGGCTTGAACTCACAACTTTGAGATCAAGAGTCGCTTGTCTGACAGACTGAGCCAACCAGGCGCCCCCGAATGTGTGTTGTTTTAAGCCACCAAATGTATGATAATTTGTAATAGCAGCCATTGGAGTAATAGAGTCCTTATCTGAGAAGTGGGATCTCCAGCCCAGCCTCATGGCGAAGGCCAAGGGCGGCGGGCCTGGGGAGTGCAAGGGGATACCCAGACCTGCCCCTGCCTCTCCCCTGCTCCCATTCCTTCCACAGGTCCCCAGCACCTCCGGACTGAGCCGGGCCTCCGCCTGGCCTCAGCCCTGCCTTTCTGGCCTACTGGAGCTCCATCTAGTGGCCGTGACGATAATATCAGCCAATCGCGTCTATTCTCGGCATTGGGCTCAGTCCCTGAGGGATGTTTTTGCCACGCATTTCCAGAACATTCTAGAAACTGTCCACTTTTCTCCAGCCCCACTGTCCTTCTCCTAGTTTCGACTCCCATTGTCCCTCATAGTCGCTTCCTCACTGGGCTCCCTGCTTCTGCCTTTAGGAAGAAGCCGGTAGGATTTCTCAACTCCTCACTCGACTTTTGGTGCTGTATAATTCTGTTGTGGGGGATGTCTGTGCGTTGTATGACGTTTAGCCACATCTCTGCTCTCTACCCACTTGATGCCTGTAGACCTGCCTTCGCTGTGACAACCAAAAATGCCCTTAGACATTAACAGTGGTCTCCTGTGGGCCAGTCACCCCAGCTTGAGAACCTCTTCCCCACACAACAGCTGTGTTCATTTCCTATGCTGCCCTGTAACATTACCACAAACTTAGTGGCTTAAAAACACCTTAAAATTATCGTATGGTGTAGACCAGAATCCAAGAAGGGTCTTGTTGGGGCTGTTAGTTTGCTGGGGCTGCCGTAACAGCTTACCACAGACTCAGTGTCCTAAACGTGGGGCGCCTGGCAGGCTTGGTCAGTAGAACGCGTGACTGTTGATCTCGGGGTTGTGAGTTCGAGCCCCATGTTGGGTGTAGAGCTTTCTTAAAAATAAAAAAATAACAAATTTAAATGAAAAAATAAAAACAGAAATGTATTCTCTCATAGTTCTGGAGGCCAGAAGTCCAAAATCAGTATCCCTGTGCCAAAACCAAGGCTTTGGCAGAGCTGTACTCTCTTTAGAAGCTAGAGAGAAAAACCCACCTCTTGCTTCTTCTGGCCTCTGGAGGCTGCCAGCATTCTGCAACTTGTAGACCCATCACTCCAGCCTCTGCCTCCATGGCGTTCTCCCTGTGTCTCTCTGTGTCTTCTCTGTAGCCTTCTTTATTTTATTTTTTAAAGATTTTACTTATTTATTTACTTGAGAGAGAGAGAGCACAAGAGGGGGGAGGGTCAGAGGGAGAGGGAGAAGCAGACTTTCCGCTGAGCAGAGAGCCCAACATGGGGCTCGATCCCAGGACTCTGGGATAGTGACCTGAGCCAAAGGCAGAGGCTTAACTGCCTGAGCCACCCAGGCGCCCCTGTCTGTAGCCTTCTTATAAAGACACCACTCACATGGATTTAGGGCCTACTCTAATCTGGGAGGCCCTCACTGTAACTAAATAAATCTACAAAGATTCTGTTTCCAAATAAGTTCACATTTTGGCGTTTTGGGTAGACATGAATTTTTTCGGGGAGGGGGCGATACTCTTCAACCCAGTGTCGTATTGCTATCTCCAGTTTACAGAGGAGGAAACTGAGGCACAGAGAGGCTAAGTAACTTGCCCAAGGTCGCACAGCCTAGTGGGATTGGTTCACACAGCAGAGCCTGGGTTTGAACTCTGGGCAAAGTAATTAGAGACCCAGCGTTCTTTATCACCTAGCTGTATTCCTTTCCCTATTAAGTCCACCTCGAGTGCTGTTCCTTATTGCTTATTTCTCCAAGATCTTTAGTTTATTTTTAAGTAATCTCTATACCCAGTGTTGGGCTCTAACTCACAACCCTGAGATCAAGAGTCATGCTCCACACACTGAGCCGGCCAGGCGCCCCATTCCTCCAAGATTCTGAGGTCGTGGAGGACTTGAAAGAGGTGGGTTGATGTTCTTCCTGTGTAGGGGTGCTTGGCTGCTTCAGTCGGAAGAGCCTGGGTCATTTCATCTCAGAGGGTCATGAGTTTGACCCACGTTGGGTGTAGAGATTACCTAAATAAATAAACTTTTTAAAAAAGTTGTTACTGTGTAACTGTCCTAATCTCTTTTGAACAAATAGAGAGGGGAGGCTGTGTCATGAGGCAAGAGTGGGTCACAGAGATCAAGAAGTGAGCTCAGGACATGGAACCCAGGACTGGGTGGAGGTTGGGATGGCCCTTGACCAGGTTCAAGGCTGAGGGCCTGGAATTTGGAGGTTGAAATTAGGGCCTGGGTGTGGTGGTGAGATGAGAATGACGGTTTGCCTTTCCCCAGGCCACCCGGGACCTTGCCCAGTATGACGCGGCCCATCATGAAGAGTTCAAACGCTATGAGATGCTCAAGGAACACGAGAGACGCCGTTATCTGGAGTCGCTGGGGGAGGAGCAGCGAAAGGAGGCAGAGAGGAAGCTGGAAGAACAACAGCGCCGGCACCGAGAGCACCCCAAAGTCAACGTACCTGTAAGAACCCCCATTTGTGGCTACCCCCCACTGAGTCCAATTCTCCAAGCGCCACAAAATGAGAAAGTAGCTAAAGAACTACAATTCCCAGCCGACCGTGAGGCCAAAAGTCCTTTTAAATGTCCTCAGCCACCCCAGGGGCTGCTGGGAGTTGTAGTTTTTCTTGCTTGAGGGAAATGATATTTGCGGGATGGGGGGACTCAGACTTCTTGTTCATGAGCCCCTGGCTCTCCCCTCCACAGGGCAGCCAAGCCCAGTTGAAGGAGGTGTGGGAGGAGCTGGATGGATTGGACCCCAACAGGTTTAACCCCAAGACCTTCTTCATACTGCATGGTAAGGTGGGGAGGAGCGCCAAGACCCAGGCTGAACCCTGAGGCTCTGACCTTTCTGGGGCCTGAATACTAAGAAGAGGTGTCCCCATCACAGTGGGGTTTAGGCAGGCCAAAGAGGTCTGAGCCCACCCCTCCTGTTGGTCTAGAAGGCTATACCCTTACCCATGGCTGGGATCTTCCATCGAAGAGCTAGGCCTCTTTTCTGGGATACACCAGATATCTTGGTTCTCAGGACTAGCTGATATCCACTCATTGAGCCATCCAGGCTTGGCTAGACTGGGCCCCCCTCCCACCGCGGCCCAGAAGCCCTGGTCTTCTCCAGGAGCCCTGTTGCCAAGGGTGAACTGCCCGCAAATAAACAGGCTTCCGGAGACTGAGAAGCTACCTTTTCCATGGTGGTTCAGCCACATGTCTCCCTTCATTCCCCTCCTCTCTAGAAACCTAACCCAGGGTTGCCAGGCCCCCTCAGTTGTGCCTAGGACCCTGCCCCAGAAGCTGCAAGCAGTCAGCAGAGTGTAACAGAGCCTGGTTCATTCATTCACTAAACATTTACTAAGCTCCCTCCAAGGTCAAGCTGGACGGAGACTCAGTCACAGAGGACTGACGCCACTGTGAACAAATCAGAGCTGCCCCCCCCCCCCACATAGCCAGCAATCAGGCACACCGGTAACTCTGTATTTCGGTGAATCTAAAAAACCGGGGAGTGTAAGAGAGTCTAGAATTTTTACACAACCTGCCCATTAAACGTACACACCACCAATGACAAGATTCTTCTGGTCTCAGGGATAATAAAATAATGTGGGGGGGGTTACATCTTAACAGTCAATGAAGTGGATTCTATAATAGCGTCTCGGGTAGTGGTAGGAGATAAGTAACATGGAAAAGACGACAGCAGGGTTCAGGGCGTAGAGTGTGTTGTACCCACCAGCCCCATGTGGCTATTGAGCTCCTGAAATGTACCGAGGAACCAAATTCTTTTTTAGTTTGGAGACATGCATTTTATTAAAATTTGTAATTACGGTAAAAAATACACTTAACGTGAGAAGTCCCATCTTCAGCCCCTTTTTAAGTATACGATTCAGGAACGTTAAGGACACCCACGTTGTTGTGCAGTCAACCTCCAGCATTCTTTTCATCCTCTTCCAAACGAAAACTGTTAATCAACAACTCCCCGCTACTCCTCCCCCCAGCCCCTGGCCACCTCTGCTCTGGATCCTGCCTGCATGAATTGCATTATTCTAGCTACTTCATATAAATGGAATCGTACAGGATTTGTCTTGTTTGTTGCTGGCTTACTTCATTTAGCATAATGTCGAGGAACCCAAGTTTTTGTTGTATTTGGCTGTTACTAATTTAAATGTCATGCGTCCCACGTGGCGAGTGCTCCACTGGACAGTACAGCTCTAGAGAGATGACATTTGAACCTAGACTCCAGTGAAGTGAGAGGATGAGCCTTGCAGATATTTGGGGGAAGCGCATTCTAGGTGGAGGGAACAGGGAACACGCAGAGGGGAGGAGTGAACGTGGGTTTCCAAGGTAACAACAGCCGGATTGCTCAGAGCCTTCCAGCCGAGTTAAGGAATTTGGATTTAATCTCTCTGGGATGGGGCCCCACAAGAGGAGAGGCTGTACGGCGTGAGGGCCGAAGCCAGGAGAAGGCCAGAGATGGCGGTGGCTGTGCCCTGGGAAGTAGGGAAGAGTGGTTGGATTCTGGATTTATCTTGAAGGGCAAGCTGCAAGGACTCGCGGATGGACTGGATGAGGATTAGGAGCGAACAAAAGGGTCAAGAGTGACTCCAAGGTATTTGGCCTGAGCAACCGGAAGGATGGAGCGGGAAGAGCAACCATATTTGGCAGGGAAGCTTGGGAACTAGGCCCGTTCGTGTTAAAATGGAGATGTCTGTCAGGCACTTACGTGGCGAGGAGAGTTGGCAGTTGAATATTCAGGTGTGGAGGCAGCTTGTGGATGGCGTTGGAAGCGGAGGGGCTGGAGGAATCCATGTGAAGAGGTTCTAGCCAATCATACTCTTTTTGTAATGATGAAAATATTCTGTGCCACCCAGTATGGCCGCCACCAGCTACGTGTGGCTGTTGAATGCTTGACCTGTAACAAGTGGGACTGAGGAACTGGAATTTTTACCTTAATTGATTTAAGTTTAAATAGCCTGTGTGGCTAGCGGCCACCATGTTGGATTTGAGGATCAAATGGCCTGAGCCCTGGGGCCCACCAATAGGTAGCATTCAGGAGGAAGACAGAGCCAATGAAGGAGAATGAGGGGAATCTGGGAGGAGAAAAAGATGTTCTGGAAGCCAGGGCAGAAAGTCAGGTAAAATGCAGGTTAAAAATTAACCATTGGCAGGGTGCCTGGGTGGCTTGGTCAGTGGAGCATGGAACTCTTGGTCTGGGGCTTGTAACTTTGAGGCCCACATTCCATGTAGAGATTGCTTAAAAATAAAATCTTAAAAAAAAAAATCAACCATTGGATTTGCAAGGTCAAGGTTCCTGGCCATCTCTGGGGGACCAGTGGGGTCCTGATCTGAGTGAGCAGAGGAAGTGGGGACAGCGAGTGTGGCCCGTGCGGCTGAGAAGCCTGGAGCCTCGGAGCCATATAAGCTGGGTGGCAGGTGGAAGTTCCTCTAGCCTGGTTCTGTGGGTGGCGGGGGCCTCTGACAGCCCTGGCTCCTGGGCAGAGGGGTTGATCTGTGCCCAGACCACCAGGTGTTAGGGATCAAGTTGTCCTGCATGACAACCATCCCAAGAATGGCCCTGGTGAAGGCCACCTTCATTTATTCCCTTCTTGGGACCCTGGTTGGTAGGGATCAGTCTGTCCTAGCAATGGGCCAATGGGGCACTGAAGCCTGAAGGGTATCATTGTATTGTTGGAGACCCAAGGATACCTGTCCTCTGATAACAGAGCCCGCATCAGCCCCCAATTTCTTTTCTAGCAGGTTCCTCAGAGACCTGACCCGCCCTGTGCTCAGTCCCCCCAAGATACCTTGTTGTCTCCCCCTCAGATATCAACAGTGATGGGGTCCTGGATGAACAGGAGCTGGAGGCCCTCTTCACCAAAGAGGTGAGCGAGCATCTTGGAAAGCATGGGTGCAGAGGATGCCCACGTCTGCCACATGTCCCCTCAGAGCCCCCTGGATGGGAACTGCAGGGAAACTACAACTCCCAGCAGCCCCTGGGACAAAAAGAGGCTCCCAGGAGTGGCAGGGTGGTCCCAAGGACTTCTGGGAGTTTAAGTTGCCTGGTTGTGTGTGTAAAGAGGCGGAGTAGCCTAGGAGAGAGGTTGCCCTGGACCCTTCACTATGTCCTGCCTCTTGCTTGACTCCGCTACAGCTGGAGAAGGTGTATGACCCAAAGAATGAAGAAGATGACATGCGGGAGATGGAGGAGGAGCGGCTTCGCATGAGGGAGCACGTGATGAAGAATGTGAGAGGGGGGACCGGGATCACGGGGAGAGTGGGGGCAGGGGTGGAGTGAGGCCCAGCTCTGTCACTTACCCTGGCTCCCCAGGTGGACACCAACCAGGACCGCCTCGTGACCCTGGAGGAGTTCCTCGCATCCACGCAGAGGAAGGAATTCGGGGACACCGGGGAGGGCTGGGAGGTGAGGCCATGGAGGATTCCCTGAGTCCTGAATACTGGTCTCCCCCAGCCCTAACCCTTCTTTCAGAGTCGCTGGCCACTTCTCTTACTCTCTGGTTCTCTGCCCCCACCTACCCTGGGTCTCTGCCTCCTTCTGTCTCTGGGTTCTGTCTCCGTCCCCCTCTGGGTCCCTGTTCTCCCCTTTCTCTGGGTCTTCATCACCCTCTTCAGCTTCCACTCACATGTCTTCTGTCCGCACACATGACCCAGGCCTCCCAGCCTTCCCCAGACCTCCTCTGTTAGCGGAGCCCTCCCCAGCGCGGGTGGGCCAAGGCTGACGTCACCCTGCTGAGGGCCCCTGTCCCCACCTCACAGACAGTGGAGATGCACCCTGCCTACACGGAGGATGAACTGAGGCGTTTTGAGGAGGAGCTAGCCGCCCGGGAGGCTGAGCTGAATGCCAAGGCGCAGCGCCTGAGCCAGGAGACGGAGGCCCTAGGGCGTTCTCAGGGCCGCCTGGAGGCCCAGAAGAGAGAGCTACAGCAGGTGACTGGCCAGAGAGGCTGGGCCCATCCTCTGAGTCCCTGGTGGCCTTTGTCCTTGTGTGTTCAGAGGCTGGGAAGGCCTGTGGCCACTGTGTTCATCACTAGTAGATCCTTGGGTGGTGACGGCCATCTTGAGTAAGGGCAGATGTCCCCATCCCTGACAGCTCTTTGGCTGCCATGTTGGATAAGGGCAGTGGGGCTCTAGGCAGGAGGGGGGGAGGCCAAGGATGGAGGAGGAAGTTAGACTCAGCAAGGGTTCAGTGAAGTCTTCCCTGTCCCGAGGTATGACCCAAGCCATAACAGGGGAGGGAAAACTGGATCTTTTTAACTGTTAAGCCCAACTCTCAGAAAAAAACTAAGCCCCATAGGGAAGGGATGGGTTCAGGACCACTTAGCAAGTTGCCATGGAGACTCGCTGTCATCCCCTCTTACCTGTCCCATCTCCGCCTCCTGCTCTAGGCCGTTCTGCAAATGGAACAAAGAAAGCAGCAGCAGCAAGGCCAGAACAACCCAGCCCCTGGCCCTGAGGGACAGCTCCAGTTCCACCCAGACACAGGTGCTCTGGGCCCTGGGCACCCAGGGGAGGGAGCTGGTGGCCGACTCCTGGGTCCGAGGGAGGAAGAAGCTGGGATGCCTAGTGCTATCATTTCCTCCCTCCATTTCCAGATGATGCGCCTGTCCCAGCTCCAGCTGGTGACCAGAAGGACGTAGACCCTTCAGAAAAGAAGGTTCCTGATCAGCCCCCTGAGCTGCCCCAGTCGGATACCCAACACCTGTGATCCTCCTGGGACCCCCCACCCCCACACTCTGGGTTCCTACGGAGGCAGCTGATGGGAGGGTGATGAGGAGTTGACACCCACCTCCTCTGGGGGTCAGCGACTTGTGTGGCCGCCTGGGGGAGGGGAGGGCCGGGTGGCTCTTCACACGTTGCTGCCTGAGGCCTGCATCTGCCACCTCAGCTTCCACAGCCTCCCAGTCTGTGGTCCCTTCTTTCCGAGCCCCTCCAACGGACTGCCTTCTCGAGTCTAGTTGGGCCCTCACTGGGTCACCCTGACTTAGGGAAGTCTGCTCCCTCCCGAGAAGGGGCTCCCTCGTGCCTGCCTTCTTAGATGGTTTGGCCTTAGCTGCCCGGCTGCCCGGCTACTGTGGCGTCCTGCATCCATTCCCAAAGCTGCTGGAATTCTGCCTGCTTCCCGGCTTCTGTCAGTTGATGAGGCTTGGGTGGTCCCTCGAGAGGACCACCAATGCCTCAAGGACAGGGTCTTCCCCATTGCTGGCTGTGAGGGACAGCAGAGTCAGCATAGTTGAGTAGCGCTGATCCCAGGAACCCAGACTCTCCCTGACCCCTGGCTTCCAGCTGCCTCGGCCTCTGCCCTGACTGCCCGGCTCCTTGCCCCTTCCCCACACAGACCCAGAAGGGTCCCGGAGCCAACCCTGCCCCAGGATCAGGTTCCAGCCCGTCAGCCCCACGTGGGAGGCGCCGCCCCACTTTCTGGCCTTCTCTCACACAGCTCCGAGTTCTTCTCTGTATTCCAGTTCCATCCAAATACACTTTCTGGAACAATCCTTGCCTCTTTTTCTTTGTATATACTGTTCCCTCCTAAACTTCATCCTCAACCCCCCTGCTAAAGTCTTCCTCATTCTGTAAAATTCAATTCAAGCGTAATATCTGAGAGGTTCCATCCTGGCAATTATTTGTCCTCTCCTGATAAGTCTGCTGTGTACACACACACACACACACACACACACACACACACACACACACACGGACCCTCCAGCAGGATCCCAGCCACAAGGATAGAAAGGTTTAGTAAAGAAAAAGAAGTATTACCTCCCAACACAAGACATCCCAAGGTAGGGTGATTCCAGGGAACCACTTTCTCCCATATCCCTAGTTCTAGCTTCTCCCCAGAGTGGCTGCAGCTGCTCCAGATGTCACACCTCTATACCAACAGCTGATGAAGAAAATCGGCAGAGGCAACAAATCAGAGCCTCCTCCTACCCCTCCCCACCAGAGCCTGTTCACCAACACACCACTGGGCAGGGGGTCTGTCTAGTTTGGTGCCCACAAAAAGCAAGTGGCCAGGTGTGCACTTGGCCGCCAAGGCAGCCGAAGTGGTAGCCTGTGGCCCAGAGCCCCGCGTCCACTTTCAGAGGCCCCCGGGGCTGCAGGCAAGGGCTCTGGCAGCACGGAGTAAGGCATCAAGGGAAGGTCTTGGTCAAGTATGACTGCAAGGAGCTACAGAAGCACTTCAGCCTGGAGCAGTGGATCCTGGAGCAGCTCTCTCCCAGAAAGAGGAAATCTTGGAGTTGGAGATGAATGTGGAGGGATGGGTCAAGGAGCTGCTGGTTGACTGGTACAAAACCACTGAGGCTTTTATTTCTGGCCTCTGGATAAGATCTGGGGCATGCAGGAGCTGAAGACACCCCAGAAGAAGTAAGAGTCCTTGCCCCAGAGGACAATCACTGCCCCCCAACCTCATAGGAACAGCAATATGGGCGCGGGAGATGTCCACACTCTAATCACCAGAATTTGTGACTACGCGACCTCACAGGTTGTGTCTCTTTCGCCCACTAGAGGGCGGCAGAGAGCAGAGCTGCATCCCTGGGCGTCCAGCACCACTCTGCACAGGAACAGGTCAAAAGTAAAAATGTTTACGCAGTGAATATGTGAGTCATGCGAATGGTGGGTGCAGAAACGAGAAGCTGCCCAAATTAGATCGTTGTCCCTGCTGCTCCTGCTGAAAACCATTGGGTGGCCTCTCCAAACCCTTCCTGACTCCTCCCCTGCCTGCCTCCCCAGCCCCAACTTCCATCGTACTGGCCCGCCATCTTTTTCCTTCAACCATGCTGGCCTGTTTTCAGTTCTTAGAACATAACTAAGCCCTGAGAGCTGATAGGAGGGCAGAGAAAGTGTCTGTCTCATTTCTCATCTGTCCTCGGAACCTAGAACCAATTGGATGCTCAGTAAATATTGTGTTCCATCTGGGAGGACTATCTGTGGAATGACCTTGGAGGCTCTTTCTGGAATTCCGGGCTAGGGGCTGGCCGGCACAGGATCTTCTCCTCTTGCCATGATTTCAATGTCCTCCAAGGTCTGCACACAATGTTGCCTGCCAGTCCTGGAAAGTGCTGGTGCCCATGCTCAGACTGGATTTGCCATACTTCCAACACCATTGTTTTCTTGTCTTCATAAGGAGAGTAAGAGTTAGGAAGTGGGTGTCTTCCTCGGGTTACAGACCCACACTGTGGCCACCTGAGCCCAGCCAAGCAGCCCTCGCCAGAAGACATCAAGAAAATGGGCCCTTGTCTATTCGCTGATGCTCTGCCTTTAAGTTCTACATTGTCTTCTGCCCTCTGTCAATCCCTTGGCTCTCACTCCAGGTCCCAGAAACACTATCCTGTGCTTAACGCTCGCGGTTCACCTCCATTTCAGTGTCAGACCTTCAGCAATTTTCCTAACTTGATTATGAATGAAATTAAACACAGCCAACACAGTTCCGAGTGTGTACTATATCCCAGTGATGTCACTTGAGTGTTTGGGGTTTTTTTTTCCCCCACTGAAGTTTAAGTTTTTGAGCTTCCATGTATGCACGGTGGGAATTAGTCCATCCATTTTCCTTGCTATGTGGTATCCTGTTGCTAGAATTTGCCACTGTTTGTTCACGGATTTTTCTACTGATGGCTCTTCCCAATTTTGAACTATCACAGCCAATGTTGCAATAAATGTTCTTACATATGTCCTCCCAGAACATCTGAGAGTTTCTCAAGGATATGTATCTTCTACCCACAATAGAAATTGCTGGATCATAAGACACCCTCCTTTGCTACCTTACCGGATATTGCAAAATGATTTCTCTGGGTACACGAACTCCCTGCCAACAATTTTAAGTTGTAACATTTCATCCTGAAACTGTTGAAGAACTTGCAAAAATAGTACAGAGAGCTCCTTTGTATCCTGCACCCAGTTTCCCCCCGCCAACCCACCCCATGATGATATCTTAGGTAAATATAGTGCATTGTCAAAGCCAGAAATTGACATGGTTACATGATTTAATCTGGTACAGACCTGATTTGGATTTCACCAGCATTTACTTGGATTTTCACGCACCTTAAAAATTTCTGGTATACAGGGGCGCCTGGGTGGCTCAGTCGTTAAGCGTCTGCCTTTGGCTCAGGGCGTGATCCTGGCATTCTGGGATCAAGCCCCACATCAGGCTCCTCCACTGGGAGCCTGCTTCTTCCTCTCCCACTCCCCCTGCTTGTGTTCCCTCTCTCGCTGGCTGTCTCTCTGTCAAATAATTAAATAAAATCTTAAAAAAAAATTTCTGGTATACAGTTCTATGAAACTTTATCCAACGTGAAGGTTCGAACATCCATCGCCACATTCAGGATACAGAACTGTTTCATCCGTCCACGGAAACTCATGCCTGTTACCCTTCATAACAGCACCCTTCCCCAAACCTTAACTCCTGGACACTGCTGGTCTGTTCTTTATCTCTTACCAGGCAGAGAGTCTGTTCCCAACTCAGGTTCTGCTACTCACCCCTGGAAAATCAATACTCTGTTGACAAGTGATGGTGGGAAAGGAAAAGTCGCTTTATTCAGGAAGGTGGCAACCTGGGAAGATGGAGAAGGAATGTCTCAAAGACCACCTTCCCCATCTTTTTTTTCTTTTTCTTCACAGCTGTCATATTGTGCCCTCAGGGCAATCCCTTAACGTTTGTATTGTTTTTGTGAACCTGGAACCCCTGTGAGTGAAACTCAGATTTTTTCCCAAAATTTTATTTATTTATTTGAGTGAGAGCAAAGCGGGGGGGGGGGCACAGAGGGAGAGGGAGACTCCCCGCTGAGCCGGGAGCCCAGTGTCGGACCTTGAGATCATGACCTGAGCCTAAAGCAGACGATAAGATTTTATTAATTTATTTGACAAAGAGACAGCCAGCGAGAGAGGGAACACAAGTAGGGGGAGTGGGAGAAGCAGGCTCATAGCGGAGGAGCCTGATGTGGGACTCGATTTAGAACGCCGGGATCACGCCCTGAGCCGAAGGCAGACGCTTAACCGCTGTGCCACCCAGGGGCCCCTCGGTTCAACCTCTTAAACAGGTAGATGCCGTTGTGACTTCGGTTTTCCAGAACGGGAAGGTGAGGCTCTGATAGGGAAACCCTTTGTGCAAAGCAACACAGCCAGGGGCAAGGAGGGGCTGGGAACCAGTCAGCCTGGCACCAGGGCTTTTAAGAAGCAGAATAACCTGGTTTCTAAAACTATGGTCTTTGGAAGCGGTCAATTTGCACGTCCTCACATCCTGGCCGTGAGACTTTCAAAAAACGGCCATGGCTCTCTGGGATTGTTTCTCCCTCTGTAAACAGGGAGCTACAGAACCTAGTTCACAGATCTGTGGTGAGAAATTAGAAATGAGGAAAGTAAAGCACGGAGCTGGGGGCCTGGCCTCAACAGGGGTTCTAGAAATGCTAGTAATTATTATGTTTGCTATTGCTACTATCTTGTTCCTCCCTCTGGACAATTCCTAAGGGTGCGCGGCTTTCGGAGCAAAAGAGTTGGGGAAGGAGGAAGGAGGCCAGCTCCGAAGGTGACAAGAAAGAAAGCCTCCCACCCCCTCCCGGGGGTCCTGGTTGGCTCGTGGCTAGAGCGTGCAACCCTTAATCTCTGGTGGGGACTTCAACCCCTACATTGGGCGGAGAGCTTCAAAAGAAAAAAAAAATGTCACGTGGTTAGAAGTCGCCATTGGCGACGAATGAAGTATTTCTGGTCCCATCCCTAATAAAGCGGAGCCAATGGTGCGCTCCTCCAATGGGGATGCTAGATTGATTTATTTATTTAAATAACCTTCTCCTTTGCGTTGGGACTGGAGGGGCGCGCAGGCCCAGCACGCCAATGAGAAGGGGCGTGGCTGCAATGGGGGCGGAGAAATGACCACGCCCCGGCTGGGCGGGGCGTCAGGTCTTAAATTTCCAGCCTCAGGTGCCAAGACTTTGGGACCCCGGGTTTTGGCGATGGCGCTGCGCTGGGGCATCGTGTCCGCCGGCCTTATCTCCAGCGACTTCACGACCGTGCTGCGAACGCTGCCTCGTTCCGAGCATCAGGTCCACCCTCCTCCGGAATCCTGTGGCCGGGGAGCCGGAACTCCTGGGTCTGAGGGAGGAGGGAGCCAGGGTTCCCTACTCCTTTCTCCACACTTCTGTCTTGTGAACTCGAGTTTCGTCAAGTTTGGGAGGGTTTTTTTCTGAACTACCGCGAAGAGAGGAAATTTAGGTATTAGGGGATTTAATAATCGCTTGCCCCACATCTCTCCTTTTCAGGACCCGTGTCCTGCCCCCGTCACCTCTTCCCCCAGGACTCCTTCCCTTCGCCTCCGTCCTGGGGGACATAATTTTTCTTATCCTGGGGACTTCTCCATCAACCTCCCTCCCATCCGCCTGCCCCAGCCCGGCAAGTCTGACCCTAGCGTCCTTCCAGGTGGTGGCGGTAGCGGCCCGAGACCTGAGCCGGGCGAAGGAGTTTGCGAGGAAACATGATATCCCCAAGGCCTATGGGTCCTATGAGGAGCTGGCCAAAGACCCCAATGTGGGTGAGTGGCAAGGGGAGCGGCGCTGCCTCTAGGGTGCTCCGTAGGATAAACAAGGCTCCGCAGGATGGCCCAATCCCTGTGTGCTTCTGGAAGGATCTGGGGCTGGGAGGCAGAACTGTAGGAACGGGTTTGGCCTGGGATTAACAGTCTAGTATGAAATTCGCGTTTAGAAACAAGGTGTCCGTGGTTTGGGAGGGGCCTGAATTTGTAAGTGAGCCTGTTTAGGATTGCTTTTTTTCTTTTCTTTTCTTTTTTTTTTTTTTTTAAGATTTTTATTTATTTATTTATTCATTTATTTGAGAGAGAGAATGGGAGAGCGCAAGCCGGGGGAGCTGCAGAGGGAAAGGGAGAAGCAGGCTCCCAGCTGAGCGGGGAGCCCCACAAGGCCTCAATCCCAGGACCCTGGGATGATGACCTCAGCCGAAGGCAGATGTTTAACCAACTGGACTACCCAGGAGCCCCCCATTCAGGCTTTAAGTACGCTGTGTGGCCACGGCTTCTGTGTTCTGGAGTGGCCTGGATGGAGAGGCAGGACGTTATAGTTGGACAACAACCTGACTGGAGTTAGGCTGCCTGAATTGGCATTTTCCTCTTCTGCTTGCCTTTCTCAGTTTCCTCATTTGTAAAACGGGCACAATATTAGTATCGACCTCTTGGTGTTGTTGTGACAAATGACTTCATGGTAATTTTGGAAGGCTGGAAATAACCTGAAGAAAATAAGAGTTATAGTAGAGAATGTGTTAGCTCCTTCCTAATGGGAGACGAGGCTTGCCCACTAGGGTAGGGCTGGCCGCAGTTGGTTGGTGGGGCCCCAGCTCCTAGCATGCTAGGAGCCGGCCTCTAAGTTATGGGCACGTGGCGGAGGTCTGGGGTGGGCGGGGCTTCTGACCTCCCGCCCTCCTTCCTTCCTAGAGGTGGCCTACATTGGGACCCAGCATCCCCAGCACAAGGCCGCAGTGCTGCTATGCCTGGCAGCGGGCAAGGCCGTCCTGTGCGAGAAGCCCATGGGTGTGAATGCTGCAGAAGTTCGCGAAATGGTTGCCGAAGCCCGATCCCGAGGCCTCTTTCTTATGGAGGTGAGAGTGGAGGGGACCTTCCAAACGCCAACGTAGCGCTTCTTGCCATTACTAAACATGGTTGCCAGTGGACGTTTTTGGAGGAACAAAACGGAAGGGTTTGTCAAAAACAAAGATGGCCACAGAGTGAACTGGGGTTGGTGTGTTTTCTAGGATGTAGTTGAGCTATGCCATGAAATCTGCTAGCAACAGCTATCAGGAATGAGAGCCATTGCTTTTGGCCATTAGCAAGCGATGCTTCCTGAAAGATACTTTGTCAGCTTTTCAGAGAAAGATGCCAGTAGTGGAAAGTGGCACAGAATAGCAATAGGCTGAGTTTGGATAGATTTACAAGGATAGCGGTCAGAAGGGCCAGGGCACCCCTACCTTACCAACTCTCAAGGTCAACCACTCTGCTTTTGCCCTTATCAGACATGGCTACCTATAGGGGGCCTTTGAGAGCTTGCAGAGTGCCAGTAATTAAAATGGCTGCCAAATGGCAAAGGATAGCGCCAGCAGTTAAGATGGCCACCAAATGACCTCCAGGAGCTATTTTCACATTAAGGAGTATTGTGGTTCTTAAATGCTGCCTTGCTGTAGGTTCTGTCAGTAGTAGCAACCTCTGCCTTTTACTTCCCCATGTCCTATCTAGCTGTCCTGTGCCCAATATTGCTCCCAGTCTGCAAAGTTCTCTATGCCCAAGGAGTAGATAGTCAAGATTTACTATGGTTACTCAGTGCTTCTGGTTCTCACTGTGCTCAGCAGTGCCAAAGGTCTGAATTTATTGCTTCCTTGTTTTTATTGGTACCAGTTGTGTTCCAGATCCAACCCTTGGAACTGGGGATTCATAATGGGTAAGACACAGGCACAGTAGTTAACGAGTTCAGGGTCTGCTGCGGTCACAGAAATGGGCCATTGCAATGCCTAGTTGCACAAACTTTCATAGATACAGTACTGGGCAGTTGGCAGAACACAGAGGCATCAGCCCAGCATGGGGGATAGTCAAGGAAGCTTCCCACAGGTAGGGACTGACCTGAGACTTCAAGGGAAAGTACATTGCACAGGTAAATGGGCCAGAGGAGGAAAGCAGATTCACTGTATTTAGTGTAAACTTGACTTTGGACAGGCTTTCGAGTCCGAGGACTCTAGACTCCATCTCACCAGTTCCTAGCTCTGTGATCTTAGGGCAAGTAATTTGAGACAGAATCAACTCTAGAAGGAGAGCTGCGTCGGGGGCCACATGGAGGGTGGTCTGGAGTAGGGAGACCATGTGTATTAGTTTGCAGAGCTGCCCTAAGTACCACCACAGACTGGGCGACTTGAGCAACAGAAATTTCTTTTCTGTTACTTCTGGAAGCTAGAGGTCTGCGATCAAGGTATCAGCAGCACCGGTTTCTCCTAAGGCCTCCCTCCTTGCCTCATAGGTTACCATCGATCACCCTGTTTTCCCTGTGTCTTCAGGTGGTCCTTCCCCTGTGTCACTCTCCTCATCTCTTCCTGTTGGGTTAGGGCCCACCATAATGACATCATTTTAACCTAATTACCTCTTTAAAAACCCCATCTCCACACTGGGAGGTACAGGGGGTAGGGCGGTTAGGACCTCAACCTGAATTTGGTGGAGACACAATTGAGCCCATAACATTGGGAGACTGGGGGAATGGTCCAGATAAGAAAGGACAAGGCCAGAGTTGGGGCCACGGGAATGGAAAGGAGAGCAGAGAAGAGGAGAGGAGAGGAGAGGAGAGGAGAGGAGAGGAGAGGAGAGGAGAGGGCAGAGAGACTCAGGGGCAGGACACTGCCTGGGGACTGCGCAGGGCTGGGGAAGGGAGGGGGAAGGGTCTTGTGTGGAGAGTGGGGAGCAGCGAGTAGTCCCTCAATCTTGGGCTCCAGAAGGTAGAGGAACTGGTTGGTTAACTCCTGGGTCCTGACGTCTTTCCTTCCTTTTCCATCATCCTGCTTTCTCCCCTCTGTGGCATGCAGGGCATCTGGACCCGCTTCTTTCCTGCTGTAGAGGCTCTGAGGTCGGCTGTGTCTCAGGGAACTCTGGGGGATCTCCGGGTTGCTCGGGCAGAATTTGGGAAGGAACTCACCCACGTACCCCGGGTCGTAGACTGGGCCCAGGCTGGCGGTGCCCTGATGGACTTAGGCATCTACTGCGTCCAGTTCATCTCTATGGTCTTTGGTGGGCAGAAGCCAGAGAAGATCTCAGCCGTGGGAAGGCGCCATGAAACAGGTACCGTCTATGTGGGACTATATGCTGACGATAAGAGTGATCCTCCCTCCCTGGGAGCCCTGAGCTGGGGAGAAGTCTCCTCGCCCCTGAGAAGCAGGTTAGACACCTGTAGGAACTTCCTGCCTGAAGTCAAAGAGGATCAGAGTTGAGAGAGTGGGCAGGCTCTGTCCTGGGGTTTGCTGTGTGATTTTAGCCAAGGGACTCAACGTCTCTGAGTCTTCGTTACTGGTAAAATGTCAATAACAGGGTTGTCATAGGGGCGCTTGGCTGGCTCAGTCACTAGAGCACGCAGACCCTTCATCTTGGGGTTGTGAGTTTGAGCCCCACATTGGGAGTAGAGAGAGAGAGAAAGAAAGGGGTAATGGGGTTGTCATAAAGAGTTAATGAAGTCAGTCTTTTATTTTATTTTTTTCCCCCATCTGGCTAGTTTGGCCTCATTCACACTGTGGGCTCAGTTCCACGTACAGCAAAAAGCAGGCCCTGGTGTGCAAGCTCTTTTCTTTTTTTTTTTTTTTTTAAGATTTTATTCATTCATTTGACAGAATTCACAAGTAGGCAGAGTGGCAGGAGAGGGAGAGGGAGAAGCAGGCTCCCCACTGAGCAGGGAGCCCGATGTGGGACTCGATCCCAGGACCCCGGGATCATGACCTGAGCCGAACGCAGATGCCTCACCAGCTAAGTCACCCAGGCGCCCCTTGCAAGCTCTTTTCAAACCTTGGCCTCTGCCTTGTTTACTACTGTTCCATGGCCCAAAGCCAGAGGTGGGCAAGTAGCCTATACCTTTTGATGGAAGGTGCTGCAAAGACATATTGCCGAGGGACACTCACGGCGGAACGAGAGGAATTCCCGTGGCCAGCTCTGCAAACGGCCCCACACAAGGCAATGAATCACCAGGAAAATATACACGGGTGTGAATGTCACACTTCAGAAAATCTTCTCAGTGTAATATCTGGCCAACTTTTAGGCTAAATAGTAACTCCAGAAACAGATTATTTTTATCAAGTGCTTCCTCTGAGTCAGGGTTATCAGAGGAATGGTCTCCGGGAGCTAGATATTGTGCTTGTCCCCATTTCACAGATGCGAGAGGGACAGAGTGACTTACCCAGGCTCACAGGGCAGATCCAGGATAAGAACTCGGGCTTATCTGCGGCACCTGGGTCGTGCAGCCAGTTGAATGCCTTGACTCTTGGTTTTGGCTCAGGTCATGATCCCAGGGTCATGGGATCGACCCCTGCGTCAGGCTCCGTGCTCAGTGGGGAGTTGGCTTGAGGTTCTCTCTCTCCATCTCCCTCTGACTCTCCAGCTCGTGGTCTCTCTCCCTCTCCTTCTCTCTGAAATAAATAAATAAATCTTAAAAAAGAACAAAAGAGAAAGAAAGAACGAAAGAATGAAAGAACGAACCCCGGCTTATCTGAAAGCAAAGAGAATTAGGTCAGTAGGGTTCTCCCATCGAGGCCACACGCGATGTGTTCCGGAACCAGGCTAGTACTTTATGGGCTGTATTTAATTTAATGTTTAATGCTTACATAGCCCTTATCGTAATCTAAATAGCCTTCCAAGTGCTTTGTGCATTTTATATCAGTTAGTGTAATCCTCATAACAACTGTGTGAGAAGGTTCTAGTATCCCCATTCTGGAGCCGAGGTCAGACACATAACCGACTGAGCCACCGAGGTGCCCCTCTTTTTTTTTTTTAATAGCATACATTTGTTTATTTATTTTGGTAACAGCTTTACTGAGATATAATTCACACACCGTACCATTTATTCATTTAAGGTGTATAATTCCATGGCTTTGGGGTATTCACAGAGTTGTGCATTTATCACCCTAATCAATTTTAGGATATTTTCATCATTCAAAAAGACTCCCACAAAAAACCCATCCCCACACCCCATCCTCCCATCCCTCTGAGCCCTAAGCAACCACACTGATCTCCTCTCTGGTTCTGGGGATTTGCCAACTATGACACTTCACACAAGTGGAATTCGATAGTACGCAACCTTTTATGCCTGGCTTCTTTCACCTAGCATGTGTTTCTATTTCTTTATTTATTTTTTTATTTTTTTTAAAGATTTTATTTATTCATTCGACAGAGACAGAGACAGCCAGCGAGAGAGGGAACACAACCAGGGGGAGTGGGAGAGGAAGAAGCAGGCTCATAGCGGAGAAGCCTGATGTGGGGCTCGATCCCAGAATGCTGGGACCACGCCCTGAGCTTCGGCTCAACCGCTGTGCCACCCAGGCGCCCCTTTTATTTTTAATTTTTAAGTAAGACTTATTTATTTATTTTAGAGAGCGAGAGGGAGGGAGAGAGCATGTGCTGGGGGTGGGTAGGGGCAGAGGGAGAGAAAGAGGGAGAGAAGCCGACTCCCCGCTGAGCAGGGAGCCCGACTCTGGGGTTGATTTCATGACTCTGGGGTCGATTTCACGACCCTGAGATCACAACGTGAGCTGAAATCCAGTTGGACACTTGACCGACTGAGCCACCCAGACGCCCCAGCACATGTGTTTTTAGGGCTTCATTCCTTTTTCACTGCCATGTTAGAGACGTGATCTCTTGCCCAGCGTTCCATAGGCAGGATTTGAGACCAGGCCTTCTCCTGTCCCGTACCTTCCCCAGGTGTGGACGACACGGTCACTGTGCTTCTCCAGTACCCAGGAGAGATCCATGCCAGCTTTACCTGCAGTATCGCTGCTCAGCTCTCCAATATGGCCTTTGTGAGCGGGACCAAGGGCATGGCTCAGGTGAGGCGTGACTGGCCAAGGTGGGAACTGTGGCCCCTTGCAACAGGAGCAGGCCAGCTGTGGTTGTTGGAGCTGGCTGTGGGCTGAATCAGCCTTTTCCCACAGCGTTGCTAAGGAATCCATCCTTGACTGCCAGGCCATGGTATGGGTTTGGCCCGCCAGGCTCCTTCCTGAGGGTGAACCTCCTGGTCTGTCACAAATCCTGAGGCCTGAGGAGAAACCGGTTCTTATCAACCATGCTTAGAGGGCAGCTGTGGCCTTTGGAATTGCTTCCAGGACCGGATCTGGGCATTATCAAAGAGCGGCTTCATTGGGCTTCAGGGGGCCCTGTTGCTAGAAAGAAATCCTGTTCTTAGGAGAAGAATTGGGACCTTGCCCCAGACTTGAACTGCAGAATTTGGACCTTGCCTGGGCACATCTCTATTTCCAGTTTGGCCTAGACTTGGGTATGGGAATATTGTAGGCTTCCCAGGGCTCTGGGGCCAAAAAAATCAAGTCTCCTAGTAGATAAGAAGGTGCTGGATTGTCTAAGTCTCCTCCTTGCAAAGGAGATTCACACGTGTGGAGATAAGCTGTCCTCACGAGGCCTAAGCATCAGATCAGAGAGGGGTTTGCCCCTGGGGAGATGAACAGACAGGCGTCTATTGTGATAGTCCTGTTGCTGAGAAGCAAATACCCAGCAATGGGGGTGAGGGAGGCAAGCCTTCCTACAAGCTCCTAGCCACCAGGTGTGAGAGGGAGGCCCCCGAATATCATTAGGCTGGAGCCTCCCGTAGCCACCTCTTATCTCCCCCCAGATCCTTGACCCCTGCTGGTGCCCAACAGAGCTGGTGGTGAAGGGAGAGCGTAAGGAGTTCCCGCTGCCCCCAACCCCATGCAAGGAGTTAAATTTTATAAATGGAGCAGGCATGGTTTACGAGGCCAGGCATGTCCGGGAGTGCCTGCGAAAGGGTAAGGATGTGGAGGATGGGTGAGAGGGTGGCAGGGTGAAGGGGCAAACCTGATAGGGGAGGTGGGCCGCTCCCCAGCCCTCAGCCATGCTAAGTAGTTGTCTGGAACTACAATTCCCAGGACCCCCTGGGGCATCCATCTGCCTGAACCATGCATTACTCTGCCTCACAGGATTCTGGGAATGGTAGTTCTTTCGATCTTTAAGGTGTGAGTAGGAGGGGTCCCTAACTATACTCTTCCCCAGGCCTGAAGGAAAGTCCTGTGATTCCCCTGGCGGAAAGTGAACTCCTGGCTGACATCCTTGAAGAAGTGAGGAAGGCCATTGGAGTCACCTTCCCCCAAGACAAACGCTGATCCGTGCCCTGAATAAATAAAGATGTGGCTCCCGCAGAGATCTTGGCAATGGTGGTTTGGTGGGAGCTGGAGTAAAGGGGTCACCAAAGGGGTCACTAGAGAATAAATTTGGTAGAAGGATGTGGGGAGGAGGAGGAAGGCAAGGTCAGGGCATTTCTCACTAGCTCTTGGAGCAGACACCTATGGGCAGATCCTTGGTTTGCCTACTATACCCTGCATGACCCTGGGCAAGGAATCCTATGTGGGTAGGAGATGTGTCCCTCACTGCACGCTCCTGCAGCCTCTCCCTGCCTCTGTCTCCTCATCAGTAAAGGAGAGACATAATACTAACCACCCTCTGGTGAGGATTAAATGAGGGGGTATATGAACAGCCTCTGGAGCATGGTAGATTCTCAACAAATGTTAACTGATGGCCCTTGGCTTTGAGGTCAGGCCTTACCAAACTGGACTCTAGAAGCTCCAGGCTCCATTATGGTACAAAAAGTCATTGCAACTGGAAAGAAGGGATTTGGCTTCAGTCTTTCTTTTTTCTTTTTCTTTCTTTCTTTTTCCTTTTCTTTCTTTCTTTCTTTCTTTCTTTCTTTCTTTCTTTCTTTCTTTTTCTTTCTTCTTTCTTCTTTCTTTCTTTCTTTCTTCTTTCTTTCTTTCTTCTTTCTTCCTTTCTTTCTTTTTCTTTCTTTTCTTTCTTTCTTTAAGATTTTATTTATTTGAGAGAGAGAGAAAGAGGGAGCACAAGCAGGGGGAGCAAGAGAGGGAAAAGTAGGCTCCCCGCTGAGCAGGGGGCCTGACATGGGGCTCAATATTCCAGGACTCCAGGATCATGACCTGAGCCGAAGACAGATGCTTAACCGACTGAGCCGCCCAGGCGGCCCTTACCTTCAGCTTCAATGGCCTTACTGGCAAAGCCTGGGTCATATGCCCGTTTGTTTGGCCGGTTTAGGATGTCCGTCCCACTAAGATTACAAGCAGTTGGAGGGGGGCTATATGTGGGTGGTTGGCCGGCCAGTTAGGGTTAACTCTGTGCTCTAATCAAGGACTAACTTTCATAGTTTTCTGTAATAGTTGGTGTAGGTTAGCTTGTGCTGCTGTAACAACCCTCAAATCTCAACTCAGCATAGCAGGTTCATGTCTCACTGGTGCTATGTATTAGCTGAGGGTTCTGGTCTGTGTATGTCTGGTATCTAGGCTGACAGAGCCACTAGGATCTGGAGTCCTGCCCATCACTGTGGCCAAGGAAAGAAAGCTCTCGAGGGTCTGGTACCAAAACTTAAATGCTCTAGCACATAAACAACATACATAACCGCCCATAATTCATTGGCAAAAACTAGCCACACGATCTTGATGGGCCAGAGTCCAGGAAGTCCTGTTCTACCAGGTTCTAGAAGGTAGAGATGCATACATTGGGTTTACACTAGTAATTCTCACTTTGAGCAAATGAGAGAGAGTAGACATCAATCAAATGAGTTTTCTATTATTTTCTATTCCAAGTCCCATTATACATCATTCAGCTATCACTACACTGGTTTCAGCCCTCTGCTTGCTTGGTTTTAATCTTTTGTGTGGCAAACATGGCTAATGTCTCTAATCATTCACTTACAATGGGAAAGTTTTCACTGAATGTGTGGCTGCCCAGCTAAAGACTACATTTCCCAGGCTCCCTTGCAACTAGGTCTTGCCACGTGGATAGGTTCTGGTTAATGGGATGTATGCAGCATCTGAATTCCGGCCTTTTTTAGGCAAAGAGGATAATCTCCCTTTCAACATCTCCTTTCCTCCTTCTGGAGTAGAGAGGTGGTGTTGGGCATTGGTGTGTCCGTCTTACATCAGGAGATGGAAGCCATGTTTCCAGATGGTGGAGCCATAAGCCAGAAGGACAGGATAGAAGAAGGACAAGACTATGGAGGTGGGCAGGCCTTGAGGGCTGCAGGGTGAGTTGGCAAGTTGGAGACCCAGGAGAGCCGATGTTTAGTTCCAGTCCCAAGTCCAAAGGCCTGAGAACTGGGAGAGCCGATGGTGTACTTCTTGTCAGGAGGCCTGCAGCCTGAGATGCAGGAGGAGCTGATGTTTCAGTGTGAGCCTGAAGGCAGGAAGAAGGCTGATATCCCAGTTCAGAGGCAGCCAGGCAGAAAGAATTCTTTCTTACTCTGAGGAAGGTCGGCCTTTTTGTTCTATTCAGGCCTTCACCTGATTGGATAGGCTCACCCGCATGAGAGAACGTAGTTTGCTTTATTAAGTCACCAATTTATTTATTTATTTATTTATTTATTTATTTATTTTTTAAAGATTTTATTTATTTATTCGACAGAAATAGAGATAGCCAGCGAGAGAGGGAACACAAGCAGGGGGAGTGGGAGAGGAAGAAGCAGGCTCACAGCAGAGGAGCCTGATGTGGGACTTGATCCCATAACGCCGGGATCACGCCCTGAGCCGAAGGCAGACGCTCAACCGCTGTGCCACCCAGGCACCCCATTAAGTCACCAATTTAAATGTTAATCTCACCTAAAACACCCTCACAGAGACGCCCAGAAAATGTAAGACCAGATTTCTGGGCACTGTGGCCCAGCCAAGATGACATTGAAAGTTAAGCATATAGTCCCTGACCTTGGAACTTCACTCCATTTGTTCATACAAGTTGGGGTTGCTTATTCTTGGACTTTACATGAACAGTCAAAAAGCTTCATTGATGTTTAAGTCACTGTTACGTTAGCCTTTCTTAAAGCAGATGAATTGGTCTGCCACCTTACATTTTCCAAAGGTCTCTCCTGTTCCCACTCACTTCCCCTATTAAGAGCTGGAGTTCCTCTAGTTCCTCTTCCCTTAAAAAGTGTCTGCTCATGACTCAGTCATAGCCACTGCAACATGGCAGAAGGTCAAGCCCCATGACTTGTGAGGTTGTCAGGAAAGGCAATGCAGTGTCTTCCTTGGGAGCCGAAATACTCTTGAAACCTTCGGCCATAATGCCAGTAGTCCAGCTGTCCTGAAGCCACGAAGCCACAAGGAAGCTCAAACTAACCCACACAGAAGCCACATGGAAAGCCTTGAGACTCCATGAAGATGGGGATGCTCGGTCAGCCGGTCCTGACTGCTACGGACTCTAATGTTCCAGCTCCAGCTGCTGTCTGACTGAAAACACTGAGTGACCCCACGCTGGAACAGCCTGGCTAAGCCTTTCCCAATTGCATGACCCACAGGACTATGCAAGATAATATGATTTTTGTGATTTGAAGCTGCTAAGCTCTGGGATGATTTGTTACACAGTAATAGCTAACCGGAACACCTGGTATCACAGCTTTTACAACATGGATCCATTTTTAATATGTCAAGCAAAACTGGAACCCCCAAATCCTACCTATTTTTCTCCACCCTGAAAAATTCCCTAGGTCAGCCACCAGGGCCCACTGCTCCTGAGTAACTTAGCACCCACAACATAAAGGGTTCCTCTTTTCCTGGTGTGGCAACTGGTTTCTAAAGGGGTTCTCAATGACCTCTACTTCCCGGTCTTCGCATCCTTGTGTCTCCCCTCTCCTGTGGGTGTGCTGGACCTAGCGATCTGTTAAAGGCAAAAGCAACAGGATGTCCCTTCTGAGACTAAGTGATAATAGACTGACTTCAGGCCTGCTTGCTCTCTTGCTTGCTCACTGTGGTGCCGCCTGCTGCCATGCTGTGAGCTGCCCTATGAAGAGGTCCCATGATGAAGAAGTGAGGATAGCCTGTAGCCAGGGGACAGCAAGGAAGTGAGGCCCTCAGTCCAACATATCTCAAGGAACTGAGACTTCCCAACAACCATGTAAGCATGGTTGGAAATGGATTCTTCCCCAGTTGAAATCTTGGATGAGACCAGAACCCCAGCTGACAGCTTTTTGATGTCTTGGGAGAGAATGTGAAGCAGGGGACCCAGGTAAGCCACACCCAGATTCCATCTATCACTTACATCTTGTAATATAAATCTATGACTTTAAAACATCTATAAATTATATTTTTCTTTGTTAGAAGAGTTTTAAAATATCAGTTTCTCTTCTCATCGGATGTACTGTAAGTAGCAGATTCTATTAGCATCATTGTCCTTTTTTAGTTTTAAGATTTTATTTATTTAGAGAGAGAAGCAGACTCCCCACTGAGCAGGGAGCCCCAATCCAGGGATCATGACCTGAGCCGGAGGCAGACACTTAAGCAAATGAGTCACCCAGCTGCCCCAGCTTCATTGTCTTATAATAATGTGTAAGAGAGGGGCGCCTGGGTGGCTCAGTCAGTTAAGCAGCCAACTCTTAGTTTCAGCTCAGGTCATGATATCAGGGTCCTGGGATGGAGCCCTGTATTGGACTCTCTGCTCAGCGGGGAGTCTGCTCGAAGTGTCTCCCTCTCCCTCCCCCTGCCCACGCTATTTCTCTCTCTAAAATACATAAATCTTTCAAAAAATGTGTAAGAGATTTTCCTTACCAGTGAGCCATGGGAGGGCTATGAGCAGGGGAGGTCCACAGTCAGCTCTGGGTATAGTGAGACCCTTCTAAGTCCATGTGGGGGATGGACTAGAGGGGAGGGACTGGAGGCTGGGAGTTCATAGAAGAGGCTGGGACCTATGAAGGGGGCTGAGTAGGAAAGCCCTTGTCCAAATGACATAGGTGTCGAGCTGGACACTTGAGAGCACCCATGAGAACTCCCTGCAACTTTGGAAAGTTCAGCTCCTTCTCTGGGCCTCAGTTTCCTCATCTGTAAATAGGCCATAATTATCCTAGATGTCTTACGCCATGAAACGAATTGCTCCCAAACACTGCAGCTTAAAATAGCAATAAATCTCACACAATTTCTGAAGGTTGGAAATTCACAAGTGGCTTAGCTGTGTGCTTCTGGCTCAGGGTATCTCGTGAGGTCACAGTCAGGACATTGGGGGGGTGGTGTCATCTGAAGGCTTGACTAGAGCTAGAGGTTATGTTTACAAAGTGGTTCACTCACAAGGCTGAAGGATTTGATTCTTCACCATGTGTGTTTCTCTGGAAGATGACTGCTTGAGTGTTCTTACAACATGGCAGCTGGCTTCCTCTAAAGTGGGTGATCCAAGAGAGAGCAAGACAGAAGCTGCAGTAATTTTTATGACCTAACTCTGGAAGTCACACTCTGTCATTTATTTCCAGAATATCCTATTGATCACGCTGCTCAGTTCTATTCAGTGTGGGAGGGGACTACACAGCGGCATGAAGACCTGGAGACTAAAAATCGTCAGGGGCCATCTTGGAGGTGGGCTTCACAGTTCCAATGTAGCATCTTTGTTATTAGAAAACGTTTTGACTTCAGAGTTAGCTAAGAAGTTTTCTCCCCACTACTCAACAGCTGCACTGTTTAGAGGTCTGTAGCTGCATTAAAAGCCCTTTCTTCTTTTCTCTGTAATTAAGGCAAAGGGAGGGCTAATTCATTGGGCTGGAATAATAGGCACAGATAACGTTAGCTTCAAAGTTAATAGGAAACACTATTTCCCCCAAGGACATGTTTTCTTACTCATAGAGAAACTTTGTTCCCTAAAATCATAAAGTGTTGAAAATTCTATCAGTGAAAATGAAACATCTCACTCTTGCCTGTAGTCATTTGAAACAGAGTAGCAGCCTCGATTTCCAGTCTAGGTGCAGAGCTTCACATAAAGGGTTTCTGGCCCCAATAGTCCACATCTAGATTCACCTTGTAGTTTCCAAGGGTACAAGACCCTGGTTCCTCTTCACAGTCTGCACCTGATGTTGACCCTGCTTTGCTTTGAGCCTGTCATTTAGTTGTCACCTAAATTCTACCCTTCCTGCAAATCCTATAATAACTCTACCTTTTCCTTTGTCAAAATGCTCCATGGTTTCTCTCTTGTGTGGTCTCCATCATCACAATGGGTCAATAAACTTGACTTTGTCAGACTATGTTCCTGGTGGTGTTAGGCTGATGTATTAAGACTCCTATGATCATCTATTACTATGGCTCCCAGCCACCCTTGGGACATAGATCCCTTCTCTTATAGGCCCCCACCGTTCACTAACTGACCCCAGCCTATTTTCTGAGTTTTTGCTTCTTCTTTTCTTTTTAAAAGGAGATATAATAATTTCCATGCAGTAGAGTGTGCATTTCTTATGTACAGCTGCATGAATTTTTCAACATGTGCATACCCAAGTAATCCTCACCTAGATCCCCATATAGCTCGTTTCAGGCCCTCCCTGGTGCCTGTCCTGGGGTCCTTCAAGGTTCATACCTTGCCGATCTATCAGCATAGATTAGTTTCGCCACTTTTTGAACTCCATATTCCTTCTATTTTCACGAAAACAACTCACAGACTTCAATCATCTGAAACGTCCTGCCTCCGTGAATGATAATTTTCGCCTCCGATGTTCCTTCTGCCCTGGGGAGGGCTCGAATACCACCTGAAACTTCCAAAAATACTGCACGAATGAATGAATGAAAGTTTCAGCGGCCATCGAACGGGGGTGGCCGGTATAATGGCGCCACGACGGCTTCCTACAGGGGAGTGCGGTTGGACGGTCACGTGATAGGGGCCAAGGCGCCCCCAGCAGGTGAGGCAGGTGCAGTCACGTGACGACATGGCCCTGCGGGGCGAACGCTCTCGGCAGCCATTTTGCGGGGCGGTCACGTGAGAGGACGCACGCTCAGCGGGGCGATCACGTGACTAGGGGCGTGCTGCGGCCGCCCGGGCGGACCCGGCGAGAGGCGGCGGCGGGAGCGGCGGTGATGGACGGGTCCGGGGAACAACCCAGAGGCGGGGGTGAGGCGGGAGGCAGACGGGCGGGAGGAGGGCGAGCCCCCTCGCCGGCCGGCCCCACGATCCGTCCAGCCGGTGTGGGGCCGTGCGATCTCCAAGCACTCCGGGGCAGAAACTCCCGGATCGGGCGCTGCCAGCTTCCAGCCCCCTCCCTCCCCGGGGGTTCCCGGCTCTCTGGCCTCTGTGCCCCGATTCCTTCCTGCCTGGTGCTCTCGGACCCCGGAGAAGCTGGAGACCCCAGAATCCAAGCCCCCGGGGCAGGCCCGGGCTTGTCGCCGGCACCACTTCCTGGTGGGAGGGGCGGGTCTCTCCTCTGCCCCCTCAGGCCAGGGGTCTGGATGCATGAAGTGTTCCCCTCAGTCTCTTCTGCCGGAAGAACGCAGGATACAGGCCTAGGGTCCCTGCCTTTTTCTCCATCAGGAGCTCAGTTGTCCGGGCCCCTAGCCACTGTATCTACCAGGAACCCAGAAATGCAGGACCCCCTAGTGTTGTCCTTCCTCAGAGATCATGAGCCACCCTAGTTCCCTGGATCCCCTAGGACCCAAGAGTCCAGGCACCTCTTCCCTCCTTTCTCCTCTAGGGCCCACCAGCTCTGAGCAGATCATGAAGACAGGGGCCCTTTTGCTTCAGGGGTGAGTTTGAGGTGTGATTATTGCCGAGCGGATTTGAGGAGTGATGCCCCATTCTGATTCTGCACCCCCTGCACTCCATTCCCACTCTAGTTTCATCCAAGATCGAGCAGGGCGAATGGGGGGAGAGACACCTGAGCTGGCCCTGGAGCAGGTGCCCCAGGACGCATCCACCAAGAAGCTGAGCGAGTGTCTCAAACGCATCGGAGATGAACTGGACAGTAACATGGAGTTACAGAGGTGTGGCCCCTGGGCCCCTGGAGTCCCAGCTCTCAGGCCCCTCTTCCCCTTGGAGCCTGGAGTTCAGACCCACAGCTTCCTACTCTCTCAGACCCAGGGGTCCAGCCCCCCCTCCCCCCGCCAGCACCTTGGACTCAGCTCTTCCCTCCTTGAGAATATTGAAATCCTCCCTCAGGGAGTCATTTTCCCCACTTTCCTAAGTGTCCATCTTGTCCCTTTCCCCCACGTTGGCCTCTTTTTCACGTCAGCCTGGCTTGGGCCTCAGTTTCCTTGTCTTTGGTATGAGGTGGTTGCCAGGGTCTCCACACAATGCCTGATCATTCCTCCCCAGCACTGGCTTTCCTCTTTTCCTGCAGGATGATCGCAGCCGTGGACACAGACTCCCCGCGCGAGGTCTTTTTCCGAGTGGCAGCTGACATGTTTTCCGATGGCAACTTCAACTGGGGCCGGGTTGTTGCCCTCTTCTACTTTGCCAGCAAACTGGTGCTCAAGGTGGGCGTGGCTGCAGGGCAGTGAGCCCAGGGAAGCTCTACTCAGACCTATGAGGACCTGGGAGTTGTGAGGTCAACCCCTGTGGCAGCCCAGTCACCAAAGGGGATGGAGAGACCTATGCGCTGCTTGTTTGCTCCTTCATCTATTCATGGAGCAAAAATTTATTAGGCCTACTACGTGCCTGGCCTGTCCTTGGCATCCGAGATGTAGCATCAAACAGAGCGGGCTAGGTCCCTGCTCTCTTGGAGCTCACATTGTCTAATGGGTGCTGAGAGAAGTAAACTAGAATGATGTAATGCAAAGTGGTCGGGAAGGACTTCTGAGAGCGAGTGACATTAAAGCCAAAGTTGCAGTGATCTATGAAGATCAGGGGGAAAGGCATCTGATGAGGCCACAGCAAGTGCAAAGGCCCTGAGGCAGGACTAAGGCTGATGCATTGAGGGCAGATTGTGAGGGGTCAATTGATGTTAAAGATGTTAACTTTGCCGTGAGTGAGAGGGGAGGCTGGTTTTAAATAGGAGAGTGAGGTGACCTGCCTGCATATAGCTGTTCACTGTAAAATCCTTTTAACTTTAAAATTTCAGGGGAGTGGGAGCCCAACAATTTTGGGGGGGCCATTATGGGTAGGAAAAAAGATTATGGGGTGGAAGCTGGGAAGCTGGGAGGGGGACACCTGTAGTAGTTCCGGTGATTGTTGACTGACCTGGCCTCCCTTGGTAGCAACGGAGGCAGGGAGTAGATTTCTTAATGTGTTTGCCAGATTGAGCTGACAGGACTTGAATGTTGGAGGTGAGGGGGACAGCGGTCAGAGCGATGGTGGGGCTGGGGACAATAGGGAGGAAGTAGCCAGATAAAAAAAGGGTGAGAAGGAGAAGTTTAGGGAGTTGGAGAGTCATGGGCATGGAAGTATGTCTGGTCCTATCTAGTCTGAAGATCAGAAAAGCCCTCTCTGGAGATGTGACATTAGACCTGATATGAAAGCTTTGAGGGAGGAGTAAAAATTTGCTTGGTTGAAGCCTGTTTAGGTAGAAGAATCAGCATGTGCAAAGGTCCTGAGGCAGGGAAGAGTGGTGAAAGTGAAGATGTGGAAGAAGGTAAATGAGACACAGAAAAGAAGTGGAAAATTGGAATGCGATCGAGTCAGAGCCTTTATACAGGGCCTTGTGGGCTGATATGCCTTTTGGTCTTTACCACCTGGGGAGCCATGGAAGGTATGTGAGCAGGGCAGTTGACCGTAACAAGATCCATGTACAATTTATGAAGCTCATTCTGAGTAGGAGAGAAAGAGACTGCAGTGGGGCAGGAAGGGAGGCAGAGTTGAGAAAGGAGTGGGGACAAGGCTCATTCCCTAAGGCCAGTCTACTCCCTGCAGGCCCTGTGTACCAAGGTGCCCGAGCTGATCAGGACCATCATGGGCTGGACACTGGACTTCCTTCGAGAGCGGCTGCTGGGCTGGATCCAGGACCAGGGTGGTTGGGTGAGGCCCCTGACCCCTCCCCTACTCCTCTGAGACCCCTGGGTCTTCCTGAGCCCACCAGTGTTGCCCTCTCTGACTCTGGAATGCATTTCCTCACATGTCTGATCAACTCATTTGTCTGGTATCCACGACCTGTTGGTGACCCCTGACCTCTCAGTGACCTCTGATCTAACTAGTACCTTCTGTCCTTCCTGGTGCCTCCACTTCTTCTGGAGTCCCTCAAGTTTTTTGATAACCCTTTGACGCCAGCTCTTTGGTATCCATTCATCTTAGGCTCTTGTCCCCACTCATGCCCTGTGACCACCTCCCTCCCTGATTCCTCATGTGCTGGTCCAAGGGCTGCCCCTTGGCCCAGCTGCTGAAGTGACTGATGTCTCTGTCCACAGGACGGCCTCCTCTCCTACTTTGGGACACCCACGTGGCAGACAGTGACCATCTTTGTGGCTGGAGTGCTCACTGCGTCACTCACCATCTGGAAAAAGATGGGCTGAGGCCACCAGCTGCCTTGGACTGTGTCTTTTCTGCATAAATTATGGCATTTTTCCGGGAGGGGTGGGGATTGGGGGTCATGGGCATTTTTCTTACTTTTGTAATTATTGGGGTGGGGGGCACAGGGAGGAGTGGTCTAGGGGGGCAATAAACCTCTTTCAGGCCACACTTTGGAGTCTGAATCACTAAGCCCACTCCCTGGCTGTTACAGGAGATCAGGCTTCATGTGCTGACAAATCTTTTTCAAAGAAGCCTGGTGCCTTCTGGGTTAGTGATGAGTTAGGTCTCCACTCTGCCCTCCAGGAGCATGCAGTCCTGAGGGAACTGAAGATCACTTGTGTGGAAGCCTGCGGTGTTGTGTTGGAGGCAGCACTGGGCAACGACAAGCCAGGCAGTGGAGCCTGGGGCTTTAGGAAAAGAGAACAAGGCAGCAGGCCCTGGAGAACTAGGGCTTGGAAGCTTCCACCATATGGGACCAGAGGAAGTTGCACTTACTGAGATGGAGAATGGGGGGAGGGGGGAGGGATGGGAGGCCTTGGGAGGACTTACTGGACCAGGAGAGGGCTCTAGAGCCCTGTGGAGAAGCCACTGGAGGTCAGAAGGCTGGAATCTGGGGTTCTGAGAGAGAGGACAAGGCCTGAGCCTGTGCTGTGTGGCCCAGGAGCACAGGGCTGGACACCAGCTGCATGGGGAGGGGCTGGCCCAGTAACTGGGTGGGGCCCTCCAGGAGAGCAGGCCTTAGGGAAGATGCTGGAAAGCGGCCTTGTAGATTGGACACAGAAAAGGAAACCAGAGCTTAAGATCACTTGATCATAGGGTCTGTTGTACCTTCTCTCTGGGTCTCTTCTCCCCCCTTCCCCCCAGGTCTTTCTGTCCTCTCTCTGGGCCTCTTATTTTCCCCCATCCCATGACCTACCCCTCGCCCCCAAGATCTCCGTCCTTCTTCAGATGGTCTTTGCCTCCCCACTTCTTCTCTACCCGTGAGCACTTCTGAAGAAGCCACCTCTCTGCAGGTGGGGCCTGCTGGAGGCTAAAGGTCTTTAGGCTGAGGTATGAAATTTGGTGAATGAGTAACTCAGGCCCCATTGTGACTGTGTGCCTGGCGCAACTGCCCCTCCCCCATAGACTCTCCCCAGAGACACCAAGTCAGGGGAGAGCTGTCAGATAAGATAGCAGTGAAGGGAGACTGAGTCAACGGCCCAGAGAGAGGGGACAGTATGACCACAGGGGGAGCCCAGGGAAAACATCAAGGCAACGAAAAAGACTGTAAGACTTGGAGACAAAGCTCACTCACATCTTGGGGGAGTGGGCCAGCGGTGGTTCCCAGCCAGGCCTAGTTCTCAGGGTCCCAGCCAGTTTGCAGTCTGCTGCCGCCATGAGGTCAGTCAGTGGCCCCACCCCGCCTCTGCCTGAGACCCTTCCCGCTGAGTTCAGCATGACTCAGCACAGCTGCTCTCCTGGCCACGGGCCCAGGTGCCCCTTGAGGACCCCAGAGACCAGCCGGGTCCAGGATCCTCTAGGACAGGAGACACCCCCTTGCCTGGGTTGTTTGGAGTGGCCCCCTGCAAAGAAGGATTCAGTGGCTTCAGCTCCCTGCCCAACCCCCTAGCTAATGGAGGGCACTGAAAATAGGGTCACGTTCCTGTCTTTGTCTCCTTTCCCCCCTCTAGGACGGGGAGTTCCTTGAGGGCAGAGTCCTGGTTTGAGCCAGCTCTGCTTCCCAGACACCAGCCTGCAACTGACAGACTTAAAAAATGTACATTGGCTAAAGATACATCCCATCCACAGGTCCCCAGACCCTCCTGGTTTCCCTAGGACCCAGGGCTTCTCTTTGGGACCTTCAAGAAGCATGTGTTAGGCAAGACAGGGACTGCTTCAGAGCCAAAGAGAATTCCATGTCTCTGGCTGCCCTCAGAATAGCCTCTGGAATAAGCAGCCTCAGAGAGACCCTAAAGCTTGAGTGTCATTTCACCCTTACCCGTGTCAGCTTCTAGAAAAACAACAGGCCCCTGAAAAAGCCCCAAGGTATTCCAAATGGCCCAATCTTTCAAAGGATCCAAAGACCTCCTACCTCTTAGTAAAACCCCTACAAGGCTTTCAGAAATATCCCTGTCCCCTACTGGGGAGGGGGGGCGCAGGAGGACCCCCGAGACTCTAGAACTGTCCTTTTAATCTCGAAGATCTCTTCATGAGTCTAAAGACACACACACCACCACTCCTCTCCCAGGGGAAGATTCCAGAAAATGAGGATTTCCATCATGAGCGCCAGTGCTACAGAAATCCCCAATCTTTGAACCCAGGGCTCCAGGTCCCCCTTTCAACCCATCTATCAGAGAGATCCCCAAGATCCCAGAAATATCTCACCGCACCGCCTTCCAAACTTCTTAATGATCCGGGGCCCCTTATCTTCCAGAACAAACCCCAGTCATCTGGAAGTCTCTGTACCTCTGAGAAACCTCCAGGGCGCCAGAAGGGTCCATGCTCTAAGAGACAACCCCAGAATCCAACTTACTTTCCTGAGACACCCCCAAGACCCCAGAGTCATAATTTTCCAGGGCTCCCAGTGTCCCCATTAACCTTCCACCTACCAGAGAGACCCCCACAATCCCCTGACGTCCCAGAATCAGCCCCAAGACCCTTGCACCCCGAAACCCAGCCCCCCATCTCCACTTCCCCATTTCACAACAGCCTCGCGCTATTGGCGCGTGACTTCCCAACTTCTGGGCGGGGGGTCTGGGACTCCTATCAGCTCAGATTGGTCAATAGCGGGTTCTAAGCCCCGCCTCCCGGCACTGAGCATTGGCCGATCGCTCTCCCTGAACGCCCCACCTCTGAGGGCCCGCGCGCTATAAAAGAAGCCGCCGTGGCCACAGCCTCTCGCAGTGTGCTCGGCGGTCCTGCGGATCTGTCTCTTGCTTCAACAGTGTTTGGACGGAACAGACCCAGGGACGCCCCCTCTACCAGCCAACGACCACCCTCCAACCTTTTTTCCAGTCGCAACCTTGGGAGCCGTCTTCTTGGCCACCCGCTGCCTCCGGGACCAGCCAACAACCAATTTCGAGCTTACCTCTTAATCACCAAACAACCATGAGCTCCCAGATTCGTCAGAATTATTCCACCGAGGTGGAGGCCGCCGTCAACCGTCTGGTCAACGTGCATCTGCGGGCCTCCTACACCTACCTCTCTCTGGTGAGGGTCCCCAGGACGCCCCCAGCCTAAGTTCCCCCCAAGTGCGCACCTCCGGCCCTCTGCGCACGCGCTGGCCTCCTTTGTCCCGTAGGGTAGTCGGAGGGCGGAGTCCAGGCTCCTGGCCGGCCTTTCTTCCCGCTATTTTTCGCGCCTTCCTTCCCGCAGGGCTTCTATTTCGACCGTGACGATGTGGCTCTGGAAGGTGTGGGCCACTTCTTCCGCGAGTTGTCTGAGGAGAAGCGCGAGGGCGCCGAGCGTCTCTTGAAGATGCAAAACCAGCGCGGCGGCCGCGCCCTCTTCCAGGACGTCCAGGTAAATAGTGTGCGGGCAGCGGACTACATGTCCCGGGGGGCTGTGCGCGCGAAGCGCCTTGACTGCAGCGCTGTAGGCCCCGCGTGGGCTTCTGGACGATTGTGTTCCCTCCTGTGCGGCGCAAAATGGAGGCGCGCGCACTTCCCCGAAGACGTGGCAGTCCACACCGCAACCCTGGGGTGGGTAGTTGGAGGAGCCTGGGTGCGTCTATGTAGCTAGTCCTGAGCCCTCTGTCCTCTGTCCAGAAGCCGTCCCAAGATGAATGGGGGAAAACCCTGGACGCCATGGAGGCTGCCCTGGTTCTGGAGAAGAGCCTGAACCAGGCCCTTTTGGATCTGCATGCCCTGGGTTCTGCCCGCGGAGACCCCCATGTAAGTACTCCCTTCATCCACATTGAATAGGGCAGATTTCCCTTTGAGTCTTGTTTCCCCATCTGTCATACTGTGGATGGAAAAGTGGCAATGTTTTCTCATCTTCGTCCCTCAGCTCTGTGACTTCCTGGAGAACCACTTCCTAGATGAGGAGGTGAAACTCATCAAGAAGATGGGCGACCACCTGACTAACCTCCGCAGGCTGGCCGGCCCCCAGGCTGGGCTGGGCGAGTATCTCTTCGAGAGGCTCACTCTCAAGCACGACTAGGAGCCTCTGGAGACCAGCAGCCTTCGAGGGGGCCCCTCTGACAAGCCCCTGGTGCCAGAGCTTGTGCCTCAGCCTCTCCCTGCAGCCACGAGGCAGCTTTTTAACCACCCTGGAGCCCTCTCTCCCAAGCCCTGGACCAAATGGAAACAATAAAGCTTTTTGCAGCAGCTGGTGGTTTTGGGTGTGTTTGTGTTGTGGTTCTGTGTATGGTGTGGGAAATGAGGTATCTGTTTTCACAAGGCTTTTAATAAGCTGGACTGCCCTGGCCAGGAGACAGGTGTTGGCCTCCATTCCCACCTTTGCTGTTCTCTAAGCCCTAATCTTATCCCGGGGGAGTATGTTGGGGGGGGGGGGGGAGTAGCAAGTTCTCTGCTTTGCCAGGCTGTTAACTGCCCCTTCTACAGACTCCAAGGAGTCTATTAAGCCCTAGGCTGGGTAGCTGGAAGCAGGCACAGTTAGAAATAAACTGTAACCAGAAACAAGCACCAGAAGCACATGATAACGCAAGAGGTGCTGAGCTAGGAGTTTGGGCACAGCACAAACAGGATGTGAAACCTGGGGACTAAGTTCTCTGAGTGGGAACTGAAGGCTTGGCAGGCAGCTGCTGGGTCCAAGCTACAAAACTGTGAACTCTGACCCCCTGCCCCTTCTCTGGTTTTGGTAGAAGAATCTTAGAGGAAGTGGCTTCCAGACACTTGTTCTTTCAGATTCTCAGCACCTGCTGTAGTCCCCACACTTTGGTGGCCACTCATGATCCCGGCAGGGGAGGGGGCTTGTGTGTGTCCATCACCAACACAGTTATCGGGAAGGGTGGTCACACATGCAAATCCAGTTTCTACTCCCCCTGAAACGTGATTGGTTCAGAGATGCACTCTAGTGAAGACTCGAACTGAAAAAACAGATTTTTTTCCTGGAAAACAGCCATTCGGGGGACAGTAGGGCTAAAGTCCAGAGGCCAGCGTCCTTGAAACATGTTCTAAGCTAGCGCTGTCCAACAGAACTTTTTGCAATGATGAAAATACTCTGGGGGCGCCTGCGTGTCTGTTAAGCGTCAGCCCACAGCTCAGGTCATGATCCCAATCCCAGAGTCCTGGGGTGGAGCCCTCGGCTGGCTCCTTTTAAAAAATAAATAAAATATTCTGTATTTGTGCTGTTCAGTTGTGTAGCTATGAGCCTCATGTAGCCACAGTGGCTATTGGGCAGTTGCACATGGCTACTGCCACTGAGGAATCTGGTTCATTTAAATCTAAATAGCCACAGGGGGCTATCCGAGGGTCTTTTTTTTTTTCTGGTGACACAGCCCCTTTCTGCCAAAGAGCTTGAGCCAGACTTGCAAGTCCCGACTAAACAAAGCTGCCTTCCCTTTAAATAAAAACTAGAATCTAGAACAAGTCTCTCCAAGTCAGCAGAATGAGACAAGGTATCAGGGACTCAGGGGTGGGGGTGGGGGTGAGGTAGAATAGAAGCGGGAAAGAGGTAGAGAAGCCAAGAGGAGGGAGGGGCCAGGAACGAGGCCCAGCAAGCCCTCCCAGCAGACCAAACCTGAGATTCTTAAATATAGTTGTATTTTTTTCATCTCTGGACACCCATCAATCATACCCCCTTCTGCCCTCCCCCTCCCAAAGGCAAACCGAGTGCATCAGACACAGCATAGCACACATGAAGGGCCCCTCCCTTTCACCAAAGCTGGGGGCAGGGCACAGCTTAAGGATGGAAGAGCCTCGAGGTAAATATGAAGAAGGTTCTAGAACCTACTGGGTTCAGTTCTAGACCAGGGGAAAGGGACCAGGAAGCAGCACAGTGGTAAGGTTCTAGATTCAGCAGCTGGGACCTAGAACCCAGTGGTTTCATGGCGGGCCTAGGGCTTGTGGCTTGTGGCAGGGGAAGACAGCCAGTTCTGTCCTCAGCAGGGGGATTCCCTGGAGGGAACAGGAATCTCAAAATGAGGAGGGGAGCTCAGACTCTGGGAAGGAGGAGGAGGGTCTGGTTTCAAAAGGCCAGAAAGGCATCTAGACCAAGACTGCATGTTCTCCAATAGAAATGAGAAGCCAAGTGTTCTGCACCACCACCACCCCATTGGCCAAAGTACAGAGAAAGAGCAGTGCAGGGGTGGAGGGGCCTTCCAGGCAGAGCCAGACACCCCAGGAAGGGCCAGATCGGAGTAAACAGGGGAGTGCCCTGGTCTGGAGCCCCAGTTCTGGAGTTGAAATGGAGGACCTTCTGCATTCAGTTAAGTCCCTGAAAGTGCCCCAGCTCTGGACTTGATTGTCCCATTAGCAGGGAAACCACATGGTTTCCAGAGCTTTCTGGCCCTTGGGCCGAGCCTGAGCATGGCATGATCTGTGGGCTATAAAATTAGCAAGCCACAAAGGGCTCTAGGAGCCCCTGCCTGGAAGGCACCAGACCAGGTTTCCTAAAACCTCTGGCCCCACGGCAGGGTAATGGCAGGTTCTTGGCCCCTGGCACCCAGGCAAGGCCGGAAGGACTCCAGGGCACACAGATTATGCATTCTGGAACCCAGGAAAGGCACGGCGTTGTGTATTCTGGAGTGTTGGGGATTCCAAGAGCTGAGCTAGAGGGGCTGGAGTGTATGGCGGAGGGAGCGGGGCTGTGGACCCCCAGGAAGGTTTGGGATCTGGAGTCGGGTTTAGGAACAGCGCCGTTCTGCACCCACCCTCTGGACGAGGGCGGCAGGACGGGCCGGGAGTGTGGGGCACAGGACTCAGTTGCGCTCCTCGCCCAGGGAGCTGGCAGGGCTGAGGGGCTCACTGGGAGTGCTGAGCGAGCTGGAGGGCGCCGTGTCCACCGAGCCGCGCTTGCTCCCGCCGGTGGAAGAGGCGCAGGAGGCGCGGCGCGGCCATTCGGGGGCGCGGATGTTGCGCCGGTCCTTGGCGGCCTCCTCGTCCTCGTCGTAGCGCTCCCCGTCTACATCAGGGGGCCCGTCCCGGGGCTCCTCCTCGTCCTCACTCTGGTGTGGGCTTGAGTGTCGCGACAGCGAGGGCGATGGTGGCACCGAGGCCGGCCGTGGGTAGCGGTAGCCCTGAGTCTGCGTTAGGCGGGTGTGGACACAAACCTCAGAGTGAGCAGAGGCCCCTACGGTTCCCCCCAACTCCCCCGGACCTTCCCACTTCAGGAGGGACGTGCCCCCACCACAGCCCTTTAGCTCCAAGCCCATCAGAGAGATCGGGGTCCACTCACCGCGTCAGCCTCGTGGGGCTCATAGATGAAGTGTTCTGGAAAGGCCTTGGCCAGCGCCATGTGGCGCGCAGACATATAGTACTTAGGGAAAAGAAAGGGAGGGGGCGTTAGGGGAGGGGAGCCAGACCCCGCCCCCGGAAGAGGTAGAAGGGGGCGGACCCTAGCCACACCCTTTATGCAGATGAGCACACGCAGGTACCTTCCTGATGGCCCGTATGCCCATTATCCATCTTTCTGGCTCCACTCCTTAAGTAGATAAGCAGAGCTGTGAACGGACCATCTCTGAGCCACAGCTCATTAACACGGCCAGAATTCTTAAGTCGGTTACCTCCTCGGCCACACACTCACGCAAGGAAGGTAACTGCCACCAGTGTGGTCTACCTGCAAAAACTGGTTGATTTCTTAAAGGGACAGGAACTGTTAGAGGTGGAAGGAGCCTGACTGCCTCCCGCGCCAGCCTTGAAGGCTGAGGAATGAGAGACCCAGCGGCCAGTTCAGCAGCAAAGGACACGGAAGGCGGTTATACCCGGCCTAGGTATTTCCAGTCCAGAAGGTCTGAGAGGCGCTCGGTGCGGTTTCGCTGGATGATGCGCTGCCGCCGGCTCTGCTGGCAGAAGCTGTAGAGGAAGGAGGTGAGCTGCGAGCAGGAATCATCGAGACTACGGAACCGCCGGTCCAGAATGTAGATGCCTGTGGGGCCAGGACGGGGGCTCAGAAATCAGACTAAGGAAACTTTCATTCTTCCGGGGTCTCTCTGGCGCCGGGACCCGTCCTCCGGGGACTCTCTGGTGCCAGGACCCGTCCTCCCCCGGGGACCCAGGAGCCCACGCCTTCCTCCCCCAGGATCCAAGAGTCTCGGCTCTCAGTCTGGGCACCGACCGTAAGCTGAGGGGTCTGCAATGTGTTCCTCCATGAAGCAGCCGAAGCCGGAGAGGTTGGTGGAGATACTGGGGATACCCATAACGGTGCACTCAGCTGCGGGAAGGCGTGAGAAGCAAGTGTCCGCTTAGCTTTCTCCTTTCCAATCTCTTAAATCTCAATAAAAGCTCCAACAGCGCCCTCTACGGACACCTTGAGCAAATCACTGAGCCCACAAACCAGGCGGTGCATTAGACTATCATAGTGTGTTTATCATAGGGGAAGGTAGGAGGCTCAGAAAAGGGAATTCACTTGTCCCAAGGCTTCAGGACGAGGAAGAGTCTAGAGTTAGGCGATAGGATGCTGAATTATTAAGTACGGACTCTGTGCCAGTATCTACCATTTTACTTAATCCTCACAACTTGTAAGATAGTTTCTTGTGCCAAATATAGTGTGCTGCTTAATCATAGCTTCAGTCTATTTATTTAAAAGATGTATTTATTTATTTGAGAGAGAGAGAGAGAGCGCGCGAGCACGCGCGCAGGGAGAGGGGCAGTGGGAGAGGGAGAAAGAGTCCCACACAGACTCTGCACTTGGTGCTAGCCTAACTCGGGGCTCAATCTCATAACCCTGAGATCAGGGCCTAAGCTGAAACCAAAAGCCGGTCACTTAACCAACTCAGCCATCCAGGCCCCCGAGCTTCAGTCTATATTGTCAAGAGGTAAGAGAAGGGCTCTCATTACTGCCTCGTTTAATACTCTAAACAAGCCTGAGAAGTGCTTCAATCAGTTTATTATGATTCAAATGGAAGTGTTTCTAAAAACCCACATAACCTGGAAAGGCAGGCTCCAGATATAACAGGGCTTACGGGAAAAATAGGGTTGGGGCCAAGCACACAAAACCCCCACATCACTGTAACCACAACAGAAATAAAACTGGCCAAATCATCATCCTAATTATCGTGCAAGCACGCTTTAAGAGATTTGTTAAATTACTCATAAATTGAGAAATACTACAGCAAATGTGATATTTCCTTAGCCTGAAAAACATGAAGGTAGCTTGAGTGAAAAGTGCGTGAGGCAGGGTTGAGTTTGGGGCCACAGCAGAATGTCCCTAAATGAGGGAGAATTGCAAATAAGGTTTAAGTTGGAGCCAGCCCCTTCCTAAAAGAGGAAGATAGAGCCTATGGGCCCTGAGAACATCTCAGGGAGCCTTGGCCACATTCCGGTCGTGTGAGTGAACTATGCATTCAACTGTTGTTATGTGGGGGGCCAAACAGCAGCCAGTTGGGGGAAATCACATGTGACCCCTAATTATGCATCACATGAGCTACTGTGTCACAAAAACATATTCTGTAGCAAAAGAGACTGTTGCCATCGTCTCTATTTTGCAAAGGAGAGCTTGGGGCACAGAATGGGGCAAGTGCCTTCACCGATCATGCCTGATCGGACCAGAAGCCCACCACCATGTTGCACTCACCTGGCGTGTAGCCCCAAGGCTCATAGTAGGAGGGGAAGACCCCAAGATGGCAGCCACGGACAAATTCCTCATAATCCACGGGGAGCAGGGGGCTTGTGGAGGAGAGGAACTCTGGGTGGAAAATCACCTACCAGTGAAAAAAGAAGAGCTCAGCCCAAGCGCCTTATTTAGCTACTCCCTGGGATCCCGGAGTGGCCCAGAGAGGGTGAAAGACTTGTCTAAAGTCACACAAGCCAGTGGGAGGACAAAGATTTGAATCCAAGTCTGTCTGCTCAAAGTGCTAAGGTCCTTTCTAAACACAGCAATCCTTTGATAAACTACGGGAAAGGGGGGATGTGAGGCCCAGGCTCCCCCTACCCCACCCCACCATGCTTAACCCACCCTGACCATTGCCCTCACCTTGACCCTGTCAGCACTACTATTGAAAAGTCCAATTCGGCGGATGGTGGTCAGGATAGGGTCCGAGGAGTCGTCCAGCATGTTGTGGGTGCACACAGGGGGGAAGGACTGCCTCTGTATGGGCCAGAAGTGGGATGGGGGTCAGAGAAGGGACGGGGCTCTCTAGTGCCCTATGAGCCATGCTGACCCTGGGGAGACCACAGTTCCCACCAGCTTGTGGGAACCACAAGCCCAAGAGATTAGCAGTTGTAGATTTCCTACTTGGCTTTCTCTGTAAAGGTCCGCATTTCCCTTTGACCACCCTGAGCCGGAAAAAACTATAATTCCCAGCTCTCTTTGAGGCAAAGCCTCATGGACTATGAGAATCGCAGCTATTCTGTTCTATACTCTTGGCTCTGTCATCAAAGAAACCCGAAAGGCACTAAAACCCTAAATCAATGGGGCAGAGACTTTACCCAATATGGTAGCAAGCTTCAGGGGCTGCTGGAAACTGCAGGGTTTTTGTTTTGGTTTTGTTGGTTTGCTTTTAGAGAGAAAGAGAGGGTGGGGTGGGAGGGAGAGGGAGAGAGAGAGAGAGAGTCTCAAGCAGGCTCCACACCCAGCACGGAGCCCGACCCTGGACTTGATCTTACAACCCTGAGATCATGACCTGAGCCGAAATCAAGAGTTGGATGCTCAACTGACTGAGCCATCCAGGTGCCCTTAGCTGTCGTTTTCTTATGAAAATCCTGGCTTGCTTTCTATCTAAGTTCCCTTTACTCTCCTTCCTGTAATTCCCTCCACCTCCACTCCCAACTGAGGCCCAAAGAAACCACAATTCCCAAGAGTCACTGGAAGAGGCCAGAGCAAGGAACTCCCATGGGGTGCTGGACAGATAGTTATTGGTACCTCTTCCATCTCATGAAAAGTTCTACTCACCTTCAGAGGGCCTCCAGGGGCTGCAAGAAACTACAACTCCCAGCAGCCCCATGGCAGATACATCCTCAGGGAGACCAACTGCCTTAGGGACTATTGGAAATTGTAATTTGGCCAAAAGTACATCAGGCCATATTTGTGCAGCTTGGCTTATCTAGGTTTCCATTCCCCAGGAAATGGTTCACCAACCCTGATCAGTGGTACCAAAGATTCTTGACTCAAGAAAAGAAAAGAACTCTACCTCCCATAAGCCTCTGGGGCTAGCAAAGACTCAGTGAAGCAGGGGCTGCTGGGAGTTGTAGTTCTCATTCTGTTGCTGCCACAACTTCCCGGTTTCCCATCGGCCTAATTGCATTAACCTCAGGAATCTGAAGAAGCTACAACTCCCAGGAATGTTTGGGGACTAAGACACAGCCAGTAGTATAAGAAAAGCAGCGGCTGCTGAGAGTTTTTAGTGTTCTTCTGGTCATGATAAGTGTTTTAGCGGACTTTCTGTCTCTAATGAGTATGCAGCTAGTTTGCAGGCAAGACCCAGGTAGCAGGGACTTGTAGTTCTCCTTTTGTGGCTGGGTTGGCTTCCTAAAGTTCCCTTTCACCTTTTGTCCTTTGATCCCAGAGACTCAAAGAAATTACAACTCGAAAAGAAGGGGAAAGGGAAGGGAAAGGGAAGGGGAAGGAAGGGAAAGGAAAGGGGAAAGAAAGGAAGGAAGGAAGGAAGGAAGGAAGGAAGGAAGAAAGAAAGAAAGAAAGAAAGAAAGAAAGAAAGAAAGAAAGAAAGAAAGAAAGAAAAATAAATTTCAACTCCCAGTGGCCCCTGTAGCAGAATAAGCCAGGGCTGCCCTCAGGAAACTGAAGGTCTACCAGTCAGCTCAGACCTTCGGTGGACTTGAGAACTGATTCCCTGGGAAGGGCTGCCAGTACAGAGATCTTCCGGCCATCTCTGGGGTCAGAGCCAACAGGGCAAGCTGCCTCTGGGGCTGCAGGGCGTTGCCAGCCCTCGACTGAGGGGTCCCAACCATACCTGCGTGGCAAAGATGGCTCTCTTCATCATGGTGAAGTCCTCCTTGTCCAGCATCTTGTTCATGTCCGGGAGGCTCCCCCTGCAAGGTGAGCAGGGTATGCAGCTGGGAATCAGGGGTGACGAGAGCAGTTAGGGCCCAGGAGGATGCAGGGCTGGGGGTGGGACACTCACACCAGCAAGGATTCATAAAGCTTCCTTCCGAACTTCTCTTTCACAGTGTTGGCCGTATCCCTAGAACGAGCAGAGCCACAGTATCATATACACACACCAGTTGCTGTAAGTTGTTAGGTTTCTGGGGCAGCTGGAAAACCGAGGTCTGAGCAGAGGCCCTGGGGATTCTGAGCTGGAGGAGGGGGAGCTGGGAAACAGGCCCTGGAAGGCTTGACTCCCTTGTGCCTTGCATCAGCTGTGTGGCCAGGGACAGGTGGCCTTCCCTCTCTGACTTCAGTGACTCATCTGTTAGACGGGGATAAATATAGAACCAACATCATAGGTTTGCAGTGAAAACTTGAAGTCATGACAAAAGTATACAGTGCCTGGGCATGGTGAGCCTTCCAGAAATGTCAGCTATTTTTAGGACTTGCACTTGTCCTGGCAATAGCAATGCTAAGCCTCATTTTATAAAAAGGGAAAATTCTGTTCTGAGAGAGGAAACTTGAGGTACATGAGGGAAGACAGCAATTAGTGACACCCCACAGTCTCATTGACATTCCTTGGCTCATAATCCTCTCATAGCTCAGGCCTCATTTTCTACCCCATCTCCCTACAGCACTCTGCTCCAGCCCCACTGGTCTTCTTGTGGTTTCTCAAACACATCACAGGGCCTTTGCACTTGCCGTTCCTCTGCCTGAAATGCTATCCGCCAGATACACGCAGCGCTCCCTCCCTCATTTCCTGTTGGTCTCTATCCAATGGCACTTTCTCAGTGTGACCTGTCCTGACAACTCATGTCCTGTCTCTCATACTCCAGTCCTGCTTTATTTTCTTGCCAGAGCACTTCCCCCCTTCCCCCCCTTTTTTTTACCCCCCACCCTCACTTTTCTTTTCGAAAGATTTTATTTTTAAGTAATCTCTACACCCAACATGGGGCTTGAACTCACAACCCCAAGATCAACGTCACATGCTTTACCCACTGAGCCAGCCAGGTGCCCCAGAGCACTTTCTATAGAACTTTCTAGAATGTGAGCTCCGCTTGACGAGGGCAGGGATTTTTATCTTTCTCATTTTATCTTTCTCATCCAGGCTGTGTCCCCAGGGCCTGGAACAGTGCCTGGGACATGGTAGGTGCTCAGTGAGTATCTGACAGCTGATGAATGGGTTTTGCATTTGAGGAAACTGAGGCTTGGAGAGGCAGAATTATTTGCCTAAAAAGTCACAAAACCAGCAAGGGGCAGTGGCACAAGGGGGACCTTGCCAGAGCCCTGATTGTGCAGTCACACTCGTCCTGCCTGCAACTCCTTACTCAGGGGAACTGGAGGCCTCGCAAGCAAGTGACATCCCTAGGAAGTGGTGGGGCGAGTTGCTTGTGTTCCAGAGAACAAAACTGAGCCCCCCAAAGCACAAAGCTGGAGTGGGAATGGCAGGGCTCCTGGGCCCAGGGTTGCTGACCAGAGCTGCTTGCGCACGGCCTGGCCCTTGAGGGTTTCCACATTGAAATTGTTGGTCCGAGCCGGCATGATGAAGAAGGCAACGACCGTCTGCTCACTGCCGTTCACCTGGGCAGAGGAAAAGGTGTGAGGTGGGGGAGGGGGTCAGAATCACCTGGGAGAAGGCTGAGGTCACCTACCCTTTTCCACCCATCAAGACCACTATGGCCCTGCCATGCCCCTTCCTGTCAAGGAGGATTGAAGTCACCATCCCCATGGGGACCCTGGTCTGCCTTCTGGGTCTCGACACTTCCCGTTCACACATGGGTTTTCCTACTTCCACCCCCCACCCAGTTATGTCGTGATTTCCTCGTCCTCTTTTTGTGTCCTCACAGAGAGCCCAGGCCTTACTCTGAGCAGATAGTTGAGCCGGGCCAAGGCCTCTAGGAAGACGTCGGCCCCCTTGTTAGAGAACTCGTAGCGGCCAGCGATAAAGAAATACAAGGTCTTGTCCAAGTTGAAGTCCAGGTGTCTAAAAAAGCCACAAGGCAGGGTGAAGGCAATGGTGGGGAGCCTGTAGCCCTGGCCTACAAACTACAAACCGCAGCGGCTACAGGGACAAAGAACAGCTTAGCCAGAGAAGAGGCATCATGGGGACTCCTGGGAATTGTGGTTCTTCTCTCCTTAGATGGGGATCTATCCCTCAATACTCAGCCATTGTTCTGGGGCTCAGGAACCCAAGAGGCCAAGCTGACAGCTGTCCTGTCTCTTACACTCAGGACTTGGGTTCCCAACCCCCTCCTCTCTCAAGACCTAGGTATCTGGTCCACGTACCCATAAAAATGGCCCCGCACAAACTCCTGGATTCGAGCCTTGCTTTGAGCATGGAGGTTCTGGAACTCATGCATGGCGGAGAACTTTTTCACATTCAGCCCATTGGGGGTCACGATATCTGGGGTTGGGGGAGAAGGCCCATGTTTCAGATCTTCATTTATTCATTCTGATCAGTGTGGCTGAATGAATAAACAAAGGAAAGACTCCTTTCCTTGAACAATTTATTTGCTTTAGGAGCTCCTCTGGGAGCTCCCTTGGTGACCCAGCTGCCCTCACACTTGGATGCCTTCTTGCCCAAAGTTACTTGCATACGTTCACAAGCACAACTACAAATCCCAGCAGCCCCTGCAAATGACTAACCCCACAGGGAAATGACCCACCTTGCGGCCTCTGGGAGTGGTTATTTTGTTGCCCCTATTCCACCCTGCCCTGGGAATGGTTTAAACAGCCCCATCCTGCTTCTCCCAGAATATACCCTCAACCTTCAAGCCTTTCTTAAGGTTCCAACCATTTCCTATCCTCGTTGAAATTAAAGCATGTCAATGAAAAATTATAACCTCTACCCTCTCCTGGGGCAAAATTCCAGGAGGGTAAGGAGCTGACTAGCCAAAGGCCTTCTGGGAATTGTAGTTCTCACAATACACTCATTGAGAATGGGTACCATAACCTGGGAGGAATAACTGGTTCCAACACCGTTCTTCTCAAAATCAAAACCCAGTGAAACTCCATTCCCTTTCAGAAGGCCGATATCTGCATTTACCAATAAAATAACTTTACCATTTTGAAATTAACGTCAAAGAAATGACACCTCCCGTGGGTCTCTAGGGCATATAGCCAGGCAGCTTCATATTCAGATCACCAATTTAGGGTCTTCTGGGAGGGTAGCTCTTCGCTCTCTACAGTTAAAAAAAACTGGTCTAGGCCTTAGCACAGACCACCTTATTCACGTCTAGAGACCCCAGCCTATTCCCTACCTGGTTTCCTCTTGAGTAGGTGCTGAGCCTCAATGGCGGTAATCTGGGACACAGTAGTAAAGACGTGAGCGCAGTGGGCCGCTGCCCGCTCCATGCAGTAGCGGTGATAGATTTGCCTCTCACCTGCTTCCTTGTCCACATTGAACTGGGTGGGAAGGGAGGGCAGTCAGGGTGGAAGAACTGGGGAGAAGACTAGAGATCCAGGCTCCAGGGCCCTGGGGGCGGTTGGGGCTGGAGGCTGAACTCCTCCTGGATCTGAGGGAGGCGGGGGCTGAGGCCTTGAACTCCTGGGTCATGGGAGAAAAGGAAGCTTGATCCCCCTGGGCTGTCCTGAAACACTTGGAGCCCCCCTGTGCCACATTCCCGGCTCACATTCTCCAGGTTGTTGTAGAAGTCCACAGCACCCGCACACAGATATCGTCCCAGGAGCGTGGCATGGGTGGTGAAGATTGTAGCCACAGGCAGCCGCCGGGCCCGGCACAGGCAGAGTCCGATGCCCGCTAACCACTCGTGGAAGTGTGCAACCACATGTGGCTTCTCCTCATTCTGGGCCAGGAACTATGGGGCAACAGGAACAGGGCCACTGTGTCTCCACATGTGTTGTGTAGGCAATCAACAATCCCCCAAGGTGGAGGAGAAAGCAAGGGAGAGCTATCACTACTCCTGCACAGAGTGAATGGTCGCCCACTGCAGTCCCCCCAGAATAAGGAAGGAACTATAAATCCTTGAGACGGCTAGACCAGCTAACCCCATCCCCAGAGGCTGATGGGAGCTGGGGGATTTTTTGGACAACCTTTTAAGTCCCAAAAAGGCTGAACTGGAAAGTGTCCCCAGGTCCTGGATGCAATTCCTGGAGACTCTATCTCGATCAAGAGTAAAACTGTACCCAATACTGGCTAAAGGACTACAACTCCCAGAATGCCCTAGGAGTAGCCAGTTCCTAGACTGTTTTCCTGGGGCATGAGAAGTGAAGTTTCTTGAGCCTTTTAAAAGCTAAAAGGGGGGTCAGAACCAGGATTCCTGGTTCTCATATAGACTGGAGATCCCCAAACATCCAGAGCCCCATCTGAGAGCTAAGTCCAGCCACTATCAGACTAGAGAACTACAACTCCCAGAATTCCCTGGTACAAACGCTCCAGCTAGACCAGCACCCCCAAAAGCTAATGGCTCAAAAGTCCTATACTTGGAAGATTAGAGTGAATGAAGCTAGGGTTGGAAGTTTGAGTCTCTGAGGAACAAAAGAGTCTGGGCCCCTGGATGTCCATTTTCCCAAAATTCAGAGCTAATGCTTGGAAAAGGACCTACAACTCCCAGAAAGCCCTGGGAGAAGCCAGCCAGCCCGAGGCCCCCACCCAGACACCCCCTGGCCAGAGGCTGATGGCCATTGTAGCTTGGGCGGGGGTTGGAAGGAGTGACACGGGGACGGACAATGGGGCCTACCTCACCCAGGAACCAGGTTGTGAGGAAGCCAAAAAGGACGGCGTCGTTGGCCTCACGGTCGTACCAGGGCACCCCGATGTTGCAGGTGTCCCAGAGCTCCCCCTTCCAGCGTTCCAGGGCCCAGGCTGAGGCCCCCACATCCAGGAGCACCACCAGAGGGCTCCCCTCGATCAGCCAGCGACCAAAGTACACCTGGGGGGGTCACAGGAAGGCTCAGGGCTGTGGCCACATGTCTCTGGGCTCAGCATCTGTGGCTCTCCTGTCTGCAGGCAGCTACCTGGACTTACCACCTCAGTTCTTCCATGCTGTTTCTGTATCTGCTGCTAATTTTTCACCCGCTGCCTTATTTCTCTATATGTGCTGTTAGTTATTCCCACCAAGATCTTTTTCAATCTGTCATATTTACTCTCTCCCTTGCTTATAACCACCACCCCGCTCCTCCCCACTGCCTCCTTTCTCTGCCTATAGCCACTCATTTTACATGTCCTTCCTCTGTGCCTCCGCTGCCTTGTTATTCCACCCTTATAATGTCTCCAACCTGCTGCCTTGTTTCCCTGTTTGCTGCCACTTCTCTCGCCAACCCTCACGTTGCTTTCTCCCGTGATCTTTTCCTTCTGTTGCAAATTCCTTCCACTGGATGCTTCTTTTACTGTTCTCCCTGCCCTATTTCGTCCACCCACTGCCTGGCGTCTGACCCTTTCACCATAAGTTTGTCACCTGCTGCCTCCTTGATTTGCAGCCACCCTTTCTAACACCGGCTGCCCTCTTTCCTCCCCCAGGGGCTGCCTTTCTCTACCCACTGCCCTGTCTCTAAACATCGCTGTCACATTTCCTTCTGCCTCTGCCACGTTCCTCTGATCGGCGACTGCTTTCTTCCCGAGATGAAGGCCTAGGTTCTGGGCCTGCTGCCACGGCCCTGTGCAGGCAGAAAGCAGTCGTTTGCCTCTCTGGACCTGGCTTTTCCCAGCCGGGGGAGTCTGACTCTGATGCCCTGCCCCTCCCCCTCCCAGCTGTTGTCTGCCCTTTCACTGGGGGGGGGGGCTATTCTTAGGCCCCCAGCACGTGGGGAGCAGCTGCCACGGGGGAGGGCTGGGCTGTCCTAGGGTTCCTTAGGGACACGGCCGGGCCTGACTGGACTCCACACCCCACCCCAAGCCAGAGGCTGTGAATGAATGCAGGAACCACTGTACTTCTTTCCTCCCCAACTCCAACCTTTCTGTACTTGAGGCCTGCTATGTCATGGTCTTCTCTGCAGGCGGCAGCCATCTCTCTGGTCCTCATCTGGGGCCCTGGGATGAGAGCTCCCCTCCGATCTTTAATTCCTGGCTCTATCCCTCTGAATCTCTGCCCTCCCTCTCCCCACCCCAGGTCTGCTCGCCTAGCTCTCTTCTCTTCATTAGTACTCCATCTTCCTATCCCTTCTAGGTCTTTCTCCCTGCAACGTCAGGCTGTTTTTCTTCTTCTCTCTCCCTATTGCTCTAGCCCCTGGGGCCGTCACCACCTTTTGGGACAATCAATCTCTCTCTATCCGTCTCTCTCCCTTGGTCCGCTTCTCCCCATCATTGCAAGCTTGGCTGTTTATAGTAATAATGATGATGGTGATGACAGCCACGATCACAGTAGTTCATACACAGTACTAACTGAAGCCAGGAATTGGGCTGAAGACTTTATTAACTATTGCATCCTCCCGTAAATCGTACAAAGTAGATGCTATTAGCATGTTTATTAGCCAAGGTCACAGAGGCAGAGAGTGGAGAAGGTGACTTTTGAGTTTCAGGCTCTGGAACCCCTACTCTGGCACTCCTTCCTCACCCCAAGCCTACCTGCCCTGGGTTCTATCTGGCTGGCTGTCTTTTTTTTTTTTTTTTTTAAAGATTTTATTTATTTATTTGACAGAGATAGAGACAGCCAGCGAGAGAGGGAACACAAGCAGGGGGAGTGGGAGAGGAAGAAGCAGGCTCACAGCAGAGGAGCCTGATGTGGGGCTCGATCCCATAACACCGGGATCACGCCCTGAGCCGAAGGCAGACACTTAACCACTGTGCCACCACCCAGGCACCCCTAGCTGGCTGTCTTTCTATCTAGCCCTTTTTCTCTCTGTGGGTCTGATGATCTTGGCCTCTAAGGAACCATCTCTCGATCTATCTTGGACCTGCTGTCTATCCATTCACCAATGTCTTATAGCTTGGGGTTCACCCACCCATTTCATGGGGTCCTGCATCTGTCTGTCTGTTAATCTTACCTCCTCTATGTCTGTCTGAGAAAGTACTGGGTCATCCCGTGTGTTTCTGTCCATGCCTCTTTCTCCCCTGGGGGCTATCCCCCCCCTTCCCTGCCATCCCTTCTCCATCTGTTGCTCCCGTCCTAACTCTGGGTGCCCACCTCCCTGCCCTCAGCCAGGCCATGTCCTACCTTGCAGCCCTTGCTGTTCATGGAGTCCAGCGTCCTCTTCAGGGCCGGAGTTGGGGGTTCCAGCAGTTCCACCTGGGTCCTCACGCCCTGCTCCGTGTAAGGTCCCACCAGGTAGTAGTTGTCGCCCCACTCATCCCCTGTCACCTTCGCCTTCGTCTGCAGGACCGTGTAGATGCCTCCCACTGTGGGCCCATGTGTGTGAGGGCAGGCCCCAGCCAAGGTCCACAGCTCTGGGACCTGGGGTGGGGGTTGGGGGCATGGGGGGTGCTGGGGCCCTGGACTTCTGGCTTAGAGGGAGGAGGGGACTGGAAGCCCATACTTCTGAGTCAGAGGGAGGATGCAATAGGAGTTCCAGGGCAGTACTCCTGGGTCTAAGGGAGAATGGGGCTCAGGCTAAACTTCTGAGTCAGACAGGAAAGGGCCAGGGACCTGGGCTCCTGGGTCTGAGGGAATTAGGGACTGGGGTACCAAGGATGACAGACACTGACAAGGATTAGCAGGACCCAGGTTCCCGAGTTCCCAGCTTACAGGAGCTGGGTTTAAATTCTCCACCAGGCTCTAGGTCACAGTAGGGGAGAATCTCTCTTCATGGCCCTATTCAGATTCCCACAGTTGCCTAAGAGAAGGCTGAATTGTCATTCCGTGCCCCCCAGGGCTCTGATGACCTGTCCCCCAGTCTCCTCTCTCCAACTAAGGACACACATGCAGGGCCCTGCTCCTCCCATGACTCCACTCCAGCCCCAGGAGTCTGGGCTCTCAGCCTCCTTACCTACTGGAGCCTGGGCCCTTGTGATACATGGCTCCCAGTTTGATGGCTGCCTGCCATGGTGTAAGACCCGGTTCCATTCCCCTCCCAAGACTCAGCAAAGCAAAACCCTAGCTCCCTCCAGCTCCAGCTGGTTTCCCAAACCCAGAACTTTAGGCCCTTCAGAGCCTGGGATGCAGAAATCTAGGCCCCCAGCCACTCCCATACTTGGGCCCAGCCCCTGACCAACTTAGGACTTCCCAGCCTTTCCTCATTCCAGTACGCATGTGTCTGAGGCCACAGGATCTTAGAAACCTCACACTCTCAGCTCCCTTCAGAGCCTAAGCATTCAGACCCCAACTCTCTCCCACCCTAAGATCTAAGAATTAGAGTCTGCAGCCCCTCCCATCTTTACTCTCAAGTGGCCAGCCCCCAAATTCTTCCACCGCGACTCACGCATCCTATCTCCCAGTTGGCTCTCTCCCAAATCCGGAGTTATATCCGCAGACTCTTCCCCTAGGGCGGCGGGTCTGAAACCCAGCCACTTCCCAGGTTTGCACTAGGAAGTGCCAATCCGCCCCCCCACCCCGCCTCGCCCCATCTCCTTCCCCGTTCAGGACCCGGGTCTCTGGTCTCCCGGAATCCTCCCTCCAGGACCTAGGAATCTTTCATTTTAGTCCCCTCTTCCCTAGGACCCAGCAACTGGACTTCCAGCCTCCTTTCATTTTAACAGTGAGGCGGCTCATCCTCACCCCGCCAGGAGACATACCCCGACCCCTCCCCAAGGACACAGGAGTCATAGGCTCCTTGCCCAGAACCCAAGAGTCATGCCATGTAGTCCTGTCCCCCTATTACTCAAGAGTTCCGGCCCCCATCCCCGACTGCCCTCCTCGTCCGCGACAGCCTGGCGTGCTCACCCTTGTTGGCCACCTCCCAGGCCACCTCGAAGAGCACTGTGTTCTCCAGGTCGAATTCATCCTCCCAATCCTCCAGTCCTGGCAGGGAGGACATGGACAAAGTGCGACTTAGAGGCATGGCCAACGCGTGAAGGGGGCTCCAGGGGCCACAGGTGGGGACTCCAAAGGTGTCTGGGGAATGCAAAGGGCAGGGCGCGGGGCCAGATAACTGGTGCCCAACGGGAAGCTTGCAACTCCCTCGGCTTCCTATTGCACGACCGCACCCCCGCCCGGGAGCTTTGGGCCCTAAGTAGAAGGCGGCCGCAGCGTCACTGAAGCCAGTGGGGCCCCTGCAGTGAAATCTTGCGGCCGCCAGGAGGCGGGGCCCGCCCCCCGGCCAGAGCCATTGGCTCGTGCCCGGGGGAGGGGGCTGCCGCGTCTCCTCATTGGTGAACAAGGTAGGGTTTGCCCTGTCCCGGCACCTTAGCGACCAATGAGAGCTTTGGGGGCGTGGCTTCTAGCTGCGCGAGCAGATTGGCCCTCAACTCTGTCAATCCTAATCTTGCGGCCCCAAAGTTAGCGGGGAGAGAAGAGGGTGGAATAGGGAGGAAAGCGAGCGTGGGGTACGTGTGGTTGCCCAAAGAAGTCTTAAGAGTTTTGCAATCAGCCTCAGCAAGGAGGCCTGGGTAAAGGGAGGGGCCAAGAGGCGTTGGGAACACACCCCGGAGTTCCGGGAATCCTTTTACCAGCTCAGTCTCCGCGGAGGAACAAAACCTAAAAAGTGACGCCACGCCCCCACAAGGAGAGTTTGCATATTTATGAGGAAACGTCGAGATCTTTGGATGACCTGGCCGTCTAGAGGGACTAGAACGCCTCAGTTCCTAGCGCGTTTCCGTTTCCGGTAGGATATTGGCGGTTGGTGAGCATCATGGCAACCGTGGTAAGTGCTGGCGTGGGGAGAGCTGAGGAGCGAACCCGTACTCCCAAGTCTGAGCGGGAAGGATGCCGGGGGCCCGGACCCCTGGGTCTGAGGGAGGAGGGGTTGGGGGCCAGGACTCCTGGGTCTGAGGGAGGAGGAGGCTGGGGGCCCCGGCTCTTGCGTCTGAAGGAGGAGGAGGGCGTTGAGGGTCTAGACTCCTGGGTCTGAGGGAGGAGGGGCTGAGGGATTGGACTCCTGGGTCTGAGGGAGGAGCTGGAGGCCCGGACCCCTGGGTTTGAGGGAGGAGGGGTTGGGGGCCAGGACTCTGGGGTCTGAGGGAGGAGGAGGCTGGGGGTAAAGATTCCTGGGTCTGAGGGAGGAGGGGGCTGGGGGCCCCGGCTCCTGCGTCTGAAGGAGGAGGAGGCTGGGGGCCAGGACTCCGGGTCTGAGGAGGAGTAAAGGGGCTGGTATCCTGGAATCCTGGATTCAAGTGGTATTCAAGTCAAGGTCTCGGTGGTCCGATCTGACCGCATGGTGTTATGGGAACTCCAACTTCCAGTCCTCTGGGCGCTGTCAGCAGTCAGTTCTGCAGTCTTTTGCCCTAAAATTTTATGAGGTTTGTAGTATCTTGGGTTTCAAGCCGTTCAGGAGCCTGGGGTTGTTGATGGTATGAATGGCACCTGAGTACCAGGAGGAAGCTCAGGTGGGGACCTGCCCTGTGTGCTTGAGAGTGTGAAGTTGCTTAGCCTTGAGCCACCAGAGTGTTGAGAACCTGGAGGGTGTCCGTGGGGAAGGGGACACTGCTAGGGGTCCAGAGGTTAGGGATCATGTCATGGGACTGTTTGGGCCATTTTCATATTTCAGCACCTCATACTCAGTGCGGATGATTCGTGGCTTATCACTTGAATGTTTGAATGAATGAATAAATGAATGAGCTCTGTAAGGGAGAGACTAGGTACACTGGCCCTGGCATTTGCTTGAGAAACATCTGAATGAAGAAGGGATGTGGCCTTAGCTTGGGGTTGAACTGGGCTTCTGGCTACTTTGGTTCCCATAGTGACTCTGCTCAGGTTGGAGGAGGGGTGGGGGCAATAGTTACTGGTGGAATTTGAGTTTGTGGCTGCTGCCATGGCAAAGGGGTGGATAAGGGAGCAGAAAAGGTAACAGCCACACTCCCGAGACCTATTTCCTATGGACATGGATGAAGTATTTGAAGTTTGACGGGACCGTGGGTGCCGAGTTTTAAAATGACCTCTGCTTCCATGGGGTCAATGGAGAGCACAGCACAGGAGAGGCTTCTGGTGAAAAGGAAGGCCTTGTAGGAGGCAGGTCTGTTTGTGTTGGGATTGCTCAGAGTTGGGATTTCTGGATCCATGCCCATTCATTGCTGCAAGGAGGGTCTGATAGGGAGTGTCGTGTTGTGTGGGGGTATGTTCTGAGTCTTCTGATAGTGTTTGGGGCCAGTGTCCAGTGAACAGAGGGTAGGTGGGAGGGAAGCTTGTAACCATGTGGTGGCCACAGTCTAAACTCCAGAGACAGGAGCCTTCCACTAGGTTGGATGTCTTCCTCTCCTCTCCTGGTGGAAGAAGAGAGACCTGTGGGGGGTGGGGAAGGGTTGGGGGAAGGTGGCCAAGGGACTGGGTCAGGAGGCTGGTTGCTTAGGCTTTCCTTTCCTTTACTAGAAATTGTGAGGGGCACCTGGTTCAGTCAGTGGAGAGCGGGTGACTCTTGATCTCGGGGACGTGAGTTCGAGCCCCTGTTGGGTGTAGAGATTCCTTAAAGAAATAAACTTGAAAAAGAAAGAAAGAAATTGTGAAATACTCCAGTGTCAGAAAATAATACAGCCTAGGACCTACCACCCAGATTTTTTTTTTTAACAGCCTTATTGAGATGCAATTCACATTTACCCATTTAAAGTGTACAGTTCAGTGGCTTTTAGTATATTCACAATTGTGCAACTTTCACCTCAGTCAATTTTAGGGCATCTTTATCCTCCCAAGAGGGAAGACCCATAACTAGCACTTGTCCGTTATCCCCCAATTCTCTCATACCCCCAGCCCTAGCCACCACCAGTGTACTTCCTGTCTCTACGAATTCACTTATCCTGGACATTTCATATCAGTGAAATCACACCATAGGTGACCTTTTGTGTCTGGTTTCTTTCACTGCACATGATGTTTTCCAGGTTCATCCACACTGTAGCATAGGTTAGAACTTTCTTTTTATGGCTAAATAATATTCCAAGTGTGGACATACCACATTTTGTTTATCCATTCATCCGTTGATGGACATTTTGGGTTTTCCTGCCTTTTGGCTTTTGTGAATAATGCTGCTGTGAAAACTCATGTGCATCTTCTGGGGGTTTTCGGATTGTCCCAGGGGGTACTTACTGATCTGTCTCCCCTCTGTGAGAAGAAATGGTGGCCGGCTCCTCTTTTCAGAGAGCTGGGAACACCAGAGGACTCAGTTCCTGCTTGTTGACTCAGCTCAGCACTGCAGTACCTCGTTCAGCCAAACCCCAAGTGTTGAACCCCAGGTGAACAAGCAGGATGTGGGCTGTGCCCTTCACAGGACTTCCGTCCCCTGGAGCCGAGAACACTGATCGGACAGTCTCCCTCCTAAATGTGAGATTACACAGGGCGATCCGGCTCGACCTCTCATTCTGTCTGGACATCCAGAGACCCTGGAACGGGTCAGGCTGGGGCAGAGGTCAGGGAGGGCCTCCCTTCCTGAGCGTTGCTTGATCTAATTCAGTGAGGGAGGTGGGGAGAGCAGGATGGACTCTGGGATGAGCGCATGCAAAGGCCCAGTGACAGAGATTCAGGCAGCAGGGCGCAAGGGGCTTGGGAAGTCAGGTGTCTGTCCTTCCAGTCATGGAAGTGGGGTGGACTTCTTCCTTCACCAAATAATTCCTGGGCACCAAATAATGTGCTAGGCCCTGGGGACAAAGCTGTCAATGAGACAGACACGGACGGTCCTTGTCTTTCTGGGACTCAGTGTACTGGGGTCAACGAACCAGCATTAGTTGGTGACAAACGAGAAGGGTGGGAGGGACGGATGTTTGGGCTGTTGACCTGCCTTGTGTAGGGAAAAGGAATGGAAAGGACTGTCTCCCAGGACGTGGGCGGGAGGGACAGAGGAGGAGTTGGTGAAAACTGAGATCATCTGACTCTTCTCACGTGTCTTCCTCCACTTCCAGTCGGCCACAACCAAGGTCCCAGAGATCCGAGATGTGACAAGGATTGAGCGTATCGGTGAGTGAGCATGACCCAGACCCTGCCCAGGAGCCCTGAGAGGGAGCCCGGCTGAGTGCCAGAGTGGGCTCAGATGGCACATGGGGGACTGTGCTGGGCCCCTAACCCCAGGCTGCACTTCTGTTGGCTTGGCTACCCTGGTCAGGCTCCTGGGTGTCCCAGCATTTTGCTTGGAAATCATGAAAGTGGATGTTTGCTGAGTGCCCGCTGGGGTTGGCCCAGAACTGACTGTCCCATGCCCTCAGCACACACTGTGGCATCAGCTCCCTGGGCGCAGGGACCAGGTCTGGCTCGTTTCTGGCTGTGTCCCTAGCAGGGGCCCCCGACAGAGCAGGTGCTCAACAGATAACCAGTTCGTGACCTGCCAAGTTCTCATGGCCATCCCGAGAGATGGGCATACCAACTGTCATCCCATATTTCAGCCGAGGAAACCGAGACTCAGAGCAGTCAAGCCGCTGGTCCCAGCTCCCACACGGAGTAGGCTGTGAATCCAGGAGCACGAAGCTGGGGTGTAGTGGGCCAGCAGGGTGCAGCCTCCCCAGAGAGCTTTACCTGCATCGGGGAGACTGTACTTGTTCGTGTGCGTTCCTTCACTCTGTGCCTACGAGTAAAGAGCTTGTGGCTAGGAACATGGGTTCCGAAGGCCCGCTGCTGGCGACCACTTCCGTTGCAAGAGGCTAGTTGCTCTCTGCCTCAATGTCCTTATCTGCAAAATGGAGCAAAGGTAGTTCACCTCATCAGTTGATATAAGATTCCCTAAGGTCAGGCATATAAAGCCCTTAACAGGAAGGGGCCAACACTGTCTCAGCTATCCAGAGGGCTAGGCCCTGTTGGAGCTGAGGACCCCATCGACACTAACTGCACCCAGTACCTGCCCTCAGGGTGCTTACGATCTAGTGCTGGGGTCAGCAGATCTTTTCTTAAAGGGCCAGGCAGTAAATCTCTTGTCTGTGGAAAATACTCAGTTCTCCTGTTGTTGCGTGAAAGCAGCCACAGGCAGTATGTAAGGGAATGGGCATGGTGGTGTGCCAATAAAACTTTATTTACAAAAACAAGTTACTGGCCCCCAGGCTATAGTTTGCCCAGCCCCGGTCCAGTGTGAAACACTGAAATCCCGCGTCTTGACCTCTTGGTGGGCTGTGTGGTCTTGGGCAGGGGGCCTGACCTCTCTGGGGTCCCTTCTCGATTTCATGTTGGTGAGGACCTGAAGAGGACATTGAACTCCAGAATCACTCTGGGGTGGTAATAGCTAGGACTCTTCTGTTTCTCGGGGTTACATGGAATGAAATAAGAATCTGTGGGGCCCCTGAGGCTATAAACGTAAAGTAATTGTGATCGTTAGCTGTCACGGTTAGATCCTGATCTGATGGTGTGGTGAACCGGGTCTCGATGATTCTGGTCGGCTATGCTGTATCCTAATAGTAGCTCCAGTTTATTAAGCATGTACCCCGACCAGCCATCCTCCCAGTGAGGTAGAGACTCAGACCTCCCATTTGACCAAGGAGGAAACCAGGGTTGAGAGACGAAGCCCCTTTCCTCAGGTCACACATTATCCCAAGCTGGCTGGTAACTGTGTCTTCTGGTTCTTTCCCCCGACCCAGGCGCACACTCTCACATCCGGGGACTGGGGCTGGACGATGCCTTGGAGCCACGGCAGGTAGAGCTGAGGGCGGTGGGGTGGGAAGGCTGATCCCTGGAGGCCTCAGGCACAGGGACCCCAGGGCCCCAGGGAGTGTTAGGGTCTCCCAGACCTTTGGCTACCTATCTGTAAGATTGAGCCATGTGTAGAGTTTTATTAGCTTTAAAAAATTGGGGTGGAAAAAGTTTTTTTAACTTTTTCCTGAAGTCCTAGCCAAGCCAAGAGCATGCCCTTTCATCTCCCCGGCCTGGAGGTGGTGGAAGTGGGGTGGCAGCCCAGTAGGAAGTCACCTGGTGTGCTCTCGCCTCCCACCCCACAGGCTTCCCAGGGCATGGTGGGGCAGCTGGCAGCCCGGCGGGCAGCTGGCGTTGTGCTGGAGATGATCCGGGAAGGGAAGATCGCCGGGCGGGCGGTGCTCATCGCTGGCCAGCCGGGCACCGGGAAGACAGCCATCGCCATGGGTAAGAGGCCTCTCAGGGCAGGAGCTCTTCTGGTCTCTGCCAGACAATCCTTACTGTGTAAATCCAGGTTGGGTTCAGCCACATTTAACAGACAGCCCAAAATGGCAGGGGCATAAACACTGTGGTTCGTTCTCTCACATAGAAGAAATCTGAACATAGGCCACTTAAGGCTTGTTGAGCAGTTCTGTAAAGTATTCTGCCTTCCCACCTCAACATTCTCTGTACTAGCTTCCATGTCAGGGCACCTCATGTTCCAAGAGGGTTGCCTAAGCTCCAGCCTTCCCACCCATAGTCCCAGGTAGGAGGAACGAGAAAAGAGATCTTGCAGTGAGGGTGTACCTCCCTCCCTTTAAAGGTCGCTCCCTTTAAGCAGCTGTGTTGGGACTCTCACACGCTTTTGCTTGTATCTTATTGACTAGAACTTAATCATATGGTTACATTCTGCTGCAACATGGTGAGACATTAACACATATTAATGTGTTTTAACGTGGACCATTGCTTCCTTAATAAAATGGGGGTCCTGGGCCAGACACTGGGGGCACTTAGCTGAGTAAGACCAAAGCCTTGACTTTAGGGACATCTCAACTACGTGCCTTCCTGAGGAGGAAGAGAGCTGGTTTGATTCAGAGGAGGTGTTGCCTGGTGCCAGGCTGCGCCCACCTACCCAGACCACCTCTTCCACAGGCATGGCCCAGGCCCTGGGCCCTGACACCCCGTTCACAGCCATCGCCGGCAGTGAGATCTTCTCGCTGGAGATGAGCAAGACAGAGGCGCTGACTCAGGCCTTCCGTCGGTCTATCGGTGTTCGCATCAAGTAAGCGCAGGACCCGGTGCAGGGCTGGAGCCAGCCCCCAGCGGCCTTGGCATGACCCCTGCCCTGTTGGACTTGTTCGGTGCCCAGGGGCTCATGGGAGTTAGCCATTCCCAAGGGCCCAGACATGGGGCTCTCTGCTCACACCCGTTCTCTGTCCAGGGAGGAGACCGAGATCATCGAAGGGGAGGTGGTGGAGATCCAGATTGACAGGCCGGCGACAGGGACGGTGAGTCTGCTGTGAGCCTAGGCCACCTCTGAATGTGGGGTGGCAGGTCCTCACTGAGGTCAGAATCCATGGAATGTTTGAGCTGCAGGTTGCAGCCCTCTGTGCGCCTACAGTGGGATCAGTAGATCGCCAGTTTATCCACTTGTGAGCAACACCGTGAGCAGTTAAATCCAAGTGGTGTCATGACAGAGAAGGTCTGGAAGTTTCTCACAGTTAATTCCTTTTTTGGGGGGGGGTGCAAAATGGTGGTTTTATTAAAGCACGGGGACAGGACCTGTGGGCAGAAAGAGCGGCGGTGCTCTCTCACAGTTAATTCTTTTTTTTTTTTTTTTAAGATTATTTATTTATTTATTTGACAGAGATAGAGACAGCCAGTGAGAGAGGGAACACAAGCAGGGGGAGTGGGAGAGGAAGAAGCAGGCTCATAGCAGAGGAGCCCGATGTGGGGCTCGATCCCACAACGCCGGGATCACGCCCCAAGCCGAAGGCAGACGCTTAACTGCTGTGCCACCCAGGCGCCCCTCACAGTTAATTCTTTTTTTTTTTTTTTNAAAGATTTTATTTATTTAGAGACAGCCAGCGAGAGAGGGAACAGAAGCAGGGGGAGTGGGAGAGGAAGAAGCAGGCTCACAGCACAGGAGCCCGATGTGGGGCTCGATCCCAGAACGCCGGGACCACGCCCTGAGCTGAAGGCAGACGCTTAACCGCTGTGCCACCCAGGCGCCCCCCTCACAGTTAATTCTTAATCGCTGGGCTTAAGAACCTGTTCTGTGAGATTTTATGAAGCTTAGCACTAAAAGGCATTTCCTATGCAGCTTACACGGTTGTTGTGATTCACTCCCTTTTTTTTTTTTTAAGCTAAGAATTATAACATTCTTGTTGTAAAATAAAACAGATGTAAAGAAGCACATAAAAGAATCGTGTGGTTAGTAAGTTATTATAAAGCAAATCCCCTTAGAACCACCATCAAGATAAAAAAGTAGAACTTTGCCAGCTCCTGACCCCTGGCGGCCATGTATCTGCTTCCTGTCTCCGTGGATTTGCCGGTTCTGGGCGGTTCTTATATACCAGGTCCTGCAGCACGTGACCCGTCGAGGCTGGCTTCTCTCACCTGGCACCGTGTTCTCCAGGCTGTGCTTTCTCCGTCTCTCATTCTCTTTTACACGTGTAGTTGTAGTTGCTGGTAACATGCCAAGTAATGGAAAGCTTAAACGTGCTTCAAGCCCATTGACCTCACGCCCAGTCGCCTTCTGTTCCTGTGTCTTGTCACATGGACACTGTCCTCTTCTTTCACTTGCTAGTCATTCTCAGTGGAAATGGGTTTCAGATGCACAATTACATCGACTTACAATTTTTAAAAAATGTATTTATTTGAGAGAGAGAGCAAGAAGGGGGAGCGGCAGAGGGAGAGGGAGAAGCAGACGCCCAGCTGAGCAGGGAGCCCGACGCCGGCCTTGATCCCAGGACCCTGAGATCATGACCCGAGCCGAAGGCAGATGCCCAACCAACTGAGCCACCCACGCGCCCCTCAACTTGCACTTTGAACCCCTGTCCACAGTCTCCTAAATTAGTCCCATCCATCGGCAATTATATTTTGAATTTTAAAAATATGGTAGGTGAATATTTAAATATAGAGAAAGCCATTCCCAAGATAGTTCTTTTATTTTTTTCTTTTAAAGTAAACTCTATCCCCAACGTGGGGCTCGAACTCACAACCCTAAGATCAAGACCTGAGCTGAGATCAAGAGTCAGACACTTAACTGACTGAGCCACCCACGAGTCCCACAAGGTAGTTCTTTCTTTAAGCTAGATTTTTTTTTTAAAGATTTTTTATTTTTTTATTTGACAGAGATGGACAGCCGGCAAGAGAGGGAACACAAGCAGGGGGAGTGGGAGAGGAAGAAGCAGGCTCCCAGCGGAGGAGCCTGATGTGGGGCTCGATCCCAGAATGCTGGGATCACGCCCTGAGCCGAAGGCAGACGTGCAATGACTGCGCTACCCAGGCGCCCCTTTAAGCTAGATTTTTATGACATAAGAATTCCATGGATGTATCCTCCCTTTAAAAAATGTGAAACCTGGGGTGCCTGGCTGGCTCAGTCGGTAGAGCGTGTGACTCTTGATCTCCGGGGTCATGAGTTTGAGCCCCACGGTGGGCGTAGAGATTACTTACATCAATCAATCTTTAAAAAATAACAAAAGATAAAAATGTAAAACCCAAACCATCTTTCCCTCCCTCCCAAATCTCGACCCTTTCTTCCTGCCACCTGTCCCTACAGAAAGGACAACTCACTGGAAACGAGAGAGGTGAATGTGCTGAAAGAGCCTGGAAGATGTTGACTGTGCTTAACCCCTGTGGGAGGGAGTGTGGCGTTTTTGTTTTCTTAGCTGTGTTTAGCCTTCTCTCTGTTTTCTGGGTTTGTGAAGGATAAAAAACACCAGTTACTTGGCTATCAAGCAAGGAGTGTTAGCGTGTGACCCCCATGTCACGGGTCCTCTGGTCCGTGTTGCTGTTCTTAAGACTTTATCTTTTAGGCAGGTGGTGGCCTGTTTGCTCGCTGGGTTTTTAGTAATCGGTTTATGGAGGAGAAATTGACAAACCATAAACTGCACACGTTGAAAGTTTACAGGATGTTAAGTTTCGACATACAGGATGTTAAGTTTCGATGCCCATGAGGCCATCACCACGGTCCTGACAGTGAACATGTCTGTCAACCCCTAAAGCATCCCTGTGTCCTGCCCATTTCAAAGCCGTACTGGGGAGACATCGGGCCTGCTCTGAACTCCTTGCATGGCATGTCACCCTTCTCAGGGCTCTAAGGTAGGCAAGCTGACCCTCAAGACCACGGAGATGGAGACCATCTACGACCTGGGCACCAAGATGATTGAGTCCCTGACCAAGGACAAGGTCCAGGCTGGGTAAGTGGCAGGGGGCCACACTGGGTGGCCAAGGTGGGGGATCTTGGGCCCTTTCCTGTCCTCACTCCCGCCCTCCTACCCCCCTCCCCACCTGCAGGGATGTGATCACCATTGACAAGGCCACGGGCAAGATTTCCAAGCTGGGCCGCTCCTTCACACGCGCTCGCGACTATGACGCCATGGGCTCCCAGGTGGGCCAGGGCTCTGGGGGTGCCCTTGTTCCGGACACTGGCATGTTTGCATCTCTTCCATCACCCCCATGGCCCAGAGGGTCTGGATCCTCCAGTCACCCCAACTCCATGTCCCTGGCACTTTTTCCCTATACTCTCTAGGACAGCCAGGGCCCTTCAACTTGGCCATTTGCTCCTGGTTTCTGAGGTCCTCCGGGAATCCCTAGTCCTTCAGTGCTCTTGAATCTCCTAGTGGTGACTACCTCTTGGACCTGGGGTTTCTGGATTCTCAGCTCCATCCCAAGGAGTTCAGAGTCCGATCTCCCCCTACACAGCCCCTTTGAGCCCCCTTTCATGCTCTTCTCCGCCCTTGTCTCTCCCTCCCCTCCCCCGCCTCATAGACCAAGTTCGTGCAGTGTCCAGACGGAGAGCTCCAGAAACGCAAGGAGGTGGTCCACACCGTGTCCCTGCATGAGATTGACGTCATCAACTCCCGCACCCAGGGCTTCCTGGCTCTCTTCTCAGGTGAGGCCCCTCGGATTGGCCCTGCTCCGTATAACCCCCGACACAACCCCCTGATTCGTCCCTCCCACTCTGTTGCCATTTGTCCCTCTCTCGGGGGTCTAGCGGGGGCTTGCATGTCCTGCCTTCTCTTCTTCTTGGGTTCTCTGTCTCTGGTCTTCCTCCTCTCTGGGACATTTGGGACTCCCACCCCTTCTGTCCCTTTGCCACTCCAGTCTTGGTCTCTCTTCCCTCTGTCCCTGGTGTCCCATCTTTCTCTATCTTCCTCCACCCTCCGGCCCTGGGTCCCTGTCTCCTGTCTGACACTCCCTGCGCCACCCCTGCCTCCCTCAGGCGACACAGGGGAGATCAAGTCAGAAGTCCGAGAGCAGATCAATGCCAAGGTGGCTGAGTGGCGTGAGGAGGGGAAAGCAGAGATCATCCCCGGGGTGAGTACTGGGTTCGGCCAGGGTAGGTGGCTTGTGGTGGCAGGAAATGGGAAGAGACAGGCTTGGGTCGTGGGTTTGATACATGCCCCAATGGCTCCCAGGTGCTGTTTATCGACGAGGTCCACATGCTAGACATCGAAAGCTTCTCCTTCCTCAATCGGGCCCTGGAGAGTGACATGGCGCCAGTCCTCATCATGGCCACCAACCGTGGCATCACCCGGTGAGCCAGCTGCTGGCCCCGTCAAAGGCCTCTGGGGAAAATGGGGTGCTCCAGGCAGTGGGTGTAGGCCCAGGGTAAGCAGGGCATGTTTGTTGAGCTCCCTGTTAGGAAGGGTATGGGCTTAGCTGTTGCAACAAGGCTACCTACAAGTACCGGGGCCCAGTCGAAAGGATGTGCTTCTCCCTTAAACAAGGTAGGTGGGGGCTCAGGGCGGGTAGGCGGGCAGCTCTGCTCCACAAGGAAGCTGAGGGACCATGTTCTTTCTGTCTTTGTTCCTATAGCCCTTGAGGCTGCAGTTCCCAAACTGCGTGCCGAGGCCTCCCAGTGTGCCGCAGAACACACACAGTGCTGTGGGATGGTTTAAGTTTCTGAGGGATGCACGGAGATGTGTGTTGGACACTGCGTAAATCACTGCGTTTACGTCACTTAGCCCTAACCACTTTACAGACCAGAACTTAATATTACTTTTGGCCTAAGAATGCCAGGGAAAAATTCCCGAGCCATGAAGCGCCCCAGGTTCTGGTAAAGCTTGGGAACCTCTGCCCTAGGGTGTTGCCAGCACCCCTTGCTCTGTCGTCCCAGCTGGCTGCCTTCTCTGCCGCATCTGTGTTTTGGTGAACAGGGAGGAGGAAGTGGGGGGCACACAGCCCCCAGGAGACTGGGGCCTGGAGGACCACCCGTCACCCCTGCCGGGGGCAGGTGGGCAGATTGTTCCTGGCTTGTTTCCCCGGTGAACCGCCCAGACCCTTCAGAGGAGCTCGGGAGGTGGATATTGTCTCAGCCTCACGGTACAGACGAGGACAGCGAGGCCCAGTGACATGCCTCAGGTTGCACGGAGAAGGTGTCAGGGCCAGAGTTGGCTCTCCAAACAAGGGTGGGAAGAGACCGGCTGAGCCCAGGGCGCCTCCCAGGCCCGGCCGCAAACCCAGGTCCCTCCTCGTTATCTGCACGGCCTATATTTGGGCGTCTGCGTACTCTCACTACCATTGATTTGTAACCCCCCGCCCCCCAAATCAGTACTGGTGACACTCTGGTGCTCTGGCCGCAGACATGCGCGGAGGGGCCACACATTTGAGTGGCCCTATACGGCCACTCCAAACTGAGGTCCTACAAGGCGACACCCTGCCTGCCTTCTGGTTTCAGCTCACCTGCTGTAAATGAGTGTCCTTTTCCTGATCTGTTTAGTGCCGCGTTTTATGCTTTTTAGTGGTGATTTCGTGGCTAAAGAGGCCCCTTGCTGTCCCGTGTCCCTAAGCATAGGGCGGGGATGGATGCGTCTTCTAGAGAAAGCGTGTGTGTGTTAGACGAGCTTCATTCGGGCCTGACGTAGAGTGCTGCTAGCTGCGAGTTCGAGGGGAGTGGGTCAGTGACATATGTTGAATAGGATGTCTTTAAACAGAAACACACAGAACCAGGTTACATGTCGGTCGGTTGACAAAAGTACTGTGAGCAAAGGCTCACAAGAACCTACCCATATGCGTCCCTGAGAAGCGGTGACAGACCATACCTGCCGTGAATGATGAGAATCCACTCCCATCTCCTGGGCCCTGCGCCGGGCCGGGTGCAGCAGGGAGTAGGACCGGCACTGTCGCTTCTCTCTGGAGCTCTGTGTCACGCAGAGGAGGGGGACCTTGATTCTTAATCCCGGATGTAGATACCCAGCTAAAGCCAGCCTAGCTCTGTGGGGGGTGGCTGTGCACTCGGTGGTGACGGCAGCCCTGAGCTGAAGGTTAAGTGGTATTTGTCCGGTGAGTGGGCCGTGGTGGAGGGGGGCGGTGGGGGATTCCAAGGAGAGGAAGTGGAGAGCCGCGTTCTGGGAGCATCACCCTGACAGCCTTCCCTCCCCACCCCCTGCTCCCCAGCATCCGGGGTACCAGCTACCAGAGCCCGCATGGCATCCCCATCGACCTCCTGGACCGACTGCTCATCGTCTCCACCTCTCCCTACAGTGAGAAGGACACAAAGCAGATTCTCCGCATTCGGTATGGGCAGAGCCGCCTGGCGTTCTGGGGCAGGACGCGGCCACAGGCCTGAGAGGAAGGGCTGGCCCCCACCGTGTTTGGCAGGTGGGGGCAGCGAGGTCTGAGGGGGAAGGTCACTGGACCTGCAAGAGGTAGGGCTGGGCATCCAAACAATGGCCTCCGATCGGGGGTCGGAGAAAGAGCCCTGGCTGGGGAGGGTCTGGGGGCCCAGGCTGCAGGGCCAGCCTGTACCTCAGTGGCCCTTCTTGCTCAGCGTTCCGTGGCTCTGAGGACATAGACTCCACACATCTCCCAGGATGTCCAGCAGCGCCCAGGGGAGGGGCCGGCCAGGGGCAGGGGGTTCGTTGCAGTCACAGCCTGGCTGACCCCCCCCCCCCCCGCCCCCCCCCCCGGGGGGGGGGGGANCGCCCTGCCCACAGGTGTGAGGAGGAAGACGTAGAAATGAGTGAGGACGCCTACACAGTGCTGACGCGCATCGGGCTGGAGACGTCCCTGCGCTACGCCATCCAGCTCATCACGGCTGCCAGCCTGGTGTGCCGTAAACGCAAGGTCAGCCAGCCCTGTAAGCCCCCGGGGCCGGTCCAAGCGAGCGAGCGAGTGCCTCGCTCACCACTCCAAGGGCTTGGAGTGCGTTGTTGGATTTAGTCCCAGAACAGGGTTTTCAAAGGCCGGCAACTTGGGTCTGGGGAGTTTATACCTGTATCTCCTGGCCTGACACGTAGCAGGTGCTTTGGAGATGTCTGTCAGCTCTGAGTTAATGCCGTCAAGGTCATCTTCCTGATGAAGAAACCCAGGACTGGAGGGGTTGGGCCCTCAGCCGGGAGGTGGCCAAGGCGGGATTCGAACCTAGGCAGTCCGGCCCCGGAGTCCTCAGGCTGACCCACCTGCTGGAGCAGGGCCCCACTGAGGTCTGGCCATCCCCTGTCAGGGCACAGAAGTGCAGGTAGATGACATCAAACGGGTCTACTCGCTCTTCCTGGACGAGTCACGCTCCACGCAGTACATGAAGGAGTACCAGGATGCCTTTCTCTTCAACGAGCTCAGTGAGTGTCCCCCGCTGCGCCTGTCCCCAGGGTCACCCACCCCAGAGGGCAGGCAGGTGTCTGATCTGGAGCTCTCAGGCCCTGCCCTCTGGGCCACACTGACCACCTGGCCTTCCTTCTCCCCACAGAAGGCGAAACCATGGACACCTCGTGAGCCGATGTCACGCTCTCCCTCTACCCCCCACCCCACCTGTTTTCTACTAGAGTTCTGACACTGTAACTTTGTATAAAATGGTTCTGAAGCTGGACTCGTTCTCTCTCTTTTTTTTTTTTTTTTAGAGAGAGTTCATGTGGTGGGGGGCGGGGGGCACAGAGGAAGAGGGAGAGAGAGAATCTTCAGCAGGCTCCAGGACACCCAGCATGGAGTCCACTATGGGGCACATTCCCACGACCCTGAGATCATGACCTAAGCCGAAATCAAGAGTTGGACACTTAATCAAATGAGCCACCCAGGTGCCCCTGAAACTGGACCTATTGTGAGTGTGTGTGTGTGTGAATGTGTGTGTGTGTGTATGTACGCGTACATGCACCCTGAGCCTGACAAAAGACAACCTGAGTGCAGTTCGAGAAGCTTTTATTAGGAAGGGGGGAAAGAAGCATCTGCTGGCTCCAGGAGTTGGGGTGTGGGGGGGATCCTTAGAGGAATAGGAGGCCCGGGAGCGGGGGGCGGTCACAGGCCAAGGGTTGGGCTCTGGGACCCCCACAGTCAGAGTTGCTGAGGCGGCAGGGCCCGCAGCGACAGCTTAGGGCCACAGGGAAGGAGACCATGGGGTCCACGCCAGGCGGGCATCCAGGGAGCCGGATGGAGGCAAAGCGCAGCTCGTGGTAGGTGCACACCGGCTGGGGCACGGGCGGCAGGGCAGCCGGCAGCACTCGCACCTGTGGGCCAGGAGTGGGGGGTGGAGGGGGCATGGCGATCCTCCTGTGGTCAGGCCCTCCCCTGAGCTCCCCCTGCCCCTCACAGGTCACAGACTCGGGTGTCCAGCAGACCCCCTGTGCTCCCCCTCCCTCCCACATGCCCAGCTCTGACTCCCAGTTCCCCAGCCCCTGCCCAGGGGGCAGGCCACCCTTCCATCCCCACTGCCGCTTCCCGTCTGATGTGGGCCTGGCCCGAGTATCCCCCACCTGGCGCTGAGGTGGCAGCACCCATTCCCCAGCCAGCAGGGGTGGCCCTCACCCGCCCCCCGCAGCTCACCATGCTGGGGCAGTAGCCGGCGCAGATGGTGGTGGTGAAGGTGATACAGACCGGACAGGCTTCGTTCTCGGCAGCCAGGGTGGCGTTGATGGGCCGGCATAGCGGGCGTAGTGGCCCCCTGGATGCCCACGCCCCACCCGTGTTCAGCAGCAGCCACAGCAGCAGCCCCTGGGACAAGGCCGGTGTCTCAGGGCCAGCCAGACCTCTCTACCCTGAGCCCTTACCCTCCCATCCCCCACGCAGACACATTCAGGGACACAGCTCTCCTGGCTGGCCTCTTCCATTCAGGACCCATCTGTCCCACTTCGATCCCCTGTCCCAGAACTCAGGAACCCCAGATACTCCCAACACTGCAGATTCCCACCCTCAGGCCCTGCTCCACCTGCTTCCCTCCTGGCAGGAAGCCTGCTGGCCGTCCATACTCTTCTAGAAGGAAGCCTCCTCCATCAGGTCACAGGACTCTCCCTCTTTGTGCTAGCTGTGGCCTGGACAGAGTTGTAAAGTGCCTAGGGTCCCTATGGTCTTACCTGGAGCGTCTCCATGCTCAGTGCCTTCCCTATGATGTTTACCTGGTCTTATACTTGCAGGCTGTGGGGGCGGCAAGGCCACTGGGGGTGGCGGCATGATGGGGTAACCTGGACACTAATCTTTCTGGGGGCGAGAAGCAGAAAAGGTCACGGAGGTGTGCAGGAGTGGCTCCGTGGAGTGCCCCTTACCCCCCACTCCCTGAGTGGCTCCCACACAAGAAGCAGGAGACGCCCAAGGTGAAGCTAACTTCACTGACTGAATCCTCAGGTACTAGCGAAGTCGTGTTCCTGGTCATCGGGAATGGGCTACAGGGAGCCCTTGGCCTTGCCCCTGGCTGTATAGCTTCGCCTCTGCGCATCATGCTGGGAGCCAGGGGAAGGCTGAAGGTCACCCCTTCCAAGGACCCTCGAATGATCAGCTGAGACCTCAGCCCCTCTCCACCTGCCATAGGCTGAAAACCATTCCTGTGCCACTAACTTCTTCGGAGGGGCGTGGCTTCAATATTGGATTCTGTGCCCAGAGGCCGGGTTCCACCTGCACGCAGTCGTGCCTTCGTTCCACAAGGGATTCAGCGGGAGCCCCATCTCCCCACACCCCAGAGACGACCCAGCAATGGGCATAGTTTAGGCTATTTAACTCTGTCGTTGACTAAGAAGCTCCGCCTCCTCGGTCGCAGAGGGCGTCAGCCGCCCTCGAGCCCACAGCCCCAAAATACCTTTTCCCGGCTCAGCTCCCACCTCCCTCTCCCAACCTGTCAACCCTGCGGTTAAGTGTGGGATTCGCCCCGCCCACGACCCAGTGGGCGGGTCCTGGCCTCTGTCTCCCTCCCACGTGACGGGCGGGGTTCCCGGCCTTAGCCCCGCCCAGTGTGCTCCCAGTCACCGCCTTCTCGTCTCGGCCCGCGCCCGGGGGGCGTGTCCAGGGCGGGGCTGGCGCTGCCGGCTCAGATGAGGGCTGGTTTCATGCTGCCGTAGCTGGAGTTCTCAGTGCGGTAGGCGTGCGGCACGCTGTAGATCCCCGACACCGGCTTCCAGTGGGGGCCGCCCCAGGGCAGCTCCAGCGGGCAGAAACGGTCGAGCCGGAGGAGCGGGTGCAGCGGGGGTCTGTAGGACTCCTGAGCCAGAGACAACGCCCCGTGGTGTGGCACGGCTATCGTCACTGGGTGGACGTGAGGCACGCGGATCCCTGGCGGCCGAGAGGGGCCCGGACAGGGTGGCCTCTGTGGGTCGTGGCCCCAGGCCTGAGGCGTCTTCTCAAAGCTCCAGTAGGTCAGCGAGTCCTTGCGGGGATATCCAGACAACTCCTTCCTGGGTGAGGGAGGCAGGAGAGGGAAGGCACAGTTGGTTCCGAAAGACAAGGCTAAGGTTCAGACCTCGCGTTCTGAGGAGCCTGTAGACGCGAGCTCCTGCGTTTCGAGGCAAGGGCACATTTGTATGATTCGGGGACCCCTCAGGAAGGATGGGGGCTGCAGACTCCTAGCCTGGATTCCTGGTCCTCGAGGTCCGTAAGGGTCTGGAATCCGGAGTTTTCGAATCCTTGGGAAGGAGTATCTGGGAACCAAAGTAGGTCCCGCCCTAGAGCCTTAGGGTCCCGCCCCTGGTCCCGAACCCCTTCTTGGGCAAGCGGCAGGTTTCATATTTCTGGGAGTTGACACTAAGGAAACGGGTAGGGGCCGGGGTCTGAACTTCTGGTTCTTGAGCGTGCAGGAGCTAAAGGCTGAGGCTACTGAGTCGGACACGGGGCAGCCGACACCCGGGTTCGGCGTCTCACCAGCCTATGCTGGGGGCGGTGCCGAGCGAGGACCCAGGCTCACTTCGGGTAGGCCCGGAAGTCCTTGGCCGAGGTGGTCAGATAGATCTGATGGTGGTCCAAGATGCCCTGGTCAGATACTGTGAAAGGCCGGCCGGCCAGCTCGGGGTTCTTGGTCCAGGGGATTAAAGCCTGAGGAAGACGCAGGGAGGAGGGACGAGCAGGAAAGAGGTTTCATACCGCATTCCAGGCCCTGGGTCCCAGACTCAGGATCCCTTTTCCTTCGACCCACCAGCCCTCACACCCGCCCCCAGAATCCGAATCCTTCCTGACCAATCGCAAGCCAGCGCACTTTAGCTTCGCTCCCCAAATCAGAACCCTTATTAGGGTTACTCCAAAATCCAAACACTTGCGGGTCATCGAACACAAAGCCTTCCCAGCTCCGCCCCCAGACTCCGGGCTTCCACCTCCCGCCACTGGAATTCAAGCTGCACCTCGGGCAACCGTTCCTCTTCGCTCCTCTACTCCGGGAAAGCCTAGCCCCGCCTCCCGACCTTGGCTTGGAAAGTTCAAGACCCGCCCCCACGTGCCGTCCGCGGCAGAGCCCTGACACCGGCCTCAGACCCCCTCCCAGCCCCGCCCCGGGATTTACTAGTTGTGGCCCTAGCCTCAGAGCTGGGATTTCGGTCTCCAGCCCCCTCTTCCCCCTGACCCTACCTCAGAAGGTCCAAGCTCCACCCCCAGACTCCGTAACCTGATTCCGTCCCAGACCTTTTGGCCACGACCCCAGGCTCAAAATTCTCCACCCCAGGGTCTCCTAGCCTGGTCCCCAGCTTCAGAGCCCCTCCGACCCCGTCCCAGGCGCTTCAAGCTCTGTCCCATTGTGGCAGCGGGTCTTCTCCGCTACCTGGGAAGGGCCTCCGCGAAGGTGCTCGGCGAGCTCCAGGGGCTGGGGCCCGACGTAGAAGGTAGGGCGCTGCTGATCCAAGCCGGGCCAGCCGGTGTACTGCGCCCTCGTTTCACTGCACTGGTGCTTTGTGATCAGCGGGAGCCGCCAGCCGCGGTGTCTGAGCTGCGGGAAGGCGACGCGGGGATCCGACGTGAGGGTGCACGGTACTCCAGAGCGATCCCCAGTCCTGTCCCCTGCGGATCTCTACGTCCCAGAACCTTACCTTTTCTTCTAAATCCTTGATCCCCACAGTCCGCGTGGGGTCCGAAGGTTCTGGGGCCCTGGGCTGTGCGTAGGGCCCCCCGTGGGTCTTAGGCACGTAAGCTGAGCCAGAGGTTGTCTCCCATCTGCTGATGACCTCGTCAAAATCCCAGATGTGCAAACCCTGCTTTGCGGCCGGGGGCAGGGGCTCCGCGACCGTGGACTGGGGAGAAGGACGTCAGCTAAAAGGATTCAAGTGCGGCCCGCGAGCCCTAATCTCTCCCAGTCGGTCCGCAACCCTTTCCTCCCTCCAGTTCCAGGCATCCAGGTTCCCTGGCCCCTCTTCTTTCAGACCCAGGACTCGGGGACCCTCCTCCTTCAGTCAGAGGGGAGTCCACGCCCCCAATCCCCTTTTCTTCTCAGCAGGTGTCTGGACCCCCAGGCCTCTCCTTCAGACACCGGAGTCTGGGCCCCAAGTCTCCTCCTGGCCAGGAACCTAGGGTCCTCTCACCTGCACATTGGGCGGGGGAAAGGGCACAGACGGGATAATGTGGTGGGCGACACCACTGCTGGTGAGATGCCAGTTGGGCCAGGATCCAGGCACCTCGGTCCCAGAGATTGGGGGCCATGGGGGACCATAGCGCAGAGCTAGGGTCCGACCCACCATGGTCCCACCCCTGCGGGGTAGCCACGCAGAGGCAGGCTTGTTGTTGCTGTTGCCCTAGGTAACAGAACCCGCCCACCCTGAACTCAGCCAATGGAAGGCCCGCAGGTGTGTGGATGGTTGGATACAGTGAGAAAGAGACGCAGGCACAGAGAGGGACAGGGACTTCGAGAGAAGGGCACAGAAACTCAGAGAAACGGGGGAGGGGAGTCCCAGAGAGAGAGAGAGAGAGAAGGGCAGGAAGGGGGAAGAAGCGGGAATAGAACCTCAGAGGTGTAGGGAATTTTAGAGACACAGAGACCCCAGGTTGGGGGAGACAGAGACCCAGAGGGGGAGGAGGACAGAGACCACCCACCGCCATCAGGGAATCCATGAGAAACAGCCCCTTTTCCTACAGGGTCCCAACTCTCTCAGCCCCCTCCTCCCTCTGCCAGGCCTGCCTACCTCAGGGGTAACGATTTCCAGACTTCCCCAGGGCTCTCCCTCCCTCCCTGTGTGCGCTGAAAGAGTCAGCCCGAGGCTTGGGCTTCGTCTGTCCTGCCTGCCTTTGATTTGGTTGAAAACTTCCACCTGGATATGGGGGCGGGTGACGAGGGAGAGACCCACAGACACATACACAGGGAAATACTTAGCAAAAAGAGAGGGGAGGGGGTATGGAAAGAGCTTTGATGAGAAAGAAACAAGGGCAAGAATGGGTGAGAGACAGTGAATGAGAAACAGAGATAGAGAGCTACTGACCCGGAGACAGGAGACTGAGAGGAGGGTGACAAAAAAGAGAGTGGGAACCACAGACCTAGAAACACAGAGATGCAGAAACAGAGGCAGCTACACCCGGCCCAGTCCGGCCACCCCTACCCTTCCCAGGGGCCCAGTCTGTGTTGGTGGGGGATGCGGGATGTCTATGGTCTCGGTCCTTAGCCTAAAGCGGGTTCTAAAAGAATGTGTGTGTGTGTGTGTGTGTGTGTGCGCGCGCGCATGTGTTGGCAACAAGCTTAAGGTATGGACTGGTGACACAGGAAGGGGTATAGTGAAGGTGTGGGATCTACTCCTGACATCCCTTGTCACTTCCTTGCTTTAAAGACCTTTTGGTCAAGGCCTTTGCCTTCTCAGCTCCCACTAGCTCATCCCACTGAACCCCTCATTCAGGCCTCTAGGGCCACTTCTCCTTTTGGATTTTCCTGGCACACTCAAAGCCTGGCACTGTCCACATGACCCCTGATCCTAGCCAGGAGTCGGATCGGTTGGTCAGAACTTTATGCCATACTCAAGCTGGACAATTCTAGGTTCTATTCCTTTCGCAATATGGGGTAAAGGTTGGGACAGAAAAGGAGGTAGAAGCCTGACTCCAACTCCCCAGCAGGGTTAAACTCTCAAGCCTCCTGACCTCTTATCATTCAACCTTGCTTGTGCTCCTACTGTGATGGGTAGCTCACTACCTCAAAACAGAACATTCTAAGCCAAAACTCACCCTATGTGTCCAAGTAAGATTTCTCATTCGAACCCCAGCTTCCAGCTAGTTGTTTATGTGTCCGTTTTGACCCCCCCCCCACTTCTTGACATATCATTCCCTTGTCACTCTCTCCAGGGTGAGAAACATAACCTCTGAGATCAAGTGGTTAGCAACTTAGGAAGCCAAGGTTCCTCTGATGGTTAAATCCACCAGAGTTGATCGGACAAATTGTGTATTTGTATTGATAAACAGTAGACACTCAGAAAATACTGGATATTGTCATCATCATTACCCTCAAGTTCATCCAGAAGAACTCCTATTCATCCTTCAAAACCCCATTTGGTTTCACCACACATCTTGCATGGATTGAGCTCTCCAACTCAGCTCTGATATTGTGACCATTTCACAAGTTCCCAAACTGAGGCCTAGAGCGGCCAGGCCACCCCTGAGGTCCCTCAGCATCCAGCTGTCTTCTTCCTCTGCCTGCCCAGTTCCTGAGCATGGGCCTCAGGCCCGACCAGTCCGGCTGAGGAGCGTGCAGACGCAGGCAGTGTCAATTCGAATCCATCGCCAGCCTACACGGCCCTGGGCATCAGCAGTCAATGCCCGCACGTAGGACTGCTTGGCCTTACACTCAGACACCCAGTGCCTCCGGTCCACACCCCGGCAGCCTCCCCCACCCCCACCAGGGGCACTTTCCTCGGTGGCGCTGTCAGCCTTGCAGCGGGTCTCAAAGAAGTACTGGCGGAGAGGGCTGCCTCCAGCCGCAGGAACCTCACCCAGCACCTCCACCTCACGCCCGCGCAGGTCCACGGCTGTCCGGCGGTCTGTCACCCAGCCACTGACCGCATCACACACAGCCAGCTCTCCCCGGCGACTTGCTGGTGCTGTCTCGCTCAGCCCTCGCCGACTGCGGTTGGCAGGGCTGCCTGATGGCTCCCCAAAGGCCCCAGCCTCCAGCAGGAATAGCAGAGGGGGCCCAGCAGGGGCGCCCCTGGACAGGACTACTCGGGGGGACAGGAGGTCCCACTCAGGGGCTAGAAATGGGGGCAGTGGTAAGGGTGGGGGATGGGGCTCCATTGGGACACTGGGGAGGAGGAAAAGGAGGAGGATGGGGAGGGAGCAGGAGGGGCTGGGGAACATCTCGCTGAGCACCTGAAGATAGAGAGGGAAGCTGGGGTTAGAGATGAGGGTAAAAACTTAGTGGGGGAGGGGGGCAGAGGTTGGGAACTGCAGGGACCCTGAATGCCAGAACCATGGGGAGGCCCTTGTTCTAGAACCTTGGGGGGACCTTATATTCTAGGACTTGGATAACGCCCAACTTCTAGATTAATCATAATTATTCTACTACTATTGCTAATAGCCAACAAATCAGCAAATGGAGAAATACAGGCTCAGAGAGGTGAGTGACTTATACCACATCACACAGACAGCAAATGCCAGAAGTAGGTCTTGAGCCCCATCAGAGCAACTCCACCCTGTATCCTACCTCTACTGACAACCCTGAGGGACCCTGAGTCCGCAGGCTAGAGGAGGTTTGAGGTTCCAAAATTCTGAGCAAGGCCATGTTCTAGAACCCTAGCAAGTTCAGCTCAAAAGTGCCACTGAGAAGGCAAGACATTTCCTCTTGTGTGTGGGGCCTCAGTCTCCCTGTCCAAGAAATGAATCGGGGACACACCTGGATGGCTCAGTAGGTTAAGTGTCTGCCTTCGGCTCAGGTCATGATCCCAGGGTCCTGGGATCGACTTGGGCTCCTTGCTCAGCGGGAAGCCTGCTTCTCCTTCTGCCTGCCACTCCCCCTGCTTGTGCTCTCTCTCTCTCTCTCTGACAAGTAAATAAATACAATCTTAAGAGAAAAAAAAAAAGAAATGAAGCAGGGGCTGGGAGATAGTGGTGAGGGCGTGCATCCTACAGCTTCTCTGCAATATTCTGGAAGTCTGTGGTTCTGGGAAAGTGGTGTGGAGAGAAGTGGGAAGCAGCAGGTGGTTACCAGACCTGTCAGCACCTCCTCCACCTCCAGGCTCCAGTGCTGGGGGCCCCCAGGCTCTGGGGGGCCCCTGTGGGGGACACAGGTGGTCCCCTCTTTCCTGACATCTCAGGAGAGGGAAGGGGCAGCCACCTAGGGGAAGAAGGGAACAGGCAGGTTGTGTGGGCAAGTGGGGGAGGGGACCTGAACACTCCCCTTCCCAGCGTTCTTCTTTAAGTGTAGGGTACCCAAGAGTCAAGGCCGCGCCCCCTTCCCAGAGGCCCCTTCCCTGACCAGGTGATGGCTTCTGGCTGGGATGGGAAGCAGATGGGGGAGGTGAGGGGAGAGGCGGGGGTGGGGGGA
>NC_048229.1:30972993-30973737 GCF_002007445.2 Ailuropoda melanoleuca | reverse complement strand
GAGGGGGCGGGGGGATAGAGGAGGCTGGAAAAGATTACATCCTCCATGGCCCATTCATCTCCCAGACAGGGCGGGGGTGGCGCTGGTCTGGACACCCGGGTCCCTGAGGGCCCACACGCAAGAAGCCCTGGGTCCCTGAGGCTGCTTCCTGGAATGTTCTTTCTATCCTCACAGGACAGGCCGGGGCCCGTCCAAGACTTCTACCGCACATACCTGAAGTGGCTGCCTGCCTTGGCTCCGAGATGGGGAAATGGAAAGAAGGGTGTGAAGGGACCCAGCCACGCTGATCCAATCAGTACCAGAAGTCAGCTACCTCCTCCCTCAGACCATTAGTCCCGGTTCCCGGCTGCCACCTCACTCAGACCCAAAAGTCCTGGTTCCCTGCCGCCTCCTCCTTCAGGAGTCCAGATCTCCAGCTCCCTACCTCCCATGCTGGAGTCCAGACCCCCAGCGCCCTCCTCCCGCAGACTGAGGAGTCCAGACCTCCAGCGCCCTCCTCCCTCAGACCTGGGAGTTCTGGAGTTCAGGACTCTCTTCCCCAGGTATCCAGAACTACGTACTCCCAGAACCCTCCTCCCAAAGATCAAGGCTGAGGGTCTGGTCTCCTGAGACCCCGCTGGGGGTAACCGACTGCGTATCTGGAGCACTTCGCTCCTGCCTCAGTTTCCTCCGCCAAGCCCCGCCCCCGCTGGCCCCGCCCCCGTCCCTCCCTACCCGGGGGCAGGGCGACCCGGACGCCGGAAT
>NC_048229.1:30939531-30972714 GCF_002007445.2 Ailuropoda melanoleuca | reverse complement strand
CCCAGTCCCCTTCTCTCTCAGACCCAGGAGTCCTCACCCCCAGCCCCTCCTCTCTCAGACCCAGGAGTCCTGACCAGCAGCTCCCTCTTTGCTTAGAGCCAGGAGTCTGGGCCTGAGATTTCTTTGCGTTCTTTTGCCAATTAAGTGTCAATCCCTGGGCAGATTCCCACCCTCTGCTCTCATCCCCACTTTCCCAGGAGCTCTAGGCCAGACATTAACCAGCTGGACTTGGGCAGCGATAAGGCCCGAGGCCCAAGGAGACAGTGGATATGGGGGGGTTCTCCCACAGAATCCTCTCTGCTGGAATTTCCTGGGTGGGGACTGGGGAGAGGGTCTGTCTTGAGCTCAGATAAGAGATATTCAAGGTATTATAGGACTTGGAGATAGACAAGGATATGATGTGAGAACACAATGACCTGCTCCGAGAAAAAAAATGAATAGTGAGTGACAAAGGGAGATGGGAAAGGCACAGAAACGGAGAGAGAGGGGGGTCAAAAACCCAGAGAGAGGACAGACACTCAAAAGAAGCGGACAGAATCCCAGGAGGAGGACAGAGACCCAGTGAGAAGAGAGAGACCCTAAGAGAGACGGAGGTCAGACGGAGTTGGAGTCCCAGGTCCTCCCCCCCTCCCCCGGAGCTATTTCAGGAGGAAAGCTGATACCCATCTTGGGAGGGGCGGGGGTCATCCCATACCCCTCCCTCAGCCTAAATATAGCATGGCAAGGTGGCAAGAAGGGTGTCCCCGGATTAGGGTGTTCCCCTGTCTTTTTCCCCATCCCAGCCAAGGCAGCATAGAAGGCTGTAGAAGGCGGCTTCGGGTTGTTTATTGAGGGTGGGGGAGGGGCACTTCCCAGTCTCTGAGTGTCCCCTTGGGTCACCTCCCTGACCTCTCCACACCCCCCCATCCCTAAGCACCCAACAGGTCCCACCCCTACCAGAGAGACTCTATGTGACTGCCAGTCTCTGATGAGGTAGTACAGGTGAGTTTTCAAAGAAAAGCAGGGCAGTCTCTGCACCCCCCCTTTCTTTGGGTCTCTGTCCCCCTCCCTCTCTCTGGATCTATGACCTCTCCTCTCTGGTTGCCTCCCCAGCTCCTGTGGATCTCTGTCCTCCCCCTCCCCCCAGGGGTCTCTGACCCCCTCCCAGGTCACTGCCCTCCTGCTCTCCCTCCTCCCCTTGGCTGTCCTCCCTCCAGGCCTTCACCCCACTCTCCATGTGTCTCCTCCTCTTCAGGTCTCCGTGCTGGGTCCCAGACTCTGCCTTGTGTCTGTCACTGTGAGGGGGTCTGTCTCCATTTCTGTCTCCAGATGTGTCTCCATCTCAGAGAGAAGGGACCACCTACAGATTCTATGGGTTTTGAGCCTTATCAAACTCATCCCACCATCTGTACCTTCTTCGGTCACTCTGTATAAAAAGGGGGTTGGATTAAATCAGGGCTTTTCACAATGAATTTCTTGGCTGCATTCTGAGTTGCTAAGAAGGACTCCACAGGTGTGTGTGTCCCCCAAACCAGGTCCCCTCTGAGGTGCCACACTACATCAAAGTGAGTGCATCTAAGTAAGGTTTCATTTGACCCCAAAGTGGGTCATTTGACCCAAGAGCTAAAAATAACAACAACACTCTGTAAACCACTGGTTTTAATAAATTAATACAAGTAAAGTACTTTGGATGATGCTTTGGCACATAGGAAGCCCTATATGTGTTAGTGATTGAAGCATCCTCCCCCCCTCCTCCAAATGCCCTTTTAGTACTGAAAGCCCTCTGAAAATGTTTGGCCTCCTGCCCTTGGGTCCCACCCTCCCCTCTGAGCCTCAGTTTCGTTGTTTGTGAGAAATGAGGCTGGAGGATACCAGCAGGCTGATGGGACAGGGTCAGGCAGCCCGCCATAAATCCTAGCTCCTGGGGATGGGCCACGGGACCCTGGGAAGCCACTCCCATGCCCTAAGACTCTGATTTCTTCCCTGGAAAATAGAGTGGGCTCCCCAGTTTGTCTGACATCCTTCCTGAGCTGTGGGAGGATAGGGTGGTGTGCCCTGATTTGGGATCTCTTTGTGATTCCGTGGAAGAGAGACTCCGTGTATCTCTTGGGTTCAGAGGCACTGACTTTTTCTGCCTATTCCTTTATTGGTTATCTTTCTCGGGGGCACTCTGGTCTGGCTCCAACTCTGATGTCTGTCCCTCTCTGGGTGCCTGACACACACTCCCATCTCCATCTCCCATCTTGGTCTCTGTCTCCCTTTCTCTTTGGAGTTTCCGACCCCCTTCCTCTGGGTCTCTATCTCCCCATCTCTCTGGGTCTTTGTCTTTGTCTCCTTCCCCCTAAATCTCTCATCCTCCCTCTTTGGGTCTTTGTTCCCTCTTCTCTGGGTTTCTATCTCTTTCTTTCTCTGAGTCTTTATCACTCCCCAGGTCTCTGTCCCCTCGTTTGAGTTTCTGCTCCCCCCATCATGCCTGTACTAAGTACAGTTTCTCCCCCTTTTCCCTTCCCTTGTGGCTCTGATCTCCATGGTTGGAAGCAAAACTGTAGGGGAGGACAGATAGAGGGGGTATGAATGGCAAAATGAAGCAGGTGTGGAGTAAATGGAAGGAGTGTCTACATCTTCCTAGCTCACCCGAAGGCCCTCTGCATGAAAAACTGATTCAAGGGATCCAGCACCCAGCCCTGCCCCTTATAGTAAGTGACGCTGGGCAAGTTAGTTCAGTTTGTCTCGCAGAGTCCATAACACCACACTTGCTCCCTGATACATGATTCCTCCCCAGTGTTGTTATTCTTGGGTCCTGGTGCTAACACTAAATGCAAAACAAACCAACATGGCCCTATGGAGCCCATACGCACAATCCAACCCAACCTCACATTCCTACAGGACTCACAGTGACACAGCTTGGGATAACTCACCTCAGCGTGGCCCTACGTGACTCACAGGGTTATACAATTCAGTATGATTCATCTCAGTGTAGACCCCCAAAACTCTAGCTACATTACTCTACACAATTCAACCAAACGGAACCCCGAAAGACTCATACCATCATACATTCCAACCCAACTTAACCTAACGTGACCTAGAAAGCTCACATTTAATCACTTGACTCTTCGTATTTCTACGTGACTCACAAGTTCACAGAACCTCAAATAACATAGCCCTAGAAGAATCACAAAGCCACACAATTTCCAACATGTCTCAACTCAACTCTGCAACACCATGCATGAACACGCACTCAGTCCCAACAGTGCCATGGGTGACCACATAACTTGATCCAAAATGGCCCTAGGGGACTCATAAAACCACAGGATCCTGCACAGTGGAATTGGACAAGACTCACCCGGACTCAATAACACAGCCCAAACCAATGAGGACCTAAAAAACAAAACTATGTGATCAAATCTATCTCCACACTTAACCGCCAAAGGCTCCATAAGTCTCGCACAACCCAATGCAGTACAAACCAATGGAGCTTCCCCATCAACTCATTATAACTCATTGCCATTCACCGTCACTTAAGGAAGCACCCACGGGAGCTACCAAACCACAACTCAAGACCCAACAAGACTCAGTGTTCCCCAACTCATGACCACTTAACCTAGTTCTTCCTAAACCCAACCCCCTCCCCCTAATCTTCCCTTCTACCCCTCCCTCCCTCCCTCCCTCCAAGGAAATGTGAGGTCCTGCAGACCTCAACTGTCCCTCACACTTCGGTGACCATGTGTTTCCCAGGGGGTGCCCAGAGAGGAGGTGGTAGCTCAGGCATCTCTCCATCCATCAACCCCCCATTGACCTTGCCCTCCAGTGGGCCACAGGGCTGCGTGTCCACATGGCTGTACATCCCGCCGTCTTCGCCCTCTGTCTCCCGGTGGTAAAAGTAGCTGAAGTTGGAGACAATGACCGGCACGGGCAGGGAAATGGTCAGCACTCCAGCGATGGCACACAGAGAGCCCACTATTTTGCCACCCACAGTGACGGGTGCCATGTCTCCATAGCCAACTGTGGTCATGGTGACCACCGCCCACCAAAAGGACTCAGGGATGCTGGTGAAATGGGAGTCTTCCCGATCAACCTCAGCAAAGTAGACTGCACTGGAGAAGAGGACCACACCGATGAAGAGGAAGAAGATGAGGAGACCCAGCTCACGCATGGAGGCCCGTAGGGTCTGGCCCAGGATCTGCAGGCCCTTTGAGTGCCGGGACAGCTTGAAGATTCGGAAGACGCGCACCAGTCGGATGACTCGCAGGATGGCCAGTGACATGGCCGGCTGGCCCACACCCCGCTGCCTGGCTAGCTCGGTGCCTAGTGCCACAAAGTAGGGTAGGATGGCCACAAAATCGATGAGGTTCATCACGTTCTTGAAAAAGATCGCCTTGCTCGGGCAGGTCGCCAGGCGGACCAGTAGCTCAAAGGAGAACCAACAGATACACAATGTCTCCACCACAAAGAACGGGTCATCGAAGGGCATGCGAGACAGGGGTCCAGGCACTGGGCTGGAGCCATTCAGCCGAGCGGGGAACTGCAGGGAGGAAGGGGTTCAGAGAGGACCACACCAGGGCTGGGACACACTGGAACAGCCATATTTATGGTTTAAATGTCCAACTACTTCTGTACAAATTGGTCAGCAGTCATTGTCCCCAGGCCTCCAGTGACCCAGCTGTCCTAGATTCCTTTCCAGAACCCTAGGAATCATGCCCGCACGGCTGACTTTACGGTCCCTGATCCTTCACTGGTGGGGCCTCCTGAAATGGTGCCCAAGTGAGGCTCCATCTCTTCTTTCCTAAAGTTCCACCCCCAGCTTTGATTTTCCAGATGGGGAGGGTCACCACCCAGGTCCCACTTCCTTGTGCACTGCCCTCCCTAACCAACCCCAGTCCAGACTACAATAGACCTCCTTTGTACACCAAACTCTGGGGCCCCTGCTCTCATGGCCCTCAGCCTGACTTTATTTGAGACGGATTCCTCCTACCTCGGCCCTCTGTCTCCAGCTCCCTCAAGCTCCACTCTCACCACCTCCAGTCCATCCTTCTATTGGTTACTGCCAGCCGCACAGACACCTGATTTTTCAGTCTCTCAGCCCTCAGCTTCATTTCTTAACGTACCGGTCTTCCCGCCCTCCCGCCCTCGGCAAGCCGTTTTCTCACCTGTCTCAACCCCGCCCTGTGATAGGGAGGTCCTCCTAGTCAGATACTCAGGCCCCGCCCCCAGCCCGCCTTTGGTAGATTCCCCCCGGTCAGGCCCTGTGCCTGAGTGGCCCACCACTCGATCTCCTTGCCCCACCTATGATTGGCCTGTCTCCCAACAAGCCCCTCAATGCCCCTCCACCTACAGCCGGGCCCCTCCTTCCTGAGAGGCCCCGCCTCCCAGCGCCCCCGCTCGGCTCCTCCCGAGCCCCGCCTCTCTCCACCCAGGCCCCGCCCCCTCACCGGGCCAGCAGCCGCTACCGCAGCGAGCCCCGGGTTGTAGCGGTCGTCGCGGAAGTCGGGCAGCGTCTCAAGGCAGAAGACGACGATGGAGACGAGGATGACGAGCACGGAGACGACGGCGAGCACGCGCGCGGCCTGCGAACTCTCGGGGAACTCGAAGAGCAGCCAGAGCTGGCGCGCGAAGGCGCGGCGGGGCAGGGGGCGCTCGGGCGGCATCGGGCAGCCCTCGTCCTCTCGCAGGCGCGCCAGCGCCGCCGTGCCCAGCCCGTAAAAGGCCACCTCCTCCAGGAAGACGTCGAGCGGCACGTGCGCCGGCCGCCGCAGCCGCCCGCCCGACTGGTAGTAGTAGAGCACGGCGTCGAAGCTGGGCCGGTGCCGGTCAAAGAAGTACTCGCGGCGCGCGCCGTCGTAGAAGCGGCCGCGGCGCGCCGGGTCCCCTAGCAGCGTGTCCGGGAAGCGGCCGAGGGTGCGCGCCCGCGTCTCGAAACGCAGCCCGGCCACGTTGAGCACCACCCNAGGGCGGCCGCGCGCCCTCTGCCGGGGTGCCCGCCCTTTCCCCCCAGCCTCAGTTTCCCGCCCCCCATCCCGCTCTCGGGTCCCCTTTCCCTCTGTCCCGCGTCTTTCCGGGTTTCCGTGTGTGCGTCTCCCGTCTCTTTCTTAAGAATATCCGAGCCCCTGTGTTGGAGTCACAAACTTCCACGTCTGTCTTTCTCGTTATCTTGTAGGTCTCTGCGGCCGGCTATGTCTTCGTTTTGAGTCTCTGTCAAGGGCTGTATCTCTGGGTATCTCTATGGGTCAGTTATCTCTGAGTTTTGCCATTCTAGAGGACTCTGTATTGGGGGGGGGGGTCTGTGTCAGTAGTCTGTGTCTTGGTCTCTCTGGATCTCCGTCTTTAACTCTTGTTTCTTAGGGGCGTGTCTCCGTTTATCTCTGTTTCCCTTGGTCTCTGTCTCTCCCCTCTGTCGGGATCTCTTCTCATCTCTCAGCCCTCTATGCTCTGTCCCTGGGTTTCCCTGGGGGCTGCCCTTTGGGTCTCTTTCCCTGTATTCCTGAAGTATTGCAAGTTTCAGTCTCAGGGCCTCCGGAGGACTCAGGGTCTCTGGAGTCGTATCTCTGAATCTCTTTTTGACTTTAACTGTAGGCGGGCTCTGCCATTGCCTTGGTGGTCGCCCCGTCCTGGAGACGCTCCAGCAGCTGCAAGCCATGATCATGTGCGTCCCACACCCCGTTCCTTCGCCAAGGTCTCCACCTGTATTCTCGGTCAGACGTTCGGAGACCCAGTGAAGCCTGAGCTGTATGTAGTGCAGAAGGAGGCCGGACCTGCCAGGAACAGGTGGGGGGTGGGCTGGGGAGATGACGCAGGGTCACTCGCAGGGACCAAAGGACAGACAGACGATGGCCTTCCAGCCACCAGTGTCCTATGACACCGCGTAAAAATAGCCCCATCTGATGGGCTTGGGGGGAAGTAGTGGGGATTGGTTACCGAGACTCAAGGGAATGGGGTCCCGAGCGCCCTCTGCTGGGCAAGTGCGGAGAAACACGAAGGTTATGACTCCCTGCGAATGCAAGGAGTCTCTTCTGTCTGCAAAGCTCTGTCACCACCCTCTGGATTTCTGGGTCCCTCTCTCTGGGTCTCTGTCCTCCCTTTGTCTGTGTCTATATTTCTGTCATTCTCAGAGACCACAGAGAGATCCCTCTCTTTGTAGGTCTCTGAACTCTCTATGAACTGGTCCTTTCTTCCTGCAGTCCTGTCTTACACCCTCCTACCTGCAATGGGTGCTCTCCTTGCCGTTTCCAGACCATTCTTCCACCCTCAGCTTCTCTGACTTTTTTTTTTTTCTTAAAGTAAGCTCTATGCCCAATGTGGGGCTTGAACTCACAACCCAGAGATCGAGAGTATCCATGCTCTACCGAGCCAGCCGGGTGCCCGCTCCCTCAGCTCCTTTGAAGCTCAAGCTATCCATGGACACTTCTCATCCTTCCCTACTGAACTTATCCCTTTCTCTCTGGCCACTGCTGCTCTTTCATGGAAGATTTTAGATCCTGGCTCCCTGTCCCTCATTCTAAAGCTACTGTCCTTCACCCTTAGTGATTTCAATATCCCCACAGAAGATCCTACTAAAACCTGGCTTGTCTTTTCCAGGGGCGCCTGGGTGGCACAGCGGTTAAGCGTCTGCCTTCGGCTCAGGGCGTGATCTCAGCGTTATGGGATCGAGCCCCACATCAGGCTCCTCCGCTGTGAGCCTGCTTCTTCCTCTCCCACTCCCCCTGCTTGTGTTCCCTCTCTCGCTGGCTGTCTCTCTATCTCTGTCAAATAAATAAATAAAATCTTTAAAAAAAAAAAAAAACCTGGCTTGTCTTTTCCAAAAAGGAACCCATTTCTTGTCCTACAAGATAATCCTGAATCTTGCCACTCCCTATCTCATGGAGACCATGTCCCCAGGTTTTGGTGACTCCCTCAACTAACTGACCACCTCGGAGGGAAAACCGTGTGATTTCTGAGGTTGGGTCATGAAACGCAACTTTTGGCCCCACTCTTTTCCTTGGGATCCTTGCACGGGCCAGATGATGAGGTCTATGGGGAGAGGATCCTAGGTTACTGGCCCTCGGCCCTGGCTAAACTCACAGCCGATCGCCAGCATCAGGCTTCTGAGTGAGCCATCAGAAGAAGCAGATCGTCCTACTCCATCGGGAGCATCCTGCTGATGGTCCGGGAGCAGACATAAACCCTCCCGCGGGCCCCCTCCAATCCCTGCCCACATTGCAGACGCGGGACCGAAATAAGTTACCTTTGTTGTTTTCAGCCATGTGTTGTTACAAACACTGTGGCAGCAGATAACCCAGACATGGCCTCTTGGTACTCCGAGCCCGTCATTTCCATCGATCTTGCTCACTGCCCTACCCCAGCCATCTTCCTTTCTTTTTTTCTTTTCTCTTCTTTTCTCTTTTCTTTTCTTTTCCTTTCTTTTCTTATCTATTCTCTTCTCTTCTCTCCTCTCCTTTTCTTTCTTTTCTTTCTTTCTTTCTTTCTTTCTTTCGAGGTTTTATCAAGCTACAGTTCACATACTGTACAATTCACCCCTTTAACCTGTATGACACAGCAGGCTTTTCATGTATTCTAAGAGTTGTGCACCCATCACAATCAACCTGAGGACATTTTTGTTAACCCCCAAAGAAACTCTGTACCCCTGATCTGTCACCCAATCGTACCACCCACTTTCATGGTCATAGCTTTGTCCTTGTCATTACCAGTAATGACATTTCCTCCGAACTTTGTTTTTATCATCCCGTGCCCTCCGTTTTCTCATCACCAGCACTGAAAAACTTTCAAGCCTGCCTGCCGGCACAGACAATGCATTGATCCTGTTACCTTTTCATTCCTTCTGGCTCCCCCCACCTTGTCCTCCCTTCCCTCTTTCCCCTGCTTCCACTAGTCCTTAAGATTTTATTGATTTGAGAGAGACAGCGAGCGTGCGCACACGAGTGCGCACACGAGTGGGGTGAGGAGCAGAGGGAAAAGCAGACTCCCCACTGAGCATGGAGCCCAACGCGGGCTCGATCCCAGGACTCTGGGATCATTACCTGAGCTGAGGGCAGACACTTAAACAACTGAGCCACCCAGGCGCCCAGCTTTCCCGTTTCTTAAACTCCCTTGACTGTGACCCCCTCCAGGGCACTGCTGTAGTCAAACTCTAACCCTGGTAAATCCTTCTATCATCTACTCTGTGCCTCCCCGCGGGGGTGAGGGGGCATAAGGGGGGCTGGACCCTACATCCCAGCCCTGCCTGCTACCCTGCTACATGTCCCTCATCAGTGTACCTTCTGCCTTCCCAAGATGGCTGTTACCCATCTTCGATCTCCTTAAATCCCCCACAGCACTCTGGCCCCCTCACCTTCAGTCAGCTGATCACCTCACTCCAAGTTACACTGAAATCCTAGAAGCTACCGGAACCCGTAAAGATGTCTACCCCCTAATCCCGGGGACCTTTGAATTTATTACCTTATATGGCAAAAGGGACTTCATTTAATCAAATGAAGGCTCTTGAGTCGGGGAGATTTTCCTGGGTGATCTAGGTGGGCCCAATGTAATCATAACGGTCTTTATAAGAGGAGGGTGGGAAGGTCAGATTCATAGAAGATGTGAGGATAGAAGTAGTTAGAGGTCACGAAGAAGAAAAGATTCTACAATGCGAAGTTTAAAGATGGAGAAGGAAGGGAGGGGCGCCCGGCTGGCTCAGTCAGTGGAGTGTGCGGCTCTTGATCTCGGGGTTGTGAGTTCGAGCCCCTGGTTGGGTGTAGAGAGGGCTTAAAAATGAAATATTTTTAAAAATATTTTATTTATTTGACAGAGAGCACAAGCAGGGGGAGCGGCAGAGGGAGAGGGAGAAGCAGGCTCCCTGCTGAGTAGGGAGCCCGATGTGGGGCTGGATCCCAAGACCCCAGGATCATGACCCCAGCTGAAGGCAGACGCTTAACCAACTGAGCACCCAGGCACCCCTAGTGAAGCCATAATTTTGAATGTATCCAGTTCATATATTTAGCAAGGTCACAAGCTGATTTATATGATGTGGCTTTCTAGACAATTATCTCAAAAATATTTATTGAAATGGAGCCACTGTTCTTTATGGTTCCATAATTTTGATCAAATAACAAATAAGCAATTATTTTCACAGGAGAACATTTTAAAAAGAAAATTTTCCGGGCACCTGGGTGGCTCAGTTAAGCATCTGCCTTCAGCTCAGGTCATGGACTTGGGATCGAGCTCCTCCTTAGGCTCGCTGCTCAACGGGGAGTCTGCTTCTCCCTCTCCCTCTGACCCTCCCTCCCGCTCGTGCTCTCTCGCTCTCTCTCAAATAAATAAATAAATAAATAAAATCTTTAAAAAAGTAAAAATAAATAAGAAAACTTTTTTCTACCCTTAATAAATACAGGAGAGCTTGAATCTGCAAGTCAGAGCTAGAGAGTTGGAGGTATGCCACATTGGAATAGATGCTTTCGAGACGAACATATAGATAAGATAGTAAAGAAAGATGTTGATGAGTTTCTTTCTTTTTAACAACATTTTCTAATTCAAGTTATTGGCAAAGAGTTCTGGCATTAGTTAATGGCAGCAACACCGTGGCGAGCATCTGCATTGTGCAGAGAGGTAGACTGGGGCTTAATCCTTGGATTTAATAACAAGCTAATGTTAAAATCTTCTTTAAACTTGGCTTTGGGAACTAATGTCAGACTTACAGAAAAGTTGCAAACATAGCACAGAGTTCCCACATACCCTTCACCTAGCTTCTGCAAAAATCTTCTTCTTCCCTAACCATAGTACAATTATTTGTTAGGAACTTAACATTGATATGATACTACTAACCAATAATTCCACAAACTTCACTTGAATTTCACCAATAGTCCACGACTGCTCTTTTTCCGGTTCTTCATCTAATCCAGGATCCCATGTTGCATTTGTCTCCTTAATTTCCTCTAGGAGTTTTTTGTTTTGTTTCCTTTTTCTTTTTAAGCAAGCTCTATAGCTAAGGTGGGGTTTGAACTCACAACCCGAAGATCGAGAATCTCATGCTCCAGTAACTGAGCCAGCCAGGCACCCCCTCTAGGAGTTTTTTTTTTTTTTTTAAGATTTTATTTATTTATTTGACAGAGAGAGAGACAGCCAGTGAGAGAAGGAACACAAGCAGGTGGAGTGGGAGAGGAAGAAGCAGGCTCATAGCAGAGGAGCCTGACATGGGGCTCGATCCCATAACGCCGGGATCACGCCCTGAGCCGAAGGCAGATGCTTAAGGACTGTGCCAGCCAGGTGCCCCTCTAGGAGTTATTTTTTTAAAGATTTACTTATTTATTTGAGAGAGAGAGAGAGTGAGCAGAGGGGAGGGGCAGAGAGGGAGGGAGAGAAAGAGGGAAAGAATTCCAAGCAGACTCTGTACTGAGTGGGGAGCCTGCTATGGGGCTCGATCCCATGACCTGAGATCATGACCTGAGCCCAAACTAAGAGTTGGATGCTCGACTGACTGAGCCACCCAGGTGTCCCTTGGAGTTATTTGTAACTTCCCTCATTTCCATACACTAATTCCACTCCTATAGTGACTGGGTGAGCTCCATCTTCACAGTACATCCCTAATCCCAACACTCCTTTCCACCCCACTGCTACCATCTCAGTCCGAAACACCATCCCTCCCCTGGAAGACGCAGCCTCCTAACCATCTTCCTGTTGTCCCTTCAGCCCCTTCCCTACATTCTTTCCATCCATGGCCAATGAAGTGGTCTTTTAAATATCTTTTTAAAAACCTATCTCTTCTGATCAAAACCCTTTAGTTACTTCCTCTTTCATTTCAAATAAAATCTGCCCTCTGTCCCATGTAATACTCAGCTGCAGGCAAGGATCATCAACGGCTGGTGAGAGATGGCTGGGGAACAGAGTATTTGCATGGTGGCAAAGTTTTACAGCCCAGATTACCAAGGGGATGATGTACCTTTAGAAGGAGAGATCTGGCAGTTAGGTCCTTGACCAGGTGGCCAAACTCAGCATCGTAATAGTGGGACCATCTAACATTACGCAGCTCCAAACGTGATGTGCTATGAAGTCCACAGTATCACCAGGGAAATGTTCTTGCCAAAAATGCTTAACTTCAACCTATTCAAAACCTCAGACTCCATTTCCATTTTACAGGAGAAACAGGGTTAGCGGAACAAACCAAACACCATGAGGAAACAATGAGACAAATCCAGAATGTGGGACATTCTACTGGAAACTGGTCCAAACTCTGGGAAAAACCAACAACATAACAAGAAAAAAAAAGTGTCAGCGCACGTGTGCACGTGTGTGTGTGTGTGTGTGTCTATTCGATATTAAAAGAGATCAATGCAACTAAATGCAATGTGTGAACCTTGATTGGCTCCTGGTTGGGTTAAAACCATAACTGCCATAATTATTATTAAACAGGCCATTGAGTCTATCCGAAAAACTTATACAACACTTAACTCCTCACAGGTCTACAGGGCCCTAGGCAACACGGCCGCCAGCTCTCTATCTCATGGCCGACAACCTGGGATTCCTGCCATCCGTCCTAAATCAGGACCTTTGCACTTGCTATTCACTCGCCCAGATCTTCTTTCCATCCCGATCGGATTTCACCTCTTCAGACGATCCTTCCATTATCCCCTTTCTAAAATAGTCCCACTCTCACTGCCCAAGCCCCTTACTCTGCCCTATTTTTTTTTTAAAGTAGGCTCCACCCCCGACCGGGGGCTTGAACTCACGACCCTCAGTCAGCCCGAGGTTCCTGCCCTATTCTTTATTTTGCCGGCCACTCTCCTAAATTTATTCCTTTTAAATGCCCTTATCATCTCCCCCAGTACAATGTAAGCTCCAAGAAGAAAAAGACTTTGCCTTTAGTCGTGTACTAGATCTCCAGAGCCCAAACAGCGTCCAGCATCCACTAGCCGCTGGATTAACAATTATTGGGGCTCCTGGGTGGCACAGCGGTTGAGCGTCTGCCTTCGGCTCAGGGCGTGATCCCGGTGTTGTGGGATCGAGCCCCACGTCGGGCTCTTCTGCTGTGGGCCTGCTTCTTCCTCTCCCATTCCCCCTGATCGTGTTCCCTCTCTCGCTGGCTGTCTCTATCTCTATCAAATAAATAAATAAAATCTTTAAAAAAAAAAACGATTATTGATTTAACAGGTCAGACTTTGACGAAACGACACCATTCACGTAGGGACTCTTTGCCAGGCGGCGGAGGGGTATTTTACAAACGCGACAACCACGCATGCGTACAAGATCCGGGAAGTGTGTCGGTGAAAGGGGAGGAGCATCGAGGAGTCTCCCGCTTAGAGGCGGTTGGAGCCTGGAGCTCAAGGTGGAGACGGCTAGGGCTTGGTGCGCTACCCGCGTGCGCACTACGGCCTGCAGCCCGCCGCGGCAAAGTTTAAGGTGCCCGGGGGCGGGGAAGTGACCCAGCGCGTGCGCAGTGCCCGCGGCGGCGCAGGTCCTTGTGTGTGCGGGTTGTGCTTAATCGCGCAGCGCGTGCGCAGTGCGGACGGCGGAGGGATTTGAGGTTTGTTCCACCCCTTGCCCCTGTCGCGAGCCGAGGCCGCGCGGGCTCGTGAGCAGCGGCCTGGTGCGCGCGCTGGGCGGGCGACGGAGGCAGACGGACGCGGGCGCCGCCGGAGTCGGAGCCAGAGCAGGAGTCCCTACTGCTGAGGGGCCGCCGCGAGCCCCCGGACCGTCGCCAGGCCGAGGAGGGCGCCGCGCGGCGGGTGAGTGTGGCTGAGTGGCCTTACCGGGTGCGGAGCCGCTACCCACAACCCCCTGCGGTGGGCCCCAGTCTTTCCCCGCGGCCGGGCCTCCTTCCGGCGCCACCGCACCTTTCTGCACCCCTTACCCAGAGTCCTCTGGGCACCAGGCCCTCTTCCCGCAGCTCTCCCGCGGTCCCTTACCCACAGGCCCTTGCGGCGTGTTGCCTTTTTCTCCCTCGCCTCCGCGGCTGCCTGGACCCTTACCCACGATTCCTTTCGTCTGTTGGGGGGGCCTGGATCTATTGCCCACAAACCCCTGGCTCGAGGGGCTTGTTGCTTCTGAGCCTCTTCCCTTGATCGGAGATTTCGTGCGACTCCCGCCCCCGTAACCTGTTCTCCAGGGTGTGGGACCCCTAGCCGCCATTGCTTTGGGCCTCCCTCGTAAGGATCCTTGAGTCCCCCGGACCCTCCCAGGGAACCTCTCAGCCCCACGGCTCCTTGCTCGTGACTCTCACGCTTAACTACTCCGAAACTCTTTTTCAGTCTTTGTTTCCTTGACTGGGCTTGCCCCGCGCTCGCACAGCCCTCCTCCCAAGAACCTGATTTCTTGTTCAGACTGATGCCTTTCCCTTAAGCCATAGGATCACTCCCGTGTTCTTACAGAACCTTTTTTCATACTGAGGTCTTGTCCCTCGTTCTCTCTTTTCTTGGGAGTCAGAGGATTATAGGGGGCTTCATCTCTATCCGGTCACCCTAACATAATGCTGTCCTGCTTCTGCTCTCAGACTTGGCAAGATGACCCAGTTTCTGCCGCCCAACCTTCTGGCCCTCTTTGCGCCCCGTGACCCTATCCCATACCTGCCACCTTTGGAGAAACTGCCACATGAAAAACACCACAATCAACCTTACTGTGGGATTGCGCCGTACATCAGAGAGTTTGAGGTGAGTTCACTGAGCAGACTTGGAATGGTTTGGGTCCTGGGGGGCCGAAGAGGTAGATTTGGGAGTCCCGTTTCTGGCCATTTTCTAGCAGTGTGATTTAGGCAGGAGACTCACTCTTTCTGATCCTCTGTCTTTTTTTTTTTTTTTAAAGTTTTTTTTTTTTTTTTCGACAGAAAAAGAACNCAGCCAGCGAGAGAGGGAACACAAGCAGGGGGAGTGGGAGAGGAAGAAGCAGGCTCATAGCCGAAGAGCCTGATGTGGCTCGATCCCATAACGCCGAGATCACGCCCTGAGCCGAAGGCAGACGCTCAACCGCTGTGCCACCCAGGCGCCCCCTGATCCTCTGTCTTAAGTGGGGTTGATAATGGATCCTTTGTGGGGTGGTTGTTGTTTGTTTGTTTGTTTGAAAATTCAGTAACTAGTAGTTAAGGATTCAGGCTCTGGAGTCAGGCAGTTCTTGGCTCACACGATTTATCAGCTGTGTGACCTTGGGCAAGTGGTGTATTCTCTTAGTTGATTTCTTCATTTTTAGCAAGGGGATAATAGTACTTTTCTCATAATATTGGCAGGGAATTAACTGCAAGACTTGGTACAGGGCTTGGCACCAAGTAGCCAGCAGTCATCAATGTTACCATGCTCATCAGTTTTGTTATTAATAGGGTGATGTTCATATGGGCTTGAGGATTTCAGCTCTGCAACTGCAGGGTAAACACAGATACGTGACCTGGGCTGGGCTTCTGGGCCTCCGTCTTTTCATTTGTAAACTGGGGGAAACGACATCAGAGGTGCATCAGAGCACACCTGAGAAGTGCTGGCATGCAGCCAGAAGTCAGAAGAGGCCAGTTCTGGTGTCAAGTGAGAAAGGGCAGCTGAAGGTGGAGGAAGCTGCAGAGCAGAAGGTAGTGGAGAGAGAACAGAAGACTGGTTCCTCAGGAGGATTTGCCACCCTTGGTGAACCGCTCCTGGGGAAATGTTATTAGCTAATTAAACAAATTTAATAGCTACAGGCCTGTGGCATCCTTGATGATGCGAGTCATGTGGCAGTTACAGTTTAATGAGCGGTTGGTGAGCCCTTCGAGAACTATCCTGGCCCTCAGAAGGTGTCCAGTTATTGCTTCTGGACTCGAATGTCAGCTCCTTTCGTTTCAGCCCTGGTCCCGATGTCTGTGGTGAAGGATGAATCTTTTGCGGAGTGATGTTGATAAATATAAAGGAATGATTTTGATTTTTCTTGTATATTTAAAGAAAGACTACAGAATAAAAGATGAAATTTTTATTAAGTTCAGTGGGCATAAAGCTACCTTATCTGGTTGCTGTAGAAGTTTCTGAATTCTTCTGATCTCTGTACTTCTCTTGTGACAGACCAGCAACGGTTTGTGGATAGCACCTGGTCCACAGACCGTGTTTTTGATCTTTGCCTCCCCCACCTCCATTGGCCTGGGAACTGTCCCATGCTTGCTTGTGTGTCTGGGTGGGGAGAGGTGAGTGGCTGGGTGCTCATTGTTTTCCAGATGGGTGTCCCTTGCAACCCCGTGTTCCTCCCACCCTGTCACCTCTCTTCTTGTTTCCAGGACCCTCGAGATGCCCCTCCCCCAACTCGAGCAGAAACTCGGGAGGAACGCATGGAAAGAAAGGTATGTCATTTTTGCCTGTTGGCCCCACATCTTTTTTGCCACTTTCTCCAGGATGTTCCCTGACATCAGGGCACTTCTGTCTGTATTCAGTTGTCCACCTTTCTCCTGACAGAGACGAGAAAAGATTGAGCGGCGACAGCAGGAAGTGGAAACAGAGCTAAAAATGTGTAAGTTTCTCTTCCTCTCCCATATTTTCAAACCCTCTTGCGTTTGTTTCCTACTGATCCACCCCAGGACTCTAAGTTGGGAAGATGGGATGGTTCACTTTTTTAGCTCACAAAGTGGGCCAAACACTGTTTGGTTTAGGCGTTTAAGGAGTACAGCATGGGGTCTGGGTTGGCGGGAAGGGAGCCTTGGAACCTTGGGCTGAATGTCCTACAGGGGAGCGCACTCAGAGGGGCTACTACAACCCACTGCGGTGTCATGGGCTGAAGCAGTGAGGCAGTTGTGGCTCCACTTTTGCTCCTTGACCCTCGTACTAGGACTTTTCCATCCCTTGCAGGTACAGGAGGAATTGGAGCACAGGACCAGATACATTATAACCATTAACCAGACTTCACAAGAGGGTCACATCAATCTCAGATGATCCTTTCTTGTTAGAGCAAGGGCTTTAGAGTAAGAAGACTTGGGGGCTTTTTTTCTGCATCTTGTGAGGCTGGTGAATCATGTCTCTTTGGACCTTATTTCTTGGAGTGGCATGTTTCCTCAAGGCAATTATGCAGATGCCTAACTTTTTTTTCCAATTTTATTCATTCATATGTCGGGGGAGGGCGGTGCGCACACACAAGCAGGGGGAGCGGAAGCAGAGGGAGAAGCAGGCTCCCTGCTGAGCAAGCAGCCTGATGCAGGGCTTGATCCCCACTCTGGGATCATGACCTGAGCCGAAGGCAGATGCTTACTGCCTGAGTCACCCAGGTGCTCCAACTTTTTTTTTTTAATATTTTATTTACATAATTTTTGAGAGAGAGAGAGAGCGGGTGTGAACTGGGGGTAGGGGTAGAGGGAGAGAATCCCATGCAGAACCCAGCTGATCGTGGAACCTGACACGGCTTGATCTCATGACCCCGAGATCATGACCTGACCCAAAACCAAGAGTCAGACGCCTAACTAGCTGGCCACCCAGGCGCCCCCAGACGCCTAACACGTAAAGACCTGGATATCTAGCTGAGAGCTCTCTGAGCACTGACTCACTGCAGTTGCTTTCTTGTCTATTCTCAGATGCATCCAAAGTATCTTAGACTCAATATCCAAACCACATTGAGAATTTCCTCCTCCCACCAACCTGGTCTCCTTGGATGTTTTCTTCAATGGAACATAGCCATGCAACTTTGCAAATCATGATCTCTATCGTGGGCCTGCCAGTTTGCTTTTGACAGTCTTTTTCCTCCTTTCCCCAGCCTGTCCCCATGGACTGTCCCTGTTACTCTCTGTCCCAAATCGGACCCTTTTCTCCATGTCTGCCACCACTCAGGTTCCCTCCTGCCCACACACAGTATAACTGGTTTGTGTACATCTCTGTCTCCACCAAATTCTTTGGGTCTTTTTTAAACACGACTGCACCTTTTTCTAACAGCTTTCTTTCGCCCTCGGCATAAGACCAAAGTCTCTTTCTTGCCCACTGTTCCAGACACACTGGGCACCATGCTCCCCTCCCACTCAACCCACAGCTGCCTCTTCTTATGGCTCATTCTTGCTGGATGGTGTCTTGTCACTGGGCTTTTGCCCAGGTTGTTCCCCCAGTCTGTGATGACATCTTCGTTTATGTGTAGCAGCTCTTCGTGTTTGGCCTCACTTTTCAAGCCTTCCATGCCTTCCTTGCTCATGTTGCATCACATTGTGTGCTGAAAGCCCCGAGTCCCGCTGCAGGTTGGTCACTTCAGTCTGCATGGGGGATTTGAAGAGAATCTCTCTCCCCACTGGAGGTTCAGGGTTGCACTGAGAGAGCAGGGTTTCGATGGGATTTGCTCGCTGTGACGGCCCCTCCCCTGTAGGGCCTGGCGCACACAGTTGTTGGCTGCAGTTAAGTCTGGGGAGTCTTTCCAGTCCGTTGCTAGGGCACAGGCCTTGCGCTCTGACCCACGTGCGCTTTAACCCCAATTCTGCCACTTGCAGCCAGGTGGCCTTGGGTTAATCACTTGTCCCTTTGGAAGTTATCTTCCCCCCTTTAAGAAGGGGTCTTGATGTGTTAAACGACACCACGAAGGTGCAGTCAGCCAAATCCAGAACGTGTGAAGTTGTATACAACAAACTTGTAACCCAGTTTCTTTAACCAATAAATGACAAGGAAAAGGAGCAGGGAGCGGACCCTGTGGACTAAAGAATCAAAAGCTCTGTTAGCCACGTGACATGCGTGGAGCTTGTTTGGATCTGGATTTAAATGAGCTAACTATAAATATCCAGTTTTGAAATAATGGGCATTTGAACACTGGGTCTCCAGTTAAGGAACTGACATAACGTGTTAAGGTGCAATGTCAGTATGGTGGTTCTGGGTTCTTAAAAAGTCTGTCAGAGGTAGAAATGGTAGATCTGGGGTTTGATCTAAAATACTTTGGTGGGATGGGGGTAGAGATGAAACGAATGTGGCCAAGCATTGGTAATTGAAGCTGGTTCCTAGAGCTTCATTATATCGTTTTCTGCTTCCCTACGTGTTTGGACTTCTGCATAATTGAAAAGAAAAAAGAATGGATCAAGTATATGAGGATTTTTATGCCACCGAGAGCCTCTTTCCCCACTACAGAAGCTTGCTGTGCCTTGTCCCAGTTAACAGCTACCCTTTGAGGGGACCTCATCCCTTCCGAAGCAGTTGGTGTACTTCATACTATTGATTTCTCACAGCTTCCAAGCGTGGCAGGGGTTATTACTCCTATTTTTAAGACAAGGAAAATCGAGGCTCGTTGAGGCCTAATATGCTTACCGAGAGAGTTAGTTCTGAGATGCTTTCCCCACCATCCAAAAGTCTCATGAGGTTTCCCCACCACACAAGACAGTTCTTTGAGCCCCTGCTCTGGGTCGCTACCTAGATAATCCCTTTAGCCAAGGATTTCCCAAGGGCAAAGTGGCCAGCACAAAGAAGTGCTGTGGGTATGTGTGTGCATGTGCGCGGACTGGTGAACTGCTGACCAACTTTAGTTCTTTGCCACTGTCATTGTGCTGACATGGTCTTTTTTCTGGTACAGGGGTACTTTTGGCTCGGCTGCACTAGCTTTTGCCTTTAGTCACATTCGTGGGCCCCTTGGGTAAGCGGGAACCACAGAGCCTGCCGCCGTGTATCCGCGGCGCTCCTGGCACCTCCACGCTGCGTGCCAGGAAGTGCACTCCCCAGGCAGCCGTCGGTGGTCCCACTGCTGCATTCCTGCCACACTTGTTCAACCACCTACTGCCGGCTCTTGGCAGATGCATTTCCTGTTGCTGCTGTGAGACTTCAGGGTCTTTAGTCAGACGTCCTCATCCCAGTGAAGGCTTTCCTGACCTTCCCCTTACAGCTCTTCTGCCTGGCACTGTCACTGATAGAATTGGGTGGTTTCCTTATTTTGTTTATGGTCCGCCTCCCTGCATTTATGTCTGATCTCCAGCAGGTCAGGGATCTTTTTTGTCTGGTTCATTTTGAATCCCCGACACCTAAATGACAGCTCCAGGCACTTGCTAGTACTCCACAGGTACCTGTTAGATGAATGGATGAGAGCGGCCTGGTGCAGTTTGAGAGACCAGGGCACAGAAAATGACAGTGCAGAGGGATGAGGTAGGGTGAGCAACTGAAGAGGGCAGGCTCAAAGATGGGGTTGTCTTCAAAGGCTGCCATTAGTTTCCAGGTAGTTCTTTTAAATGTGGGCTCAGTCCACTGAGTTGTAGTAAATTCTCTCAAGTCAGCTTGCACTTGATTTATGTTTGCAGTGTAGCCCTCTCACCAGAAACAGATCTGGAACTTTATCTCTCTGGCTTCCTACAACACCTAGACTATCTTCCTGAGAAGCTAATGCCTAGATATTCAGCATGGAGCCTGTGTGTTAGAACCCCCAGCCTGTGAGGTCGGGCTGGGGTGTAAAACTGGGCTTGGCCTCTTTGCTGCTCTGACACTTCTTCCTCTTCCGTGCTTCAGGGGTTGGTTTTGTTTCCATTTGCAAAATGATTACTCCTCAGCATCCAGCACAGTGTTGGGGCCTAATTATATGTGCAATCAATTATTAACGTTCCTTTTCTCATATTCCCACACAATGTGGCAGGTCATTCTAAGGGCAGCTCTGTGTCATGGAAAAACCGCCTCCACTGGGCACGGCGCCTCTGGGGCCCTGGTGGGATTCGAGGGCCATTGTGTGGGGTTGGGTCACCATAATCTGAAAAGGACTTCTTCCCAGGCCTGAGCCATCGGAATCACCTCTGGAAAGAGGTTTTTTGTTTTTGTTTTTTAAGATTTTATTTATTTGACAGAGAGACAGCGAGAGAGGAAACACAGCAGGGGGAGTAGGAGAGGAAGAAGCAGGCTCCCAGCAGAGGAGCCCGACGTGGGGCTCGATCCCAGAACGCCGGGATCACACCCTGAGCCGAAGGCAGACACTTAACAACTGCGCCACCGAGGCGCCCCTGGAAAGAGTTCTGTAATAGATTTTGGTTCCTGTCTGTAGAGATGGTTATTCCTCAGTGGCCTTGTGGGAGTAAGAATCTGATCCACGTCTTGTGGACTGGCTTTCTCCCTGAGGCACGGGCCATAGTGCTTCGGGAAGAAAGCAAGGCTCCTGCTCTCCTGGCCTCTCTCCCCGCTTTGATGGAACGTTTCCCTGGGGCTGTAGTTGCAGGTGCTGCCGTCAGGTGGCAGTGTGGCCCCACAGGTGAGGGAGGAACTGACACCTGGAGTGATGGCGCTGCCTCAGAGACACCCAGTCTTCCCCAGGAAGGGACTGGAGGCTTCGGGTGTGTAGGGCTGAAATGGCATTTAGGCTGGCCCCATCCAGTCAGCTTGAGGTCAGCCTATCCCCTTCCCCCATCAGCCTCAGTTGGTTAGTCAGATAAAGCCCACTGTGTTCTAGGGAAGCTGGAGAGAGGAGCATGCCCAAGGTCTCCAGGTCGCTGCCGGTTTCTTCTGTCTCATGGGCCTGTCTCACATAGCAAGACTGTTGATGCCTTGTACTTACACATTGTGTTCTTCCTGCACAGGGGACCCTCACAATGATCCCAATGCTCAGGGTGATGCCTTCAAGACTCTCTTTGTGGCCAGAGTGGTGAGTCCCCAGCTCCCTGCCCCTGGAGCCCCAGAGGAGCCTAGAACCCTGGGCTGCTGAGAACTTATGTGTGGGACAAAGGACAACAGGCTAAGTCCTGGAATGTTCTGAGGGCTTTGGGATGGCTCACTTCTCCCACTTAACTTTGTGTATCTGTCTCCTGGTAGAACTATGACACGACAGAATCCAAGCTCCGGAGAGAGTTTGAGGTGTACGGACCCATCAAAAGAGTGAGTGAACTGGGGCCTCGGCTACTGGAATTGGAACGGGGCGGGGGGAGGGAGAAGGCTGGCTCCCAGCCCCAAGGCTGCATCCTGTTATCTTGAGGCTTTGGAGGCCATGGCCTGTGCTTACACGCAGCCGACTCTGGGTAGCAGGAGTAAAGCTAAGAAGTTGGCAAACTATAAACTTACTATTTGTAAATAAGGGCTTATTGGTAACCAGCCAAGCCCACTTGCTCACTGTCCTCTGGCTGCTGTTCCTGTAAGACACTTGGGTAGTTGACAGACTGAGGCCCTCAGAGCTGGAAGTATCTGCTGTCTGGTCCTTTAGAGAAAAAGTGCAAATGTGTGTGCTGACTCCTGTTTTAGGGCAAGGCTTTCTGTTGAACTGACATGTCTTGAATCCGTTGAAAAGTCACTTAAGTTCTCTGGGCAGTGGTGAGGGCTGGAGGTCATTGTGCGCAGTCACTGCTGAGCCCAGCACCATCCGAGCGTTAGTCACTCTGGGCTCTTGAGGACAGGGAGAGGGTCCGAGGCGTCTGCGTTTGAATGGATGGGATTTCTTTGAGAACCAATCTCTGCCTGCGCCCCCCTTCCTGCCCCCCAGATACACATGGTGTACAGTAAGCGGTCAGGAAAGCCCCGCGGCTATGCCTTCATCGAGTACGAACATGAACGAGACATGCATTGTGAGTACCTTCGGCCTGAGCCCTGCCCTCTGACCCTCTCTCTTCTCTGCTGCCCAACCCCTTCCCGTCGTCTGTCCCCCCCTCCCCCCCTGCCAAACCTGACATTAGCGATGTCTTTTCTCCTCCTCCCTCTGTTTCTGATATATCTTTTTTTTTTTTATATACGTGTTTTTTAAAAAACAAAAACCAAAATCCCCCACAACGTGTGTGTGTGTGTGAACCTGGGGAGGTAAGTGCCACACGTTGAACCTCAGGGGCAAGGAGGGAACTGGGTGGGGGCTGGGGCCAGCTGGAGGTGGGGGGGAGGGGTCGGATGTTCGGGGAGCCTCTCCCCATTCCCCCCCACCAGTATTGGGGGCGGCCAGGTTGGAATGAGGACTGGCCTTTGAACCTGCCCTCTCTTTCCCCCCCAGCAGAGCTGGGGCTGGGCCACCCAACCCTCCACCTCCCCACCCCTGGCCCCCCACCCTGTTCCTCAGCGGGCAGTGGGTTGGTAGGCGTGTTTAGCGCCTGCCCCCACATTTCCAAAGCCCCCTTTGAGGCTGCGGCGGCGTCCACATGGGCAGGGATGGGTGGGTGGGGGCGGGCAGGGCTGCGGCGTGTCCAGGGGCCGCCGTATTAATTGACTGTTCTTATTGTCACTGCAGCCACCACGCAGCTGGCTTGCAGCTGATGCTTACGCTCCCCTTACAACACCTCAGTGTATGGTTGGTATAAGGGTTTGTATCATGGGTAAGATCACTCAGCACCGCACACCAGCCCAGCTTAGCCAGGCAGCTCAGGAGCAGTGAGGCATCCCTCCTCCCATCCCCAGTTGCCCCCGAGGCCTCCCCGCACCCAGAACCCTTTCCTTGTTTGGGTGCCCTTTGTCCCTCCTACCACCCCTTCCCCCAATCCATATATGCTCTCTGATAATCTGGCTGATCCCAGGAAGGGAAGGATGAACCCTGATGGGAAAGGCAGCCGGCCTCTCCAGTTGGGCTCCACCCAACCCCTGACTTACCTGGCTTCATGACGTCAGCGGCAAGGTTACGGGAATACTGAAGACAGGATGCACTAGGGCAAGGGTTCCGTGTGGAACCCTTCAACCCTTTGCTCCTGGGCCCTGTGCTTCTGTGGGGCTGTCACTGTGGTGGCCCTGGAGAATCTTTCTGGTTGCTAGACTCAGGGTGCTGTGCCCCTTTTCTGTCTGCCTTACCATGGTTGAGGCCTACCAAAGGGCTGTGGTGCCCAGCGGCTCTGCAGAGTGCATGGAATTGGGGTTTGGGGTGTGGGAGGGATCGAGCGACAGGCTGCAAGCAGCTGAAGGTGTTGTAGATTTTACTTAAGACCCTTCCACTGTCTAGAGACCTAAGAGAGGGAGAGAAAGAGAAGCCTAGAAGTACACATGTCACATGGTTTCTTTGTTGGTACTCCTGGGTTGGGCCTCTTCTGGGGTTTGGGACACTGAACCAGAGCAGGGTTCCTTTGCTTGACTGTGTTCCCGGTCCTTAAATCCCTTTACCCCACTACCCTCCTCTGGGTTCAGGGGCCAAATGGCCCCTCCTCCTCAAATCACGGGCAGCACTCCATCTCCTGGACCCCCCAGGCTGTCCCCTTGTGTGCCAGCCTTTGAGTGGCAGGTGGTGGGAGGGAATGTGGAATTCGAGGTGGAAAAGTCCTTCTATGTGCTGCGAGGGGGTGGGGCGTGTGCCTAGTTCAGTGTGGACTTTACTGGGAAAGGTGAGGGTGGACAGGTTCGCTAAGGCCTCCCCAGCCTTCTTTTTAAATTCAACAAGCGAGTCCCAGGGCTTTACCAGCTCCTAGACTTGATGTTAATCCTTGTCTTCCCCTCTTTCAAGGCCTCCATGAGGTTTTTTTGGGGTCCACCACTTCCTCTGCCTGTCTCCAGGTGGTGCAGGAGATGTGGTTCCTCTCCCTCTCTGTGGCTCCCTAGAACCCCCCACTTCCCTTCCCTGTAGCTTTAGCTGACCCCATGGTGGTGGGTGTGGGGTCTGTGCGCGTGCTCAGGTAAGCTTGGGGGCTCCAGGTAAGCGGTCCCGTGTCCCCCCCCGGGAAGCCCGCCTCCTCGCCAGGCCCCCAGGAGTTGCCGAGCCCCCCCCATCCCGCTCGGTATGGACACCCGCAAGGCCGGCATCGGTAAATGGCACCTTTTTCTCTTCCTCTGGTTGTTATTTGGGGGGGAGAGGGCTGGGGCGGGGCAGGGTATTGTGGTTGGTTGAGGACAACCCCCTAGGCCAGGGCTGGGGGTGGGAAATGGGCTTTTTTGGCCTTCCCGACGCCCCGTGTGAGACAGGCCCGGGATTGGGCCTGCCCATTGCTGTGCCCTGCCCAAGAGCAGGAACATGCCTCTCCCTGAATCTCCCCCTCTACTCCTCACCCTTCCCGAGAGGCTCCGGCTGGGGTTGGCCTCCCAGCGTGTGTTGAGCTGGGGGTGTGGAGGGAGAGATGGGATGGGGGCTGGGATTGGGTGGCAGTCAGTCGGCTCAGGTAAGGCAGGAATTGTCAGTAGCACCGCACGCCTCCCATTGCCTCCCCCAACTTTCCCTCTCCCCCAGCTGCTGTAGGGGGCCCCTCCAGGCCCCCTGGGAGCACCATAACCCACCCTTCTGCTCCCTGCCATCTCCTAAAGAATTCTCCCACCTTTTCTGGTTCATTTTCTGTTCTGATGTCTGTTCCCCCCATGCTCACCTCCGCCCCCACCCTCAAAAAACGAAAAGGAAAACCGGTGTGAACTGGGGTGCAGAGCGGCCCAGCTGGGCCTCCTCCCCCAGCATGATGTTTTAGGGTGCATGCCTGGGGTTGTGGAGGAGCCCTCCCCCACAGCAGAGTCCAGCCTTAAGTTAACCTCCAGTTTCTTTGCAGCGACTTTGGCCGCCTGGGCAGGAGGGGGCTGCTCTGTCGAATGGGAGTAGGAAGGGCCTGGGAGCCCAGGGGCACGGTGGTTGGGGTGGTCTTGCTCCCCCCCAATGGTGATTGGGGGGTGATAAACAGGTGCCGAGATGGAGCAGGCCCCTCCTGGTTTGGGAGAGGGTTGGTCTGGCTGTCAGTTGCCTGGCTGTCTGGTGGGCGTGTGCGTGAGTGTGCGCGTGCGCACAGAGTGTGTTGATGGGGATGTGGGGGTGGGGATGCCACAGAGCTGGGCCCTGTCCTGACTAGAGGACCCTCTGGGGACTCCTCCCCCTCCCCCCTCCCCACATCTGTTGCAGCCGCTTACAAGCACGCAGATGGCAAGAAGATTGATGGCAGGAGAGTCCTTGTGGACGTGGAGAGGGGCCGAACTGTGAAGGGCTGGCGGCCCCGGCGGCTAGGTGAGCACTTCCTGCCCCGGCTGGACCCTGGTGGGCCTGACTCCCTTCTGTGTCCTCTGCTGCTTTCTGTCTTCCCTTCCTCTTTCTGCTTGCCTGGCTGCTCATCACATCCTCCCTTCCTCCTTCAACTCCTCTTGTCACCATCATCATTCCTGGTGGCTATCTTCTCATTCTGGGTTACTGATTAGGAGCGGGAGCTCAGGCCTGGAGAGGCGAGTCTCGGATCATATGCCAGCTTGTGTACTTACTAGCTGGTGGCTTTCCCCTCTTTCTGCCTCATTTTCCTTTATCCTGGAAAGTGGGGATAACCTCAGAGTTCACTGAGCTCAGCATACCAGGTGCCCAGCTTGGCAAGTGGCACGTGGTAGGGCTTGTAAATGTCACTCTCTCATCCATGTATTCTTTGTTCTTGCCCGTTTGTTTATTCATTGATTACCAGCTGTGTACCACGATTTTTAGTCAAGAGCAAGACTAGAGAGCCTCTGTTTGTCTCTGTTCCTTATTCACTGTGTCGGTCAAGGTCAGTTTGGTTGCAAGTATCAGAAACACGTTTGAGCTTTTGAAAGCATAAAGGACCTTGTTGGTAGAGAATCCTGGGGGTCCTTTGGAGCCCAGAGGTGTGTGATCCCAGTGGGCCTCCAGAGGATCTGGTAGCCAGACCTTAAAGCTGTCAAGAGCTACCTCTGGCGTCACAGCAGCTTGCTTCCACCCTGCCTGCTGTCTTTGCAAACCGGTCTTTTCTGTGTTTCCCTGCACTGGCCCCGTGCCTGCTCTGCTCTTACGCCTAGTCCTGGTTGAGTCTCTATGCTTTGGGGTGCTTGGAGCTAAGTGGCTTGGTGTTGGGCCTGGACTTGGGGCTGTGGTCCTGCCATCCAAACACGCATGTGAAGGACCTACTCCTGCGAGGGTGAGTGACAGCTCTCCAAGAGAGATGGTCCTCCCTGGGCCGACAACTCAGGCAGGTGTGGTACTACCTGCTTTTACTCCCCCGCCTGCACTGTTCTCACCCTGGACTGGCCTGTGCGACCTAGACCATGCTCTCACCTGCTGAGTCTCGGAACAGTAGATAGGTTCTTGTCTTTCCCTTGTTTCTCTAGGGTGCAGTGAGTGTTTCACAGTCTGCTATTTTCTGCTGTAGAGTGCTGGAATCCCAGAATCTTCTAGTTCAGTTGGCATTCAAACTTTGTGATAGCAATCCCAGTACATCTGACCCAGTATATATCTGTGGAAAAATATCACCCAAAACAAAATTTTATGAACAGTAATTATCTTTTCTACGGGCAGTACTAGTATTTTATGTTCTGTTGTTTTATTTTGTATTTTAATATATTGGTTGCAAGCCATCAAATTGATGATGGGATCCATAGCTGGATCATGACCTGAAAATGGAAGACGGTAGTCTGTTCTGTGCTATGCCTGTGATGTTCCAGATGCGTGGTGGTTGCCTGTCCCGGGTAGAATGTTTGCTCTCCAATTGGCCTTCCTCCTTTTTCACTGGCACTGCTAAAAGTCATTTCCTTATACGGAACTCGGGCCTGCCTCACTGAAGCTTGCTTCTAGTCTGGGTGGTGCAGAAGGGTGCATGAAAGGGCAAGTTCTGGAGTTGGCTGGGAGCCCTAACCCAGTTCTGCACCTTCGTTGCCAAGTCCCCGTGGGCAAGTGACTGTCTTGGTTTTCTCATCTGCAGAAGGAGCTCTCTATTGCTACTTAAAATTGTTCAGTCGGTCATCTGACTACAGTCGGTCATCTGACTACAGTACATAGACTTTTATATTGTGGGTGCTGTACCACATGTGTTGGTTACAACGAGCAAAACCAGACACAGTCCCAACTTGTGTGGTGCGTAATAGTCTGCCGGGAAAGGCAAGCATTCCTCAGCTCACACAGATGTATTAAATGTGAAGCTCCCCAAAAGTTTCAGGAAGGAAACGTATATGGTCTGTGGGTATATAATGGAGAACAGCTTAATCTGGTAGGTCAGGAAAGGCTTTCTGAGCAAGTGATGTTAGGGCTAACCTGTAACAGGTGAATAAGTTCAGAGGGAAGATAAGATTCTAGGGAAAGAGATGACTCCAAACTGGGGCAGAAAGGAGATGGAGAGTATAAGGGGATTGAGAACCGCCCAGAATGTAAAGAACCAGGAGCCCCTGGTTTGAAAAGTGGACAGTGGGAAGCCATTGGAGGCTTTCAGGCAGATCATTTAGAAAGGTCACTGGCTTGGAGTGCCTGGGTGGCTCAGTCGGTGAAGTGCCTTCAGCTCAGGTCATGATTCTTAGGGTCCTGGGATGGAGCCCCATTCCGGGCTCCCTGCTCGGCGGGGAGTCAGCTTCTCCCCGTCTTCCACCCTTCTGCACACCCCTCCCCATCTTATGCTGTGTTTCAAATAAAATCTTAAAAATATTAAAAAAAAAAAACACTGGCTTTGGTTTGTGTGAGGAGGAGGCCACTGAGTGGGAAGGGTTTGCAAGGCTTGGTGGTACCTGCCTGTGAGGGGAATGTGCTTTGGAGTCTGAGTGCAGGTGTTTCCCAGGTGGCACTTTGTGAAAGAGCTCCCATCTCTGTAAAGCATGGCTGTCCTGTTAAATGTGGTTGCAGTCCTTCCCTTTGCTCTTTAAGGGTGCCCCTCACTTCCCTTGCCTAAGCGCCTGACGTGAACATCCGGCATTCCGGCCGNCCCCCCCCCCCCCCCCCCCCCTCCCACCCCAGGAGGTGGCCTAGGTGGGACCAGAAGAGGCGGGGCTGACGTGAACATCCGGCATTCCGGCCGGGACGATACTTCCCGCTATGATGAGAGGTAGGATTGGGCAACTGGTTTCCTGGGATGGGGGTGGTCACGTGGGGGAGCCCTGCCACAACCCTCTGCCCACCTCATCCAGGCCCGGCCCCTCCCCGCTTCCCCACAGGGACCGGGACCGGGACCGCGAGCGGGAGCGCAGGGAACGAAGCCGCGAGCGAGACAAGGAGCGAGAACGGCGACGCTCCCGCTCCCGGGACCGGCGGCGGCGCTCACGGAGTCGCGACAAGGAGGAGCGGAGGCGCTCCAGGGAGCGTAGCAAGGACAAGGACCGGGAACGGAAGCGGCGAAGTAGCCGGAGCCGCGAGCGGGCACGCCGGGAGCGGGAGCGCAAGGAGGAGCTGCGTGGTGGCGGAGGTGGTGGCGACATGGCAGAGCCCTCTGAGGCTGGTGATGCGCCTCCTGATGATGGGCCTCCTGGGGAGCTGGGTCCTGATGGCCCTGATGGTCCAGAGGAGAAGGGCCGGGATCGAGACCGGGAACGACGTCGGAGCCACCGGAGCGAGCGGGAGCGGCGTCGGGACCGTGACAGAGACCGGGATCGCGAGCACAAGCGGGGGGAGCGGGGTGGCGAACGGGGCAGGGATGAGGCCCGAGGTGGGGGTGGTGGCGGCCAGGACAACGGGCTGGAGGGTCTGGGCAATGAAACCCGAGACATGTACATGGAGTCTGAGGGAGGTGATGGGTATCTGGCTCCGGAGAACGGGTATTTGATGGAGGCCGCACCAGAATGAAGAGGGCCTCCCCCCTGTTTTGTTTGGATGTGTTCCTACCCACCCCTCTGCTGTCATCCTCTCCCCTGACCTTCTTGGTCACCACCTAAGTTTGCCAGCCAAGGGTAGGAGTCTCCTTATTTGTTCTGGCCCCTCAGATTTAAAAATAAAATTAATTTCCTGTTGATAACGAGCACTTTTGTTTCTTCTTCACTACTCTTCATGCCTTCCCATGAAGGTCATCACCTGACTGTTGATAGCCCCACTTTGGCTTGAGTCCGAGGGCCTGCCAAGGACTTGGGGTTTATGACCTAAGCCTGGGGCTACCCACTTGACACCTGACCTGCTTAAAATGGAAGAAGGAGGTGCTCTGTAAGGGTTCCCTCCTTTACAGTCTTTCATCCCGTTGTGATTTTCTTTCTCCTCCTTTTTTTTTTTTTTCCACACATTCCCTGTGGGGCTGTCCCTACCCTTGCCTCGGTGGTCAGATGGGGTTCTAGACACTAAATTGCTGCAGGTTTGTGTGAAAGGGAAGCTGTGGTCTGAGTTGGAGAGCAGGAAAGGCTGCAGAGGGATGAGATGTGGTGCCGCAGAGCAGGTGCACGGGGCTGGGAGGGCAAAGGGCCTTCGGTTCATGCCCGCAAGTTCACCGTATTTTTACTTCATGCCTGCCAGTGACAGTGGAAGATTAAGAGGAAACCCCGCAGAGGTTCCATCAGCAGTTGAGATTCCAGGCATTTCCGGGCAGGAGATTACTAAGGTGACGGTGAGGACACTTCAGTCTGGTGACCATTGAGAAGGAAGCCAGTCAGCCTCGCAGAAGCCCAGAGGGGCTCAAGACCACAGCTGCAGGTACAGCAAACGCAGCAGACTCCAGAACCTCTTCCTGGAATGTCTGACAACTGATTCAGCCCTCGGGATGCCTAGGAGCCGGGCATTTTCTGCGTAGCCAAATACAGGACCTATTTTTGTGTGAGGAGTTTCTCAGTCTAAAGGTAAAGTTGGCCTGATAACCCAGAGGTGGCCTGTCCGTTAGATCTGACCCAAGGAGTATGCTTTTTAACTGCCTCATTCTATATAAGCATACAAGGATGATAGCCAATGGAGCAAATCCTGCCGCAGGAGACCAGAAACTGAATGGAAAAACTGTCTTGGAAGAATTTAGGGAATAAAAGAATTCAGTGCCTCTAATTAGTATGTTCTTACAGATATCTCAGATACTGCACCTGTGAATTGGCCATGAAGAACAGTGTTTGGGGCTAGCGCGACATAGGCCAGTTACATAAAGCCCAGACAAGATGTGCAAAAGCAGCTTGCAGAAGGCACCGGGGAGCTTGACTCGAGGGTGTCTGATGCCTAAGAAAAGGAAAGCACGCAGGTGAACTTCATACTTACCCTCTCTTTTTCCTCGAGGGCATTTGCCAGTTAAGCGTGGGGAGGGGGATTGACTCAGTGGCAGCCCATCAGACTGAGTTTACACTGGTTGGACTGCATAGCTTGGACTTGGCAGAATTTCCAGATGGGGCACTGAGCCCCCAGATCTACGTGCAGTCTTCCCTCAAGGCACTTGCCAGCTGCTAAACTGCTTGCTGTCAGTGCAAGACAGATCTCCAGAGCTCCAGCATACTGGAGTAAGGCCACAAGTGAAATAGACTAAGCGCGAGGAAACCTGAAACTGGACCTCTCAGGATTTATAGGTGATCTCCCTGCTAGGAGAGGACTTAGCCCTTTGGGGGAAGATGTAATTCAGAGCCTCTGTGATTCTTTAGTACACAATGCTCAGCATTTACTAAAAAATCAGTAGGCATTCTGGAAAGAAGAGTTGCTGAAAACCAAGGGAAAAGTAGCCAAGAGACCCAGGCATTCTGATGCTGGGAGTTATCAGGGAGTGAAATAACTATAGGCTCACAAAACGAGGAAAGGATGGAGAGCTTTAATAGAGATCTGCCATCTTTAAAAGAAAAAAAAATTAAACTTTAGAACTGAGAACAATAACAAATTAAGATTTTAGGTGCATTTTGCAGTTAATCAGATACTATATAACCCGAAATGTTCCTGTTATAACACATTAGAAGTGCTGGGGTGGGAAGAGAGAAACTTTCTTGAAAGTAAGAGAAACCTCATGATCTTTTAAGTAAGTTAACAGGATACATGGCACCAAAACAAGGGATTTAAAGGAGAGGAAACTGGATCCCATTCAGAGCAGTGGGGAAAATCCCAGGATGGCAGCTTCTAGAGTGCCTAGTCCAGGCTGGAGTCAGAGGACTCAAGTTTCCAAGGAGTTTCAGCATAAAAGGTTCAGTCGCTGAACTGATGGAATTTCTGATTTCACAATGTACGTTAACCATCGTGCTGCGTGCATACCTTAAGCTTCCGCAGTGATGCTTGTCGATTATTTATCAGTAAACCTGGCTTAAAAAGATTGAGTAAAATATGTTGTGATGGAAAGTTTGAAAAATTGAGAATGTCGTGAAAGAAAAGCAGATTGAAGTTGCAGGAAAACTGTTGAGGAAAGGAAATGTAATCACAGAACACTGCTTGGGCTCTCTAGCACTAAACAGTCAGTATTTAGACATAATGTGAGCCCTTTATTGATTGCCCTAAAAACTGGTAGCATAAAACTACCATGGGAAGAGAGCAGAAAGTTTTTAAGAGCAGAAAATCAATATGTAATATATTACTAACATCTAAAATTGATAAATTGAGAAATAGCAGGTTACTTAGGTACACAAGCAAAACATCTGTAAGTTGTTGCCTCTTGCAGCAGGGAGAGTTAGGACAGGAGCTGGTGCTTTTCAATATTAGCCCTTCTGTGTTCTTTGATTTTGTTTTCACTGTGAACATTTGTTATTGTTATTAAAATGAGAGAAAAAGAAATACTATAAAGGAGAGGGATAGACATACCTGCTCTATTCCTCTCACTTGGCAAAAGTCCTTTTCAGGATTCCATTTCCCCTTCCAGCTAATGGTGTGGTGGGCAGCAGTCAGATTTTCCACAGTCTTGTCCACGTTTCCTACATTTCTTTGGCCTCTCTAGAGTATATCTGATCCCACTGCCCATTTCTTTTTAAAAAGCATTCTTAATGGTTCCTCCCACCTGGTTTTCCTCCTACTTTCCTGCCATTCTTTATCTTCTTCCTAACTTTGAAATGTTAGGAGTTTCAGGGACTCAGTCCCAGGTCCTCTTCACTGTATATTGTCTTGCCCCCAGCTAATGAACACAACTAATCACCAAGACAGGTCCAGACATTTCCACATCTGTCCACCTGTCCTTCCTGTCTCCTATCCACACTCAAGCCATCACAGGATTACTGAGAGAGCCTTCTAGCTGGTCCCCCTGCTCCCACTATTGCTGCCATCGAATCCAGTCCCCGCACTGTGGCTACACGGATCTTAAAATACACAGTTGAATATCACATTTTACTCTCAGGAGTTTCCATGAAGTCCAAAGTCCTCATGTGTACGCCAACACACAAGGCCGTGCATGACCTGTGTCCTGCCTACCTTCTCGCCATCATGAACCATTCCAGTTCTTACTTCGTGGGCTCTTTCTGCCTGGAAAATGATTCACGCCCCACCTCCTGATGATCTTCCCTCCAAGGACTATCAGTGGCCCTCCTAGAACACCACCTCTTCACTCCCAGTTTCTCATCACAGCCATAGTTGGTTGTCTACCTCCCCTCCCGCACAGACTAAGTTCCTTGAGGGCAGTGGGCTTGTCTGCCCTGCTCACCATCGTGTCCAGATGTTTAACATAACGTTTGTCCAGTGAACATGGAGAAAAAAGAAAGGGGAGAGACACGTGTAGCGGGCAGGGCAGTGAAACAGAAGGTGGTGCAAACAAGCTGCAAGAGGAGGGGTCGCAAACGGGACAGGCGGTTGGCGACTGTGGGCTGGGCAGCCAGACAGGCGTGGCAGCAGGTGGGGCGGTCGCGGCGCCGGGAGCGGAGCGCACGTCGGGCCGCGCCCCCGCAGGGGGCGCCAGCCGCCCGGGGCGTGGCCTCGCCTAGCCCCGCCCTC
>NC_048229.1:30925175-30939373 GCF_002007445.2 Ailuropoda melanoleuca | reverse complement strand
GGGCAGCGAGCGGGGGTGGGCGGGGCGGGGCATCGCGGTTTGTGGGTGTGAGAGGGTCCATGGGCTTAGCGGGCCCAGGAGGGGCTCCCACTGCACAGCTCTTCCAGTGTGCGTATGGGCATCCTGGGGCGCAGGACGCCTGGCCGGCCGCAGTCTCCCCTGCTCCCGGCGACTCTGCGGGTGTCCGACTGGGTCTCGGCTGTCTTTCCCGGGATCTTTCAGCGCTCGCCCTTAACTCGGCTTCTGGCCGCATCTCTCCGTGCTTCTCCGCGTCTCTGACTTTGTGTCTCTGCGCCCCGCCCCCGCCCCGCAGATGTGTCCCGAGCGGTGGAGCTCCTCGAGCGGCTCCAGCGCAGTGGGGAGCTGCCCCCGCAGAAGCTGCAGGCCCTCCAGCGAGTCCTGCAGAGCCGCTTCTGCTCTGCCATCCGGGAGGTGAGAGCAGCGCGGCGCCGGGGCACAGGCGGTCGGCCGCCGTCCTGGTCGTCGTACGGAGCCCAGGGACTATGCCTCCCAGCAGCACCGGCGGCGGCCCGCCTTGGGGTGCCCGCACTTTAGCTCCGGGGTTCTTCGGGAGTTGTAGTTTCCTGGGGCTCCAGGTTGCGGGGGGCGGGGCCGATCCTTGGGTGGGAGGGTCTGCGGTCCTGGACTCGGGCATCGAAGGGAGGAGGGAGCTGCTGTTTCCCTGATGCTGTGGCGTCTTCACCAGGTGTATGAGCAGCTCTATGACACGTTGGACATCACGGGCAGTGCTGAGATCCGGGCCCATGCCACAGCCAAGGTGGGTGCCCCCTACCCATCCCTCATGGTATCCACTGAACTGCATGGTGTAGCTTAGTAACTTCCTAAAGTCAGTCATGCCTGTTTTTTCATGATTTTTGCCAATTCTATGTACCAGCGTTACTATTATTTACTGATATTATAATCTCATATGTTGTACTTAAATGTCATGTAAAGCATCTTGAGCAACTTCAAATGGAAACTAGTGCCATATACCTGACAAGAAGATACCTTTGAACACCTATACAATGAAGTAGCATGAAACAGTGAAATCTTTTTAAACTGTAGTTGTATGCTGTTTCTTGCTGCTTCCTGGAGGCTCTCAGCTCCTTCCAGGCCTTGTTTTTCTCTATTAAAAATCGAGATTGGCAAGCGTTGAGTATTTAAGACACGCTCACACCAAGTGGAGATGTTCTCTTTGACATGTCTGAAGCATCCAAAGTGAATTAAGAGACACTCATTATTACAGTGTGAGCTTGTGTTGAACTGTGGCAGGTGTCGTCCCCTGTGTGGGAAAGTGATCTGGCCCAAATCGCTCTCCGTGGCCCAGATCCTCCCCCCTCATCAGCCTGCGCACCATGGAGCGGCCCTCACCTCCCAGGGCTTTCTTTCTCTCCCAGGCCACGGTGGCTGCCTTCACAGCCAGCGAGGGCCACGCACATCCCCGGGTAGTGGAGCTGCCCAAGACAGATGAGGGCCTGGGCTTCAACATCATGGGGGGCAAGGAGCAGAACTCCCCCATCTACATCTCCCGTGTCATCCCTGGAGGCGTGGCTGACCGCCACGGAGGCCTCAAGCGTGGGGACCAGCTGCTGTCAGTGAACGGTGTGGTGAGTGGCAACTGAGTCTGGGCTCACACTCTGTTCCAGGTAGCACAGCCCCTGCTGTTATTCGTTCAACATGCAGCGGTGGAGTACTGCATGCTGGGCACTGCTACAGACCCTGAGAGAAGTATGCCTCAGCTCCTATATTCAAGGACTCCCTTCTTGGTGTGGGAGATTGACTGGAATAGTCCTAATCTGGGGAAATAATAATGAAGAAGCACAAAGCATTTCAAGAGCCCAAATGTGGATCTCACCAGACCAGTGTAGATGAGGGAAGTTTTTGCAGAGAAAGGAACATTTGAGTTGGGTTTTGAAGGACAAGGAGTTCTCCAGGCAGGGGCGCCTGGGTGGCACAGCGGTTAAGCGTCTGCCTTCGGCTCAGGGCGTGGTCCCGGCGTTATGGGATCGAGCCCCACATAGGGCTCCTCCGCTAGGAGCCTGCTTCTTCCTCTCCCACTCCCCCTGCTTGTGTTCCCTCTCTCTCTGGCTGTCTCTATCTCTGTCAAATAAGTAAATAAAATCTTTAAAAAAAAAAAAAAAAAAAAAAAAGGAGTTCTCCAGGCAAATCAGGTAGAGAAGAGTATTAGCAGCTAAGGTGTTGTAGGTACTGGCTGTGACTGTACATGCCTCCAAGCCGAACAGAAAGGGCTTAGGTCTAGAACTAGACGGCAGTACAGCTGGATCGGGAGTGGGGGCTGGCTATGCAGGGCCTGAGTGCCACCAGCCTGAGAAGCTGGGATTTTTGTCTCGGGGTTCTGGGGAGCCATGGGAAGTCTGTGAATAGAAGGATAGGCTCAGCTTGGAGGTGGAGAAGAACCCCTTTGGGACTCTATAGGGGACGGACTGAAGGCAGAGACTGGAGGCCAGAAGTTCTAGGGAGGAGGCTAGGTGAAAGTCCACTGGAGAGAGGATGAAGCCTGAGCTGGGGCCAGGGTGGTGGGGACAAAGAGGAGGGAGTCAGCAAGAGGGAGGGGGCTGGGGATTAACAGGCTTTGGGGACAGAGGGGATAAAGATGGACCTGGAGGTCTGGCTTAGTGAGTGAGGGCAGATAGGGCTTGTCCCTGACATGAAGGTTTTAAGGGGGGACACAAGGCCTTGACATCTCGGGCTGGTACCAGGCCCACCAACAGCAGGTCCCATTTCCAGGGTTGGGCTGGATGTGGGTGGTAGGCCCCAGGCCCAGGTGTCTGTGCACTACCTTGCAGAGCGTTGAGGGTGAGCAGCACGAGAAGGCAGTGGAGCTGCTGAAAGCAGCCCAGGGCTCTGTGAAGCTGGTAGTGCGTTACACACCTCGCGTCCTGGAGGAGATGGAGGCCCGCTTTGAGAAGATGCGCTCTGCCCGCCGGCGCCAGCAGCACCAGAGCTACTCGTGAGCCCTTTGCCCCCACACCCCGGCGCCCCTGTTGCCTCCTTTATCCTCAGAGTCCCAAACCAGGCCAGTGATTTCTGGTACCTTCATGGCTACCCCCAGCCCTGGCTCCTCTCCCTGGGGTTCTGACCTTTGACCCCGACCCAGGCTCTTACAAGCCACTCTGGCTAAATCCCTTGGGGACACCCAGCTCACTGTCATCCCAAGATCCACTCTCCGGAATCCGTCAATCCACTTCCCTGGGCCCTTGGCTCTGGAACCCCCGTCCTGGTTCTCTCCCAGCCCTCCCCGGGTCCCCTCCCCTGAGCTTGGCTCCCATCTTTTCACTCTCTCTGCAGGTCCTTGGAGTCTCGAGGCTGAAGCCACAGTATCTGGACCCTCACCCCGCGCCCTACCCTGTACAGTATTTATTGTCACCGGCTCCTTATTTAAAGATCTTTGACCCCCACTGAGTGTCTGTGTGTCTGTCTTGCATCGTGGGGTTAGAGTGTCTTGGGATGTGGGGGAGGGAGAACAGCTGAAATCTAGAGCAGGCCGGGAAGAAACCCTTTTCAGAGTCTGAGAGCAGAGGTAGAGTTTCCCCCAAGGTCTGAAGGCGGAGGCTGGCCGGCTTCCTAGGCATAAGTCCAAGGCGGAGGCTGGGACCCTGTCTGGGTCCGAGTGCGGGGTCGTAACCGAAGACAACGCCGCCTGCCCTTAAAGAGAGACTGAGGGCGAAGGCCAAGCCCCTTCTGTAGTTGGTCTGACAGCGGAGTCCTGAGAAGCTGCAGAGCCGGTGGGCGGCCTCTGTGTGGGCGGGGTGGAGCGAACCATTAGCTTCGTTCGCCAGGGGAGCCCTGCAGGCTGTACTATCATCAGCGTGGGGGGTGGGGGTGCCGCGTGCAATTCCCGAGGTGGGCGCAGGGGGTGCAGAACAAGGTGCACTCGCCGACCCGGCATTTACCCCACCTTCCAACCTGAGCGCGTGTCTCCGGAAGCTGCCCCCGCCTTAAAATCCAACCTTTACTCCCACCTCACCGCTGGTCCAGCCCTCGCGTCCCGTGCGGCGCTAGGGCCGGCGCGTGCCGCCTCCGGGATCCAGGGTCGCAACTCGCATTCCACGCCGCGCGCCACTAGCTCCAGGTGACATCATCCCCCTGCCGGACTCCGCCTCCCGCCCCAGCCGCCGCACGCCGCGCGTTTATTGGCCAGCGCTCCTTGAGCCCCGCCTTCCGCTCTCCGCCCGCGCGACCCCTCCCAGTCCGTGCGGAGGCGGGGTTTAGCCACCGGCCGGCGCCGACGACGCCTCCCATTGGCCATTCAGAGCCGTCTGTCAGTCTCCTGTTAAAGGGGCCACGACCGCACGGGAGCTGGGGGGGGGAGGGGAGGAGGAATTTTTTTGGGGGGGGAGGTGGGATTTGGGGGGCGGGTGGGCACCCCTGGATCTGGCGGCTGCGGCCCCGCGGGGGGGAGGCTGAACGGTGATAGGGGCAGGGGGCTATTTTAGGGGGTAAAGGGCTGTGAGACCGTGAGGGGGAGGGGGGGTCCCCAGCGCCCAAGCCGGAGCCAGAGACGCGGAACCCGCGCGAGCGGCGGAGACAGGGCTCCGGAGCCACAGATCCGGGCCCCGGCCGCCGCCAGGGGCCCCGCCCGGTCCCCCCACCCCACCCCACGTCCCTCCTGAAGCCCAGCTCCGCCCGCAGCCGCCGCGGACCAGGTAGGTAAGAGCCCGGCCCAGCCCGCTTGGCAGCGCCCACCCCGGGGACCCCTCGCCGAGCCTCCCTCGCCTTCCCGAGATCCTGGACTCCCTTCTTTATCCCCGGGGGCTCCGGAGCCCAGATTTCACAGCCCAACCCCAGAGACTCAGGCGTGCCCCTCCCGGCTCTCAGAGTCCCCAACCGAACCCTAGAATCCCAGGCGTACTGCCGCCTTGCGCCTCGTCCGGGGCCCAGGAGCCTGGATTTCCCAGTTCAGCCCCGGCAGCCCCCTCTGGACCTACATCCTCCTCCTCGGCCCATTCCCGGGAGCTCCAGACACCTGCCGTGGCTGTCTCAGACCCCCGGCTAGGGCCAGCTGCCCCCCGTTGGGTGTGCATAGTCCCCTATTCATGCACCCGGTCTTCCCATCTCCAGCCTCCGGCTTGAACAGCCAGCCTCCTCCCTCGGTCCAGGCCGGCTCGGAAGCCGCCCTGGACACAGGCCCGCTCTGGAGCTGTCCATGGTCAGCGCACTCGGCAGCCTCACCTCCCCCACCTCCTGCTGCTGCTGCCGCCGGGGAGGGGGCGCCTGCGGCGCGGGGTATACCCCCCGCCGCGCCTTTAACCCGGAGATACCCGGGGTCCTCTCCAACCCGGGCTCCTGGGCCTCGGGGTTCCGCTGGCGAGAGTCTCTCGGCCTGTCCTCAGTACCCCAGGTTTCTGGGACCCCAGCTGCTTCTTGAGGAGTCAGGGCTTCTAAATGTTCCTGCCTGGTCCACCCTTAGGGACCTTGGCATCCAGGGATCCAGCTCCCACCTGGCTCTGGAAGCCCTGTGCTCACTCTGTCTGGCTGAAGGCCCAGGTGGTAGCCCCCACCCGCTCAGGACCTGGGAATCCAGTTTCCCAGCTCTTGCCCCCTTTAGAGACCCAGTGCAACAGCCCCTGTGCCCCTCAGGCAAATACACCCAGCCTCCTGGCACCCCAGCATCTGCCTGCTTAGGGATTTGGGCACCATGACTATCTCCCTTTGAGGGACTTGGAATGCAATTCTTAATGCAATTCTCTGGCTTCTGCCCACCTTCCCTCTTGGAGACCTAGATGCTTTGTCCCTGGTCCTGCATTGCCTCAGGGACCCAGGAGTTCAGACCCCACCTTCTGTATTGCCCACCAAAACCATCAGCCACAACCCTCCTTCCCAACAAGGACTCAGGCTCCAAGCTTCCATCTCCTGTCCTTTATCTCCGCAACAATTCAGGAGTCCAGGCCCCACCAAGTATCAAGCCCATTAGCTTTTACCCTTAAGGACCCAGGTCACCCCAGCCTCACAACCCTCCTCAACTTGACATCTCTAGTGGCCTTATCAAACCCCTGCCTCATCCCCATATCATCTCAGGCACTGGGCTCCCTGGGGGTTCTCTTCTCTATTCCCTGAGACCCAGTTTCTTGAGATGTTTCCAGCACCCTATCTTGATGTTTCCATCATGATGTCCCATCCTCTGAGTACAGCTTCTCAGGCTGATGAGCAAAACATACATTGCTTCCTCTAGATGTGTTCTGTGACCTGGGTTCATTAGATGATCTAGAACCTACCCACTATCTTCCATATTTCCAGTTAAACTGTGCCCTTGCAATGCTCTAGATTCTTTCTAAATCTTAGAACACTCTCAGTCAATATCTCTGTTCTGTTTTCACCCATGGTATGTTCTCAATTCTAGGTTAGATGCTAAATTCCAGGCATGTATTTCCCCAGGGGAGTTCAAATGTCTTGATAATGCCCCCAAACCAAATTCTGATCCCACCTTCTCCTCACATATGTTCCAAATTTTTAAGAAACCAGTACTTGCTTATTCTCTGCTAAAAGTTTATTTTAAGTGTGTTCTAGGCTCCAGCCATATCCTTGGCATTGTTCTAGATTCCGTTCTCTTCCCAGGGGCATTCTACATTCTAGAATATGTGTGCTCCAATTATGTGTTCTAGCCTTTCTCCAAATTGTGCTATCAATTTTAAAATGCACTTTCCTATTTTAGGTTCCATCCCCTTCTACAGTCTTAAATCTAAAGGATTCTCACTGAAATGTTGTACATCTTCCTTTTTTTCATGTACTAGGTTCTAGGCCCATCCATTCCCACCTTTTCTGTCCATCTTTTCCCTAATGTGACCTTCCTTTAGAACTTACCTCTTGGAGGACTGTGGGCTTCCTCCTCCATCTGCCACTTTAGCATTCTAAGCAGGCTCTAGGCCCATCTCCTCTTTTGGATTCTTCAGCTAGAAATGTCCTCATTTCCAGAACACCCCCCCCCTTCCTTTGCCAGCTCAGTCCTTATGCCAGTAAATTCTCAATTCCCAGTATGCTTCTGAATCTTCCCCCAGGCACTTCTAAGTTCCAGGCAAACTCTTTGCTACTTTCTAGGGTTTTTTCCCTCCACCCCCAGGGCATGTTCTGAATTCTAGAGTCTACCTTCTGCCTTGCGTCTGTCATCTAGACACATGATAACACCAAGGGTGTGACCCCTGCTATATTCTTTGTTACACCTGCATCCCTGTAGGTTCTGAGTTCTAGATGTCTCCTGACTAGGTTTGTCATGCATTGCACTAGGTATATTCTTAGATATCATTATGCTCCCCTCTGTGTTTAGGGTTCTTCAGTGACCCAGACCACTTTTTAATTTGTTGGGTTGATTTTGACTGTTCAGGTTCCAGACCTGGGTTCTAAAATATGCCCCTCTACTTGGCCTTATGTGAGGCTTTTACCCCAAGCACACTGTACATGTGGAAACACATGTCCTTTCTGCACTCTGTACTGTTTTCCTGCCAGTGGCTTTCTAGATCCTACACCCAGCCTTGCTAAATTTTATTTCCTTCTCAGTGAATTTGAAGTTCTACAGCGGCTTCTCGGAAACATCCTGTGTTGCCTCTCCCGAGAAGATTCTGGGTTTTAGATACCATGTTGGTTTTGACCTGTCTCCTTATAAATATTGTCTTAAATCTGGCCTCTGGTGTCTGTCTAGATTCCCAGGGGCACCTCTTCAAAGACTCAAGGCTGCAGGCATCTAGCTGACTTCACTCTCAGGTTCCAGGGCCCTCCATCCCCTCCTCTTCTCATTGAAGTCCAAGACCCCAGTTCCAGGTTTTGGACATAGTCTGCACACTGGGTGGAGCTGGGAACTATCCACTGTCAGAACCGGTTATGCCGCTACCTGGAGGGAGAGAAGGAAAGGAGGGAATAGAGTGAAAGTCCCTCCTGCTTTCGACCAGGCTAGCTGGACCCGTCTGACCTGATGTGTGTGAAGGGAGCGGCTCAGGAGACCTCCCTTCATCTCCGCCCACGGTTCATGCAACCAGATTCCTGGGGCCTGGGGGCCTGGACTCCTGGGTTCTGGGGGAAGAGGGGTCTGAAGCCTGGGATTTCTAGGTCTGAGGTTGAAATCTCAGATTCTTGTGTCCCTGTCTGACCCCCAGGATTGGGGAAGAGGCGGCTGGAGGCTCAGACTCCGGGGTCTAGGGGAGAGAAGGGAATTGGGGACCCAGCCTCCTGTAACCTGAGGTAGGAGGGAGCTGGATCTTGGACTCCTGGGTTGTGGGAGATGGCTAGCAAGTGGAGTGGTTTTTAGATTCTTCTGGAGCTGGGGTCCAGATATCTGGGAAATTGGGGGCAGGAGTTGGGCTGGATAGGTGAAGACCATCCCTGTGAATCTGTACTGGTACCACTGACCTAATTCTGTGGCCCCAGTTCTTTGACCTCCTGAAGGCATGGTTCTCAGCTGGGCTTGTCTTCTCATTCATGCAGTGGGTTAATGGGCATTCCCAGCAGGGTCAGAATAGGTAGACTGATTTTCCCCCATTGACTCAGGCAATGGGTCACTTGGATTTGGTTTCTCTGGTCTGAGATGTGCTGCCAGTGCCTGATGGAGTCTGACCTCGGTTTCCCAAAATGCTCTCACCCACGTAGCTAGGCCTGATTTCCTGAGAGCAATGGGTTTCAGTTTATTCTGTGCCGTGATCAGAATGGATGGGACCCAGTTTCTTCTGTACAATGCCTGGGTTGCCCCACCTCGGTTTCCACTACGGAGTATCCCAGTGGCCGTGCCTCAGTTTCTCTGCCAGTGCCTCGACGAGGGCGGTCTCTGTTCCCTGCCCCCTCCCCACTCCCGCAGGCCAGCACCGCCGCCATGATGTGCGAGGTGATGCCCACCATCAGCGAGGATGGCCGGCGGGGCTCGGCGCTGGGCCCGGACGAGGCGGGCGGCGAGCTGGAGCGCCTTATGGTCACGATGCTCACGGAGCGCGAGCGCCTGCTGGAGACGCTGCGCGAGGCGCAGGACGGGCTGGCTACGGCGCAGTTGCGGCTGCGCGAGCTGGGCCACGAGAACGACTCGCTGCAGCGCCAGCTCAGCATCGCTCTGCCCCAGGTCTGGGAGGGACCGGGGCGGGGCCTGCGGGAGGCGGGACCTCGACCACCGAAGGCGCGGAGAGGGCGGTCCGGAAGGGGCGGGACTTGGCGCAGGGAAGGGAGGAATGCATGGAGGTGGGGGCTTGCCGATGATGGGCGGGGCCTGATCCGCTGGAAGGGGCGGGATTTAGCAGGGAGGGGCGGGGCCTTCAAATTTCCAGCCCTGTATAATGAGGGAGAGGGGAAAATATTGATCTAATTGTCCGGATCCTGCCCACATCTGGACAGGAGTTTGCGGCTCTGACGAAAGAGCTGAACTTATGTCGGGAGCAGCTGCTGGAGCGGGAGGAAGAGATTGCAGAGCTGAAGGCGGAGCGCAACAACACGCGGGTGAGGGGTGTGGGGCCGGGGCCTAAGCGGGGTGGGCGGGGCCACGAGGTGTTGCAGCCTGACCCATCTTTTTTACCCATCTTGCCTTCCTGTCTTCTTCCTCCTCCCACTTCCTGGTTGGTCTCCTCTGGTCCCCCCCTTCCTTCACATCTCCTCCCTTATCTCCATAATTGTTCTTTTCCTACACCATTCCTTCTTTGACCATGCCCCTACCTCTGATATCTCTCTCTCTTCCTGACCTCTCTCCTTACCCCTTTGCTTGGCTCCTCTCTTCTCCGTGTGTCCGCCCCACCTGTCTGAACCACCCTTGTCCTCGACCCTGCCTCTCTTCCCTTGTCTCTTTTCCTTGGCCCGGTGACCACCCTGTAGCTTCTCCTTGAACACCTGGAATGCCTGGTGTCCAGGCACGAGAGGTCACTGCGCATGACCGTGGTAAAGCGCCAGGCCCAGTCCCCGGGTGGGGTCTCTTCCGAGGTGGAGGTGCTCAAGGCCCTAAAATCCCTCTTCGAGCACCACAAGGCCCTGGATGAGAAGGTATGCGAATCGGGAGAAACTGGATGTAGAACTTAAGCCCGTGGTTGTCTGGGGCTGGCCTGGATAGGAGAGATTCTGGCTGTGATTGACTGGGGATGTCCTAAGTGGGAAGAATGTTAACTGAGATTGATTGGGATGGGCGACTCAGACTGGGACCTGACTGGTTGAAAAATGAATTTCAGGGGTTACCGGTGGTTGGGGCTGCCTTGGTAACTGGTTGGAGCTGCACATGCATTACGGGTAGAGAAATGCTAATGTTGCCCTATCAGGCCGGCCCAGGGGTGTTCGGCCTCATGGTCAACTGTCCTAGATTTTGTCTGATCCCCATCTCACTGTGTCCTGCCCTCATCCCCAGGTCCGGGAGCGACTGCGGATGGCGCTGGAGCGGGTGGCGGTGCTAGAGGAGGAGTTGGAGCTGAGCAATCAGGAGGTGGGGGCGTGGCCAAGAAGGAGGAGGGACTAAGGAGCTACCAATGGGGTGGAGCTGATTGGGTGGGTTCGGGGCTAAGGGAAAGAACGGACTATGGAGGAAATGGATGGATGGGGAACATTAGGGCTATAGAGGACACCGCCACTAGGAGGCTAGGGGGAAGAGTAAGGGTGGACTTCTTCACATGGGCGGCTAAGGAGAGATACAATGGAGGCGCAGGGTCTAAAGACAGACTGTGGGATGGGGTGGCCCCAATAGGACCAGTGCCAGTGGGAAGTAGAGCCGGGGGCCCTAGGACTCCCTTTGTCCTGATGTCCGTTTCCGTTCCCAGACGCTGAGCCTTCGAGAGCAGCTGTCTAGGCGCCGATCGGGGCTGGAGGAGCCCGGAAAGGATGGGGACGGGCAGGTGAGCGGTGGAAGTCCTTCGCTCCCCTTGCTCGTCAAGGATCCCCATCCCTGTGACCTCGACTCAGCCCCCTAACTCTGTGATGGTCCTTTTAATGTTTGGTATGATCCTCACTACCTCTATGACTTCTGAAGTCCTAAGATCCTTATTGGGCTTGGACCTCTGATTCAAGTCACCTAGCTAACTTCTGCGACCTCCAGGCTGATCTTTGATTCCCCCCCTCCCCCATAAACTTTCTCCTTGTATTCTCTCTATATCTCTGTGTTCCCCACTCCGGGTTCTGTCCCTTCTTCTCTCCCTGTTCCCACTCCAGCCCCTTGCCAATGGCCTTGGTCCTGGCGGGGATTCGAACCGGCGCACAGCAGAGCTGGAGGAGGCCCTGGAGCGGCAGCGTGCGGAGGTGTGCCAGCTGCGGGAGCGCCTGGCGGTGTTGTGCCGCCAGATGAGCCAGCTGGAGGAGGAGCTGGGCACCGCCCACCGCGAGCTGGGTAAGGCCGAGGAAGCTAACGCCAAGCTCCAGCGCGACCTCAAGGAGGTGAGGCCGGAGCCCCTGGTGGGCTGCCCTCTGTCCCTCCCTCCCCCAACCCTCACCGTCCTCCTTTGCCCAAAGTCACAGAATTCATGAATGGTGGAACCTGGATTCGGTCCACAAGCTGTGTGGACTCTCCTCACTCGTTGCTCACCCGTAGAATGGGATTTAAGACCCTTACCAGAGGGTTGGCACATGACACACACATAGTAGGCGTTCAATACCTGGTCCGAGGGATGTTATCATTGGGAAATTCTCTTGTGCTTTTTTTTTTTTTTTAGATTTTATTTATTTATTTATTTGAGAAAGATCATGAGTGGGGAGGGGTTGGGGGAGAAGGGCAGAGGGAAGAGGAAGAAGCAGGCTCCCTGCTAAACGGGGAGCTGGAGGCATGGCTCTATCCCACAACCCCTGGGATCACGACCTGAGCCCAAGGCAGATGCTTAAACCAACTGAGCCACCCAGGCGCCCCACTCCTGTGCTTCTAAGTTGAAGTCCTTTGTCTGCATTTCACCCCATCCTGGCTTAGGCCCCTTGATCCTAACTCTTATGTCCCTGGGACTGCTGGGAAATGTAGGGTATGGATTCTGGAAGTCATTGGATGAGAAGAGCGAGCACTTTATTTTTCATCATCCATTGGGACTTCCACCTCAGGTTTTAAGCCTGGATGGCCCTGGGGCCTGTTGGGAAGTGTGGCCCCACCTCATGGACCCCTAGGCTGAAGTCCCTCTTCCTTGAGACCCTGTAGCCCTGTCTTAGGTTTTCTGAGCCTGTGCTACCCTGGGGCTCTTGGGAAATGTTTCCTCCTATGTGGAAAAGGGACTTTTGTTTTTCATGAGACCCTAGGGCACTTGCTCTGTGATTCTAAGCCTGGGCTGTGCCAGAAGCTGGTGAAAAATCTAAGGCCTGGATTTCTTTCTTTTTCTTTCTTTCTTTTTCTTTCTTTCTCTCTCTTTTTAACTAGCTTCAGAGGTAGAATTTAGTGATTCATCATTTGCATATAACTGGAATTTTTTTTAAAGGTAGTTATTATTATTTTTAAGTAAACTCTACCCCCGCAGGGTGGAGTTTGCACTCACGACCCCCAAGATCAAGAGTCACATGCTCTACTGACTGAACCAGCCAGGCACCCCTAAGGCCTGGATTTTTGAGGAAAGTGGGCCAAGAAGAGGTCATCCATATGGGGAGGGTCTAAGACAGTACACCCTAGAAGCTCATGGGAGGTGTGGTACCACCATTTTAACTCTCAGGTGGTGGGGGTGCTAAGGTTGGCTGTTCCTGAGAGTTCTTGGCGGGTGTGGTTCCACCATTCTGACGCCCAGATAGCAGGAGACTTCATTTCCCAGGATACCCTGGATTGCCCGATCTGGGGTTCTAAGCCTACACTACCCGCGGGGCTTTCTGGGAGCTGTCGTCCACGTGACTATTTGCGGCCTCTGTAGGCGCTTGCGCAGCGGGAGGATATGGAGGAGCGGATCACGACCCTGGAGAAGCGCTACCTGAGCGCCCAGCGCGAGGCCACGTCTCTGCACGATGCCAACGACAAGCTGGAGAACGAGCTGGCCAGCAAGGAGTCGCTGTACCGACAGGTGGGGGCACGGCCGGGGAGGTGACGTGGGGGCGAGGCCCGCGGCCTGTGTGACCTAGCTGCTCTCCTTCCCCCTCCACCCCCCACCCCCACCTCTGTCCTCCCTCAGAGTGAAGAGAAGAGCCGGCAGCTGGCGGAGTGGTTGGACGACGCCAAGCAGAAGCTACAGCAGACTCTGCAGAAGGCGGAGACCTTGCCCGAGATAGAGGCACAACTGGCCCAGCGCGTGGCAGCGCTCAACAAAGTGAGGAGAGGCCTGGGGCGGGAGTGTTAAGTGGAATGGGGGCAGGGCCTGGGGGTTTGTGGGGTGTTCTCTAGTCCTGACTGACCGGGTGGCCCGGAACGCAAAAGAGACAGAACGGACCCTGAGGAAGGGACAGGGCGCGAATCTTAGTGCAGGGTCTGGAGTCTCTCAGGGGAGGAGCCTGGAGCTGGGGGGCAGGGCGCCCACCCTTAGAAGAGGCGGGGCCGGATCCTGACTGGTTCCCAGTGGGGCAAAGTCAGATGCCCTGGCTTCCTGTCTGCTAGGCTGAGGAACGTCATGGGAATTTTGAGGAGCGGCTTCGGCAGCTGGAGGCCCAGTTGGAGGAGAAGAACCAGGAACTGCAGCGGGTGAGGGGGGCGGACGACTGCAGAGCGGGCGGGGCTTTGAAGCTGGGGCGGGAGCTTGGGTGAGGGGGTGGAGTTGGGGGGGGCGGGAGCTCAGGGCAGGGGCGGTTCTCCGGGCCAGCATCCCTGTCCCGCTGTCCTTTGGGCAGGCCCGGCAGCGGGAGAAGATGAACGATGACCACAATAAGCGGCTGTCGGAGACGGTGGACAAATTGCTGAGCGAGTCCAACGAACGGTTACAGCTGCACCTCAAAGAGCGCATGGGGGCCCTGGAGGAGAAGGTGTGCCCCAGCCCGGGATTTCAGTAACCTGCAGTCCCAGACCGACTCTTTCTGGAATCCCGGAGCCCCAGACCTTTCCCCAAACCAGTTAGTTGAGATCTCAAATCTGGGCATCCGGAATTTGAATTCAACAGGCTTCTCTGGACTGTTGTTGGGGCTATTCTTTCACCTGATCTAAACACCCCAAGAGCTGAATTCTGGGGCACCCATGCCCTGAGTTCTTGGCTTTTCCCCAAGCTTCTCACCCTTTGGACCCTCACACTTTGAAGACTATTTATTTATTTATTAGTTTTAGACAGTGTGAGCAGGGGGAGGGGCAGAGGGGGAGGAAGAGGGAGAGAATCTCAAGCAGACCCCCTGCTGAAGGCGCCAGGGGCAGGGTGGCGGGGGGAGGG
>NC_048229.1:30843757-30924922 GCF_002007445.2 Ailuropoda melanoleuca | reverse complement strand
CCCCCCCGTCCTCCACAGAATTCACTGAGTGAGGAGATTGCCAACATGAAGAAGCTTCAGGATGAGCTGCTGCTCAACAAGGTAAGGAGGGGTCTGGTGGAGAGGGCCTGGGGGCCTAGGACCACGGACATGGAGCAGGCATTGCTGGGGGGTGGCATCAGCCAGGCCGGGAGGGGCTATTCCTCAGGGACGGCGTGGATTCTGACCTGATACCTCCAACTTCCTCCCACCAGGAGCAGCTCTTGGCAGAGATGGAGCGGATGCAGATGGAGATCGACCAGCTGCGGGGGAGGCCACCATCCTCCTACTCCAGGTGACCCTAGTCCTGCCTCACTCCTGCTGGTAGGAGCCCCCTTTGCCAAGCTCATCTTTCCTGATCTCCAAGTCTTCCCCAACCCCACTCCCTATTCTCCCAAGGCTTCCACTGACTCCTGTTATTTTTGACTCCTGACTTCATGACTTCTGACTTCAGATCCCTTTCCCAGTTCTCTGACCCCAGGCCTTTTCCCATGACGCCCGACCTCTCTGCCCTTTTCCTGGCCCCTGGGTCTCTGACTGCCCTCTCCATGCCCACAGGTCTCTCCCCGGCAGTGCCCTGGAGCTCCGTTACTCCCAGGCACCCACATTACCTTCTGGTGCCCACTTGGACCCCTATGGGCCCAGCAGTGGCCGGGCAGGCAAGAGGGGTCGCTGGTCAGGGGTCAAGGACGAGCCCTCCAAGGTCAGCAGCCACTTTTGGAGCCTGGACTGAGCAGGGGGTGGGTGGGCAGCAGTAGGAAATGGAGTCTAATACACAAGGCTCTGGGAGGGGCTTGGGCTGAGAAACAGTGTCTCTTGGACCCATGTTGTCTATTTTTTTCTCCCACAACTGCATCCTCTCCACTTGCCCGATGTCTCTTCATGTGGATATCCTGCTACCTGGTGAGAACCTTAGCAGAATGATGAGGTGGGGAGAGGGGCAGTGAGTGGGGGATGGGCACAGTGTAGAATCCTAGAATGGGGGTGCAAGTTGAAGAAAGCAGGTGGCCTGGGTCAAGGGAAATGGTGGAATCAGGAGATGGGATAGAGTCCTGGGCGGAACAGTTGGTCAAGGAAAGGGACTTGTCAGGAGACAAAGCTGGGCTGGGAAAAGTATGTGGGCTGGATCACAAGGTGAGGCCAGTCCTTGTCAGGGGACATGGGCAAGGTCATGGACAGTGGACAAGGTCGGTAGAGGTGAGGGAAGCCCCAGCACCTACCTTGGCTCCTGCCCACCTGACATCCTTTTATCCCCACACAGAGACAGGAGTGGGAGCGGTCTGCCCCTGCGGGGTCCATGCCACCCCCGTTCCCGGGGGAGCTGGATGGCTCAGACGAGGAGGAGGCTGAGGGGATGTTTGGGGCTGAGCTGCTCTCCCCCAGCGGACAGGCCGATGTGCAGACGCTCGCCATCATGCTTCAGGAGCAGCTGGAAGCCATCAACAAGGAGATCAAGTGAGTGCTGACCCAGTCCTTCTCCACCCTGCCTGAGCTGACCCTGTAACCCCTCTGAAGGCCTGAGCACATCTCCTCTCTTACTATCCTCAAGGAACTCCCCCAGCCCAACACTAGGAATCCCTCAGGATATACCCAGAAGTCTCCTCTGTGCTTCCTGTTTATCTATTCCCTATCCAGCATTCAGTTTCCCAATACACCAAAAACTGCATTCCCAAATACCCAAGTTCTCAAGCCAGTACACCAAGAATCCTCCAGTACACCCTGGATGTCATGGCTTCACACAGCTGGTACCCAGAGTCTCCCACTATCTCAAGAATCTCAACACAACACAAGGTCCCCAATCCCAAACACCAAGAGGCTCACCCTAATACTTCAAGAACCTCAATTCAAGATACCAAGAATTTTGACTTAATATAACAAGAATCCTCGATTTATCACGAATCCCCCGCTGACATAAAGTCTACCCTGATTTCCCAGAAATTGCCCTACTTGGCAGTTCTCTAACAACACACTCTCCATGGGCCCCCGCAAATATACGAACATGACCACCACTTTCCATCCAAAGTCACTGTGAGTTGAGGCATTGATTCACATACCAGATGACCCCATGAACTTCCTAGATTCTGGGTTGACCTCAGAGTCCCTGATCTCCCCCCAGTCTTATGATCTTGCTCTTTCTTTCCTCCTTTGAATTGGACCTCTTTCCCGTAGTAATCTTTTTCATGATTTTATAGAACCATGTGGTTATCATCATGGAAGCCTTGATGCAGACCCTGATCTTCCTCTTATCCCTCATCCCTCCATGACCTCCTTAGCCTCTCATGACCCCCTGACTCCCCTTGAACCTGTGAGGCCATGATGCATCCACCAAGACCCTCTAACCTCATTATGCCTTCCTCAGAATTCTTCTGGCCCCACCAAGCCTTCCTAGCCCTTTGGGATCCCCAGACTCTGTCTCCCATTGCTTGCCTCTGTTCTGTCACCCAGTCTGCCCCCTTTCCCTCCTCAGGCTTATCCAAGAGGAGAAGGAGACAACGGAACAAAGGGCAGAGGAGCTGGAGAGCCGGGTGTCTGGCTCTGGCCTGGACTCACTGGGCCGCTACCGCAGTAGCTGCTCACTGCCCCCCTCCCTCACTACCTCTACCCTTGCCAGCCCCTCCCCTCCCAGCTCTGGCCACTCAACGCCCCGTCTGGCACCCCCTAGCCCTGCCCGTGAGGGCACCGACAAAGCTGTGAGTGTTTTGAAGTCTCCTCATTTTGGTGGGGTGGCTGGGGGGAGATCGGAGACAGGGCTCCCCAACCGACAGCAACAGTAACTCCTCACACCAGTGATTTTCAAAGGCAACCTAGCTTTCCCTAAAAGTTTGAACTTAAAGGGCATAAGGAGGAGGCTGAGCCATGGAGTATCTGAACCCTAACTAGTACTTTACTCAGATCTGGCCTGCTTTTACCTATTTAATGCTGTAAGTTTCTTCATAGGGTTTTGTGTTTTTTTTTTTTTTTTAAGGTTCCCATGACTAAACATACATTTGAGAGCTAATAGTAGATTCTCAGAATTGATCATTGAAGAGCAATAAGACATATTAGTCCCATTTTATTGCCTTAAATCCAGTTTTCCGGCTTCCAGAATGTGTAACTCATTAGCTTTCCTTGAGTCTGAGAGGATCCCACTCCTGACACCAGAAGCTAGGATACATAAAAACCGGCTGGTCAAGCTCCAGGCCGATTCATTTCCTTTATGTTTCTGCAACTTACTCCCACCTGATCTAGGGTACCTTCAGAAATGGTACCCCAAACCAGGGGCATCCCAGACACCCCCTAGTAGGCATCCCAACTAATGAAGAGCCCCTGGCATGACCCCTCCGATTCGATTTAGCCTCTCTGCCTTTCTGTCACCAGAATCATGTCCCCAAGGAGGAAGCTGGGGCTCCACGAGGGGAGGGGCCAGCCATCCCAGGAGACACCCCACCTCCCACTCCCCGCTCTGCTCGCCTTGAGAGAATGACACAGGCCTTGGCACTGCAGGCGGGATCCCTGGAAGATGGGGGGCCCTCACGGGGAAGGTCAGCAGGGACAATGGATAGGATGGGGAGGGGTTTGCTTGGGAGGATGTGTCAGGGGAATGGACACGGACTTGGGAGGAGAGGAGACATCCCCAATGGGGTCTGCCCTCACTCTGTCCTGTTCACCCAGTGAAGGCACCCCAGATTCCCTGCACAAAGCCCCCAAGAAGAAGAGCATCAAGTCGTCCATAGGCCGTCTCTTCGGCAAGAAGGAGAAGGGGCGAATGGGACCACCAGGCCGGGATAGCTCTTCTCTGGGTGAGGACCGTGATGTCAACCCTCTCTCCCTTCTTCTCTCCCTTCTTTCCTTCCTCTCTTCCTTCCTTCTTCTTTTTCGCAAGTTCACTTGACATTCATCTGAGTCTTCATTCATTTGGTAATTCATAGGATGTGAAAGGGGCAGGACTCGGCAATGGGAGAGGGAAGGAAGAGGGACAAGGACAGGGCACTCTGAGGCCTGCCTGGGTGACTGGAGGTGGGGAGCTAAATGAATTTTATTATTGCATTTACCTATTCTTTAAATAGAGAAAGAGAGCGAGCCACCTAAAGCCAGGGCCGTTGGTGTGCTGTAGCCTGCTTGTACTGGCCTGTGAAAGCCAAGAGTTCAATTTTCAGGAGTTCTGTGGGCTGCTTGACATTACATAGGTAGCCTGAAATTGGTGGGATTCTTTACACCAGTGGAAATTGGCGAACACCACAAATCAGGGAATACGCCCGCCCTCTGTCTCTCCCTCTCGGGGAGCCAGTGGTTAAAGAGTTACCAGCGTCCCATGGCCACTTTACCAAGGCCAGCCCAGGGAATCCAGCCCTGTTCTGGGGATGTCCCCAATTCCCGGCCTGGCAGGTGAAACTGGTTCCTGTTTGGCTTTATCGCTCCCTCGGGGCCTCCGCTTCCCTGGCCTCCTTCTCAGCAGCCCCCGACATCAGAGAGTCTCCTTCCTACTTGAGACCCTCCAAACTCTGGCCCCTCCCTACCTTCAGCAGGAACACCATCGGACGAGACACTGGCCACAGACCCCCTGGGGCTAGCCAAGCTGACGGGCCCAGGAGACAAGGACCGAAGGAACAAGAGGAAGTGAGTGTGTGTATAGGGTGGGCTGGGGGAGGCCACTTACAGAGATTTCTTTTTTTTTTTTTTAAACCTTCTTCCAAGTTTTCTGTCTTCATAAAAAGTGCTTTGGGGGCTCAGTTTGGCAGCCCATATATTAACACTGGAACAATCCAGAGAAGACTGGCATGGCCTGTGTGCCAGGATGCCAGGCAAATTCACGAAGCGTTCCACTGAAAGACAAAACCGTGCTTCGGAGGGGCTTTGTGGGAAAGGCACCCATCCAGGACGGCTGGGTGGTGTCTCTGCCCCTGAGAGCTCCTGCCCTACTAGGCCTCTGTCCCCAGGCACGAACTTCTGGAAGAGGCCTGCCGCCAGGGCCTGCCCTTTGCTGCTTGGGATGGGCCCACCGTGGTCTCCTGGCTGGAGGTACTGGGGCCCAGAATTGCCCTGACTCTTGATCCCAACTCCTGTGACAGCCTTCCCACTAAGGGTCACTGGTGCCCCCCAGCATCCTCCTCCTAGCCCAGAGAGGGGGTGGGAGGAGGGCGATGAGGCGCTGGGAGAGGTCAGCCTTCCTGTTGATCCAAACAGCTTCCTCCTTCTTGTCCCCCCATCCCTGTGCCTCTGGCCATGCGCCCCTCGGTGCTGCTCTCCCGTTGTCTCTGTGTCTTCTCACATCTCTCTCTCATTCTATGGGGTTCCTGTGTCTGATGTTTTGCCCCTCTCTCCATCTGTTTTTGTCATTCCCCACATTTCTTCCCATGTCTCTGGGGCTTCCCGTGTCTCTTTCCCAATGTCTTTTGCATCTCTCTCCCCCCATCCCTCTTTTCCCGATGACTCTGGCGTCACCCTCTGCCCCTCCTCTTTTATTCCCCGTATCTCCCTCTGACTCCCTCTTGTTTTGTTTGCCTTGCCCCATCTCTATCGCTTCTCACCGCTAACTTTCCCACCTCTCCGTCTCCCTCTCTCCTTTTCTTTCTGCCTCTCTCCTGTCTTTCCGGTGTCTCCCGGGATATTGTCTGTGTCTGTCCGTGTGTGCCTCTTCCTTCCCTCTCTCCGCCCCCCACCTTCTGTCCAGCTGTGGGTAGGCATGCCTGCATGGTATGTGGCCGCCTGCCGGGCCAACGTCAAGAGCGGTGCCATCATGGCCAACCTGTCGGACACAGAGATCCAGCGGGAGATTGGCATCAGCAACCCGCTGCACCGGCTCAAGCTGCGCCTCGCCATCCAAGAGATGGTCTCGCTCACGTCGCCCTCAGCACCCGCCTCCTCCCGCACGGTGAGCGTCCGCAGGCCAATCCCAGCCCTTGCCGCCTCGGGGCCCCGCCTCTTGCCCTCAGACTAGCCAATCCTGGGCTCGCTCACTCCAGCTCCTTCTCAAAGACCCTTTCCCCCTTGTGTCTCACCTGGATTGGATTATCTGGGGCGTGGGGTGGGGGGAGTCCCTTCTCAGGTCTCCCTGCCTCCGCCCTACCTCTATCTGTCTTACACAGACAGAACCCCATCCGGGAGAAAAACCCAGATTCATATGGTTCCTTACAAAGTCCTTGATGAGCCCCTCCACTCCCATCAGCCCACCTCTGACTCGGCTTCTTGGCTAGCGCTGCTCCCTGGCTCCCTTTCCTCAGAGCACTTCTCCCCCTGTCTCAGCTCAAATGTCACCGCCTCCAAGAAGCCTGCCTAACTCAACAACTAGTCCCTCGCCCCATCACCCCAGCACCTTAACACCCTATTTTCCCCCCATAGTGTTTATTTATGGCCTTCTAATAGTTTATCTTTTTGTTCCCTGCCGAAACTTCTGTGTGCCATGCCCAATTCAGCAATTGTTAATCCCTTGCCCGACTTGCAGTTTGCCTGTGTGTGTGTGTATCTGAGACCCTCCAGTGTAATTTATGGACATCATTACTGGTTAGTCCGCAAAATTACTTCATCAGGGCATCTTCTAACACTAAGAACATTCTACGCAGCCACCGCGCCCTTATACCTAAGAATGTGACCATTATTGTCAGTTTTATCTCTTCGGTCTATTTTCAAATTGCCCCTCGCCTATCCCAGACCCTACACCTGCGCCTGGCGCACGCGTGGAGCTTCAGAAGTGTCTGAATCAATGTACGAAGTCCTAACTCGTGCGGTTGTTGGGAGCAGGTGCTCTGTAAATGCGAACGCCCCCCCCCTTTTGTCCCAGTGCTGTGTCTGCCACCTCATTCTGAGCCGTCACTCTGTACATACATCTGCGTGAGGTCAGAGAAGTGATGTTGTGCCTGGGGTCACATAGCAAAATACCCAGGCAGGACCCCAATTCAAGCCTGAAAACTTGCCCGACATCAAAGCCCATGTCCTTTTGCCTGGTACACTGCAGGTGCTCAATAAATGATCATTCGTTTTCCCTTTCACTGCCTGGCCCGGAGCAGTGACTGGCCTTTCTGAGGCAGAAAGCAGAATGTATATAAATGGACCTGGCATGGGCCTCTGGGAACACCCCTCCCCTATCCAGAAGCCTTCTCCTCTCAACCTCCGTAACACCCCTCGCCCCTCAGTCCACAGGAAACGTGTGGATGACACACGAGGAGATGGAGTCCCTTACGGCCACGACCAAGCCTGTGAGTGACCGCTGCCGGCGGCCTTGCGGGTGGCACTAACTCTCCCTGGGGAGGGGTGGGGAGGTGAATCTCTGGCTGTTCGTCCGTCTGTTCGTCCCTCCCGCCCTCCTCCGCCTGCCCCTTAACCCACCCCTTCTCTCCCCTCTTCCCACTAACGGGTCAGGAGACCAAGGAGATCAGCTGGGAGCAGGTAGGGGGCGTGGGGCGGGACGTGGGCGCATGAACAGGCTCTGCACGCTGCATGCACGCCCCTCCTTCCCCAAGCCCCGTCCCCTCGCCGGAGCGTTCCATCATTGCCGCGGGGGGCGCCGCGTGGCGCAGGGCTCTGGACTGTCTCATTGTGGCTTGGTGGAGGTCGGTGGAAAAGCCTGGACTAGTCCATTGTTAGCGTGGGGCATGGGCCATTCCATTCTCTTGGGTTGCGGGGGCTCCAGGGGCTGTTCCACTGCTCTAACTAGAGGGAGGCCTTTTCTCTCTGACTGAGGGGAGGTGGGACTGTTCCAATGGACTGGGGCAAAGGGGTAAGCATACTGGGGAGGGGCGGCAGGTGAGGCCGAGAAGTTGGGGAGGAGGAGTACACTGTGTTCTCTAGAAGGGAGAGGCATGCACCCCCTGAGTTAGCCGAACCCGGTTGGACTGGGGTCTTCCGTTTCCAGTCCCGGGGTAGGGAGGTGTGGAGGTGGGGATTGTTTCCTTATGCTAAAGGGAGTGAAGGACTTTGGGCTGATCCAGAATGTTGGCCCGGGCCAGATGGCATTAGACTAGTATTTTTGGCCAGTGTAAGAGTGGTGGATGGATCCATTATCGTTTGTTGTGGGGAGAGCTACATTGGAAGAATCCGTTGTCCGGACTTGGGGGAGTAGCGATGTTGGACTGATCCACTGTTCTGAGCTGGGACTAGACTAGTGCCTGTCACCCCTTACTGTTCCGGTACCCCGAGGATCTGGTGGCAATGCAGCTTCTGATTCAATAGCCTGGGGTGGGGTCTGACCTTCTACAGTTCCGGCAGGTGCATGGGTGATGGTGCTACTGCGGGTCCAAGGACCACACTTTGAGCAGACAAGGGTCTATTCTGTTATTATGAAGGAGTAGGAGACCCCTGGATTGGTCCATTGTCCCGAGCAGAGATTGACCATTGTCCTAAGGTGGGGTGGAGAACAACCTTGGGTCAGGGGGTTGGAGTGTACCCTTTCATACATACATGGGAAGGGGTCAGAGGGCCTGACCCCTCCCCCACCTGCCCATGGCCCCAGATCCTGGCATATGGTGACATGAACCACGAGTGGGTGGGGAACGACTGGCTGCCCAGCCTGGGGCTGCCCCAGTACCGCAGCTACTTCATGGAGTCGCTGGTGGATGCCCGGATGTTAGATCATCTTAACAAGAAGGAGCTCCGGGGCCAACTCAAGATGGTGGACAGCTTCCACAGGTGGGGGCTGCCTGGCCACTGGGGACAGTCCAAGGGGAAGCCTCAGTCCTAGAGAGTCTTTGGCCAATGGGACGGGTGATGGGAACGTCCCTGGACTATCTTTGGCCCTTTAGCCCGGATTCTCAGGCAATCCTGACTTCTGTGTCCCTTCCACCAATAAGATGGTCCACTAGGAAAAGTCCAAATTCTCAGACAGCTTGGCTCGTTGACCCCGTACCCTGTCCAGGTTATCCAATAAGAACTGCCTGTTGAAAATACCCCAACTCCTGAGAAGGTCGGCAGTCCAAACCACTGACCCAGTGGAACAACTCCCCAACCTTTCCCAGAAGACCACAGCCAATGGGGAGGGAAGGAGCAGTAGCCATTGGAGTTGTGAAGGCTCATCTGTGACCCCACTTTCCCTACTGCTCAGGGTGAGTCTGCATTATGGGATCATGTGCCTGAAACGGCTCAATTATGACCGGAAGGATTTGGAGCGGAGGCGGGAAGAGAGTCAGACCCAGATCCGAGGTGAGTAGGAGTATAAGAGCTCCCCCCACCCCCCAAGCCAGGTGGAGGAGTTTGGGGCAGGTGGGGAGGAGCTATGATTAAGGGAGGGGGAGAGGAGGCGGAGCACGGGCCTTTTGCGAGGGGGTGGAGCCAGCATAGGGGGCGTGGCCAGGAAAGAGGAAATGGAGGTGACATGTGGGCTAAATTGGACCGGCTGGCAGCTGAGAGTCCCTTCTGTCCCAGACGTGATGGTGTGGTCCAATGAGCGGGTCATGGGTTGGGTGTCCGGGCTGGGACTGAAGGAATTCGCCACGAACCTCACGGAGAGCGGGGTGCACGGGGCGCTGCTCGCCCTGGACGAGACTTTCGACTACTCCGACCTGGCCTTGCTCCTGCAGATCCCCACACAGAATGCGCAGGTGAGCCGCCGCTCGGCCCAGGGCACATTGGGCACCCCCACCTCGCAGCCTGCACGCTGCCACCCTTCTTCCACCTCTCGTCCCCAGGCCCGGCAGCTCCTGGAGAAGGAATTCAGCAACCTCATCTCCTTGGGCACAGACAGGCGGCTGGACGAGGTGGGCGTAGTGGCAGCCCTGGAGGCTCAGCTCCCAGCGGCACCTGCAGGGTCTGAGCTGAAGGAGTGGGGCTGGGCTTTAGCGGCGGCAGGTGGCTGGAGGCGGGACTAGGGCAGGGGCAGGGTTAAAGGGGAGCTGAAACCCGAGAGGGGTGGAGTCAAAGGGAGGGGCTGAGTCAGAACCCGGCCCTGGTGGCTCATCTGCCCGGCACCTATACCTAGGACAGCGCCAAGTCCTTCAGCCGCTCGCCATCCTGGCGGAAGATGTTTCGAGAGAAGGACCTCCGAGGCGTAACCCCCGACTCAGCTGAGATGTTGCCCCCCAACTTTCGTTCGGCCGCAGCGGGGGCCCTGGGATCTCCAGGGCTCCCTCTCCGCAAGCTGCAGCCCGAAGGTGGGCGGCTCCCCTATGCTACAGCCCCTCCCCCCTCCCCCTTGCTTGGGGTGGGAAAAGGACCAACTCTACATTCCAGAAACCTCCCTCCAGGTTCTGAAATGGCCTAGTGCTTTCTCCCCGACCCATGACGAATGGATTGCTCAGTATGCCAACTCCCTCCTGCGGGTGTGGAATGGGCTAATCCCGCACCCCCCCTTCCAAAGTGGGAAATGAGTTCGCCCACCGTCACCTGGGGCGCTGTAGATGAATCCAAGGCTGCGGGAAGGGGAGGGAAACCGGCGTGGAGCCAGGCCTTCGTTGTCATCTCGGGAGGGGAAATCCAAGAGAGGATGCTTGGGGTTGAGGATCAGAGAAACCCTGCTGTGTGTGTTGGGGGGGGACAGAGACACGCGCGCACCAGACCAAACCACTGCTCGCTCTCCCTCTAGGCCAGACTTCTGGGAGTTCCCGGGCAGACGGCGTTTCGGTCCGGACCTATTCCTGCTAATGTAGGCCTCCAGGTGAGGACTGTACTGGGCGATCTTGGGGGTTCGGGGCGGCACAATGGATCTTCACTGCTCCACGTACTGCCCCGGCGTCAATGCAGGTGACCTCACTCGGATGGAAGAATCTTCCAGAGGCTGGGCTGTTCCCCCTCCTGCCCAGAGTATGGTCTCGCCGGGGAGAGCGGGCGGGGGAGCTCGCGCCGCGGACTGGACCATCTGTACAGACAAGCGGGGAGTGTGCGTCCCCGCCTCACAAAAGGACTGGGCCTGGACCAAACCACACGAACTGGACTGAGAGGGGGAACGAAGAGGGCAGGAAGAAATCCCGCCCCAAACTTCCGCCTCTCTTTTCTCTACTTTGTAATTTATTGATCAGTTTCCGATGGGAGATGGGTGCCCTTTCCCCGCGGGAAGGGAGCGGGGCTTCCCTCCCGGGCCGCATGCTAGGAGAGGCTGCCCGCTCCCCTTTCTCCTCCCCAGTCGCGGGGCCCAAGTCTTCCTTCTTCGTCCGAAAGGCGGGGAGGGGGGACTCGCTGCTACAAGCCTCGCCCCTTGTGCCACTCAGCCCCGCCCCGCCGCGTCAGGTCGCCAATGCCTGGGGTCAGCTGCGGGCGGAGTCCCCAATTCCTCCCCAGTGTCTCGTGTCCCCGGGGCCTCTCCGCCCCCAGTGCTGTGGCCGTGTCCGTGCCCCGGGGGTAGGGAGTGCAGAACTGAGCTCCCCGTTCCCCTCCGGCTCCGGGGTTTGCATGGGAGAATCCTCTTTCCACGATGCCACTGGGCGACGTGGCGTGGGGGGAGGGAGGACGGTGGGGGAGCCCTCGCCCGAGACTCTTGGTCGGCCTCCCTGCCCCAGGCGTCACTCAGTGATCACGGGTAAAGAGAACTGTTTCAAAAAGCTCCCGTGTTGACTGATTTATTTGTCAGGACCTTAGGAAAACCGACCTCCTCAGGAACCCAGGAGGCCGGACCACTCCTCCCTCAGACCCATGAGGCCAAGTCCCCAGTCCCCACCCGCGCGTTCCCTAATGCCCCGAGAATCCAGACCCCACGCCTGACAATGAGGCTTCGGGGGGCATCTTTATTCATAATGCAATTCAATAAATATGTCTAGTGGAAAGGGGTGGGAGGGCCAGGGAGGTACGTCTGCGCCGCAGCCGCACCGCTGGGTCAGGGTTCCGCAGTTTCCAGCATGTCCGCCAGGGCTCTGGAGAGGAGGACGCAGAGGTTAGACAGCCCAAGTGTCCGAAGCTCACCCCACGCGCTTAGAGGGACATGTTAACCTGCCCGTTTGACCCACAGGGGAATGGAGTCCCAGGGTCATGCAATCAGCGGGACTGCGCCTCTCTACACAGGGCCCTTAAACTGCCCCCCCTTCCACACACTTACTGGTACAGGGAGGAGGAGAAATAGTCGACGTAGCTTCCTGTGGGAGAAAAGATGAGAGGCTTGAGGGGTACACCATAGTCGAAATTAGGGGGCCACTGATAAACCGAATCCGGAATCAGGACCCGAAGGAATCAGAATTCCTTCCTTAAATTGAATTCCTTCTACTGGGACTCCTTTCAAGGCCCTGGGCCTCTTTCCTTGCTCCTCGTGTTCCCATTCTCCAGAAGCCCCTTTTCTTCTAATTCTGCCTGCTTTGGCCCCGCCGGTTCGTTTCTAGACCCACCCTTCAACCTTCCACCCCTTGCCTGCTAAGTAAGCCTCAGCATCAAGCCCCACCCCTCCCTCGGTCCGGGTCCCGCCCCTCCGCGCGCGCCCCGCCCCACCAGTAGACTCCCAGCCTTGGCCACGCCCCCGCACCTAGCCACGCCCCCAACCTCCCGGGCCCGCCTGTCGGATTTGGCTCCGCCTCCACGGAGTTTGCCTGGCTGGGCTCCGCCCACCCTCACCTGGAGTGCAGACCGTTTCACAGACCAGCGGGCAGAGGTAGCAGAACTGGCAGTGCTGGGGGCGGGGCCGGGGAGAGACAGAAGTGTAAGCCAGGGTCCGGGCTGAGCCGGGATGGGGGCGGGTGCCGGACAGGGGCCCGAGTCGGAGATTAAGGTCAGAGGCGGGATCGAGTGTGGAATCAAGAGTGCACCAGGGATGGAGGGTTGGGTCAGTGAGGACAGAGGCCAGGATTTGGGACTGTGGGTGCCCAGAAGGCCCCTGGCCGACCTGGGGCCTGGTGGAATCTGAGTCCGGGGAAAATGTCACCTGGCACTGGTCGCAGTGCTCCCCCATGTTCTCCTCGTCACAGTGACAGTTCTCACATTCAGTGCATCTCTGGGAAACGGGAGGATGCTGGTTTGGATACCGTTTGGGAGCTGCCCGCCAGTCCTCCACCCTACCGCCTGGACATTTCCCCAACTCCCCACACTCATTACCTCCCACACTGAGCTCAGCAGCTTCTCCCTCGTCCCCCTCTTGCAAGGTGACACCACATCCCCGTCACTGTGGGCTGGACCTGTGGGTGCTCTCTTCATGCCTTCTCCCTATTCTCCCCTCAGCCTGCCAGGCCCCAGCCTTATTTCACCTGCCCCCCAACTCTGCCATGGACTCTCCCCTCCATCCCCATATCTGCAGGTACAGCTCAGGCCTCACTCCCTCCTGGACCATTGCCCCAGCCTCCTCCCCAGCTTCCTGGCCTCCAGTCTGCCCCCTACATGCCCCCCCCAGTCTCTTTCTTCACCTGGCACCGCCCTTGCCCCTCCTTTGCTCAGAGCTGTCCCTAGGCACCTTAGAGCCTGGGGACAAATTCCAGGGACAGCCTGGAGGATGGACCTGGGCTGGGCACTCACATTGCAGAAAGAGCAGTAGCCACACAGGGACCCAGGCTGGTAATTCCTGTACACCTGGGCACTCTGCAGATCTGTGGGGACAGAAGAGCAGCCGTGAAGCAGGCTGACTCCACTCCTCCCTGCCCCCACTTGGCCAGATCACTTACCCGTGTCCTTGTCCTCACCACTCTGCTCCTCACTGGAGCCAGCTCCAGCCACCTCCCTCCCAGCCAGTGGGTTAGGGATGATGGTGAAGGGGAGCTCTTCTTCCTCCTCCTCTTCCCCCTCCTGGTGGTCTTGGCTCAGTGGGGCCTGAACCTCAGCCCTCCCTTCCCTCGTCTCTTCCTCCTCTTCTTCCTCCTCCTCCTCCTGGCTCAGGCTGAGGCCGTGACCTTCCTCCTCATCTTCTTCATCCTCCTGGTCCAGGCTGCCATGGTGGGTGCCGCCTTCTCCGTGTTCCGAACTTTCATCATCTTCCTCATGGGAGCTCTGGTCCTCCTCCTTCTCCTCTTCCTCCTCAGAATCCCTGTTCCTCAAATGGCTTCTGTCCTTGACCCCCATGTGTTCTGGGGGCTGGGGGCTAATCTCATCTTCGATGTGGCCAATCCCTTCATCTTGGTGGCCTTGTTGCCTGTGGCTGGGAGCCTGGTGGCCAAGCCTGTCAGAGATGTCCTCATCGTCATCCTTAGGGACTCCATGGTGGTGATGGCCAGGGACTGCTGATTTATAGTCATCTGGAAAGTCCTCCTCCTCAGTGCTCTTGGGGCCTGGGTGTTGGGAGCTTACAACATGGTGGCTGAACTTGACTGTGATCTCCTCTTCCTCTTCCTCCTCGTCTCCAAGGCTGTGAGTATGTCTGGGAATCTGGTGCCAGTGTTCGGTGGACACATCCTCATCCTTGTCTTCTTCGTCTCCATGGCCTCGGTGTCCGTGACTGGGGATATGATGACGGTGTTCATCTGAGACATCTTCATCCTCTTCCTTCCCATGGCCTTGGTGCGTGTGGGCCTGGTGTCTGTACTCAGTGGACATACCCTCTTCCTCATCTTCTCTATGGCTGCGGTGTTCATGACTGGGGAGATGATGACCGTGTTCATCTGAGACGTCTTCATCCTCTTCTTTCCCGTGGCCTGGGTGCCTGTGGGCATGTTGTCCGTACTCAGTGGAGATGACATCATCATCATCATCACCTTCTTCTTCTCCGTGGCCTTGGTGTCCGTGGCTGGGGACATAATGGGAATATTCATCTGAGGCTTCTTCATCCTCTTCCCTCCCGTGGCCTTGGTGCCTGTGGGTCCGGTGTCCATACTCAGTGGAGACATCATCATCATCACCTTCTTCTCCGTGGCCTCGGTGTCTGTGGCTCGGGACATGATGGGGATATTCATCTGAGGCATCTTCATCCTCTTCCCTCCCGTGGCCTTGGTGCCTGTGGGCCTGGTGTCCATACTCTGTGGAGACCACCCCTTCCTCCTCATCTTCATCGTCCTCTTCTCCGTGGCCTCCATGTACGTGCCTGATGATATGGTGGTGATACTTGCTGGACTCCACTTCATCTTCATCCTCATCCTCGTCCTGATGGCCGTGGCTTCTGTGGCTGGGGAAGTGGTGCCTGTGCTCATCTGAATCATCCACATCTTCAGTCTCGTGGCCTCTGTGCCCATGGGCCTGCCGAGCATGGTCTGTGAAGACCTCCTCATCGGGGATATTCTCTTCTCTGGCCTCGTGGTCTTGGTACCTGTGGTCTCTGAGTCCGTGACTGTATTCCCCGGAGACATCTTCGTTCTCATCTTCATGGCCTCTGTGGCTGTGCATGGGGTGGCCAAACTCACCTGACACGTCCTCTGAGGGCCCCACGACTCCCGCATTGTTGTTCCAGTTGCTGGGGCCCGGCCCGGCCCCTCTCAGCTGCTGGGTCATGGCGGGGGGGAGGAGCAGGCTGGCCACGGCAGCCCAGAGGACAGAAGTGTGCAGCCATGGCCCACGGTGGCCCATGGGGATGGACAGGCAGCAGAGTCTCTCCCAGGGGTGGCTCCAGCTGCCTCCGCAGCTATGTGGATGAGTGTTGGGGTCCTTGCCCCTCTTTGGGTCCTTCTGGTTCTTTCTGCCTGTGTCTTTCCTTTGCTGTGTCTCCGGGGCTGCCTCTGCCTGTCTGCCTTCCTCCGGCCCTCACTGCTGGACACCCCTCTGAGGCAGTCTCAGGAGCCCCCTCACCCCCCTCTCTGGCCCTCCCTCCCCACCTCCCAGCCAATAGGGTCTCTCTCCTCCCCTCTCTGTGGCTAAATTTACTTTCAGCCCTGAGTTATTCTGGGTCATTCCCCGCCTGCCCCTCCCCTCCTGTTCCTCCTCCTCCCAGCTGGTGAAGGGGTAGGTGAAGGGGTCTCAGCTTGGCCAGCAGTGGGGGCCAAGGACTTGACTTGGTACTGCCAACAAGTTCATGTTTGACAGCTGCAAAGATAATGGCTAGACTTTCAGTGGGCCAAGTTGGGGGGAGCCTAAGGCACCTGTGGGGGCCGGAGGGACCCGTCCAAGAGGAGAGACCCCTGCCATGGAAGGATTGGGAATTGGATTCTGGGGACTTTCTGGCCAGAATGGGAGCCTTTGCTGAGAGAGTGGATGACAATATGGAAGCCCTGGGCAGGGGCGGAAGGAACTCGCTCCAGCACACGCACCTATGACCTCCTGTCCCTGGAACTCAGAGCCAAGGGCAGGAGACCAGGCCAGGCCAGAGCTATAAATACATTGAGAGGGGGTGGGGGGCTCAGGTTACCCAGCTAGGCTGCAGCTGTCCCTGTCAGAGCTGGCGGGAGACATGTGGCCCTGCCTGTCTGTGGGTCACTATCTCCTCCCACTCCTCACCCTGTCACTATGGCCCTGGCCCTTTGGGTCCCCAACCCTCTTTATGGGTCTCCCTCTCTCATTTCTGTCACCCACACTGTTCCCCAACCACAGGATTCTACTGTCTTCCCGTCACTCTGAGCATCTGCTCTCCACCCAGCTTTTTGTCTCTCTCTCTGAGTCAGTGTACCTCCCGAATCTCTGTCCACCCCTTTATGATTCTCTGCCCCCCCACCTAAGTTTTTGTGCCCCACCCCCCATGGACTAATGTACCCCCTCCCTATCTCTGGCATTCCATCTTGAGTCGCTGTCCCCCTCTCTCTGGATCTCTGTTTCTCTCTTTGGTCTCTGACGTCCCTTTTCTGGGTTCCTGTCCCCCTCTCTCTGGTTTCTTGTCCCTCTCAGTCTCTTGTCCATCTTTCTCTGAATCGCTGTCTCTTCTCTCTCTGGTCTCTGACACCCCTTTTCTGGTTTTCTGCCCCCCCCCCCCCAATCTCTGTCTCCCTCTCTCTGGGTCTCTGTTCCCCTCCGGGTCTCCGTCTGGTCTTCCCGTCTGGCCCTTTGCTCCGCCTCTCGCTCTACGCATCCGCAAGACTCCCCGCCCCCCCAGCCTTGCCCCGCCCCGGCTGGGAAGTGGCGGATCCGGTTTTTCCTGGGCGGGTCTGGAATCGGGGTTGGTGGAGGGAATGTAGGGAGCCGGCTTAGTTGCGGCGGCTGCGGCAGCATGGTGGGTCCGGAGAAGGAGCAGGTACCGCGGCCGGACTCCCGGGCTTGGCCTCCTGGTTCCCAGAGCGGAGGGCGCTGGAGACCCAGGTTCTTGGGTCAGACGAAGGAAGGGGTCGGGGTGGGAGGTCCCGGAGGTTGGGGGGCTCCGAACTCCTGGGTCCTTGGGGACAGATGGGAGGGGGGCTAGGGGAGTCCTGCGGCTGGCGGAGGAAGGCGCTGGGGTCCTGGACTCCTGGGTCCGGAGAAGGGTGCGGGGTGGGTGACTCCGTGTCCGATAGGATTGAGCTGGAGCCCTCCCACCCCTTGTTCCCGTCCCCAGAGCTGGATCTCCAAGATCTTCAAGAAGAAGACGTGCACGACATTCATCGTTGACCCCACAGATGCGGGGTGCCCGCCCCCCGTTCCTGTCACTGCGGACACTTCCAAGGGTGTGCCCTGGTGGCGCTCTCCCTCGGGGGAGGTTTGGGTCCTTGCAGATTCTTCCAGTTTCCCTTCGGTCAGGATCAGTGTTAAAGCCCGGGGCTAGGTTCTGTTTCTTTCCTTTCCTGTGTCTCTTCTCTGCGTCTTCTTGCCTCACTTTCTTTTTCTTTTTTGACTGTTTCATTCATTCATTCATTCCTTCATTCGTACATCCAAGAAGCCTTCATTCAGCGCTCCCAAGGGAGCATAATTATCAGGAGCACAGGCCCTGCCAGGGTTCAAATGTCACCCGGGACAGGTGCTGTGTGGCTTTGAGTAAATCATTTCACCTCTCTGGGCCTCATCTGTCACCTGGACATAAAGACAGGCCCTACCTCCTGAGTGGGCATTTATTGTGAGGATTTAAACAAGTACCTGCTTGCGATACTTCTGGAATGGGGCCCAGCACATGGTTGGCGCTGGAAAAATGCGTGCAGTCATCACTGGAGGGTAGCAGTTGCCACTGCGCGCAGGCCCTGTGCTTGGGCTCGGTGGCTAGGGACACGTGCATGCGTCCTGTGGGCTGTTTGCCTACCTTGAGGAGCTCCGGCCTTCAGGGATGGTCTCTCCAGTGGACTCTGGCTTTGAAGTTGTTTTCAAGACAATCTTTGGGGCCTGGGAAATGTCAACATTCGTAACTTAGTGAGTGTGTGCTGGGAACATATCTGTGCAGTAAGGCCTGAGATGATGTCTAAACAAACAGATGGGCATTATTGCGGGGGAGAGCTCTAAGCCCTTTTACTGATGGGGAGTGTGGCCAAGGCAGTTTGGGGACCTCTAGTCTGGCGGGAAGAGGACTAAGGCAGAGAGATGGGGCCGCTGAAAGACAGGCAGCTGGGCCCCCGCCAGCCTAAGGCTGGGGAGGGGACACAGGGTGTCACTGGTGGCTACTGGAGGAGGAGAGGCCAGTGAGGTGGCATTTGAAGGATGCGCTGGAGTTTGACAGTTGAGCATGGATTCAAAGGGTGAGAAGGACATGTGCAAAGTTCAAGGTGCAGGAGGCCTCCGTGGAGGAGGGTGGGGCGGACTTCGCTGGGCCTCAGGGGCCCGGACCTTGTCCTGGGGTGCTGGGGAGCAGCGGGAGGGGCAGGATCAGCTCTGGGTGTGGAAAGAGTTCCTGGGGGTTGTGTGAGGATGAATAGAAGTTCGGGAAGCCATGGAGGAGGCTGGGCTTAGGGTCTGGGTGGGAGGGGAAGAGGCCTGAGCCAGTCTACTGCTGGGGGGACACAGGGTGGGGATGGGGACAGGAGCTTGGGGACTGCTGGATTTGAGGAATAAGAGGGGAGTAGGAGGGGGGAGGATGGCTCCTGGACATCTGGTCTGGGACCTGGGGGACAGTGGGGTTGTCCCTCGAGACGGGGAATCCAGGAGGACAAGCGGGTCTGGGGAATGTTGCCAAGCTCAGCGTGGGCCTTCAAGTGTCACTTGGAGGGAACTAGGGGTCCCAGCAGACCTGACTCTGGGACTTCTGTCCAGCGTTTGAGAAGTCTTGGTTGTAGATGGTGACTGAAACTGAGGAAGGAAGTGGAACGTCGGTGGCAGGGCGGGATGCGTAAAGTCAGGGAAGGTGCACTGGCCTTTTTTTTTTTTTTCCACAGAAGTGTATTTTTATTTTTTATTTTTAAAGATTTTATTTATTTATTTATTTAGAGAGAGCACAAATAGGGGAAGGGGCAGAGGCAGAGGGAGAAGCAGGCTTCCCACGGAGCAGGGAGCCCAATGCAGGGCTCGATCCCAGGACCCCAGGATCATGACCTGGGTCGAAGGCAGACGCTTAACTGACTGAACCACCCAGGCGCCCCCCGGAAGAGTAGTTTTAAAAACCTGTCTCTGAATGCCTCAAAACAAACATACCACCTCACAAGTCACCACAGTCTCCAGCACATCCGCTGTTTTCCAACTGATGCTTCTTTTTCTTTTTATTTTTTTTAAGATTTTATTTATTTATTTGAGAGCACTGGGGGTGGGGAGGAGGGGAAGAGGGAGAGGGAGAAGCAGGCTCCCCGCTGGGCAGGGAGCGGGGCTCAGTCCCAAGACTCTGAGATCATGCCCTGAGCTGAAGGCAGATGCTTAACCCACTGAGTCACCCAGGTGCTCCTCCACCTGATGCTTCTTTCCCTTTAATTATTTGCTTGGCCCCTGGGGCATCGAGTTTGAGACCCATGAACGGAAGCCATGTGGTCTGGGGCTCTGGGAACACCTCCACTCGAGCGAGGCACAGAGAAAGAGAAAAGCCACCTATGTGTCAGGGACAAGGCAGCCAGGGGAGCAGGTGTGCCCTGCCAAGGGAAGGAAAAGATTTTTTAGAATCAGTCTTTGAACTGTGACCAGTGGCATTTTGTGACAGTCACATGAGACCTGAATAGAGGCTGTTGTGTTTGGGGATATGGCTGTCATTGCTGATGTTATTGGGAACAATTTCAGCTTCAGTGAAAGGAAGGTAGGAGGTGAGAAGTGCAGAGTGGGGAGTCTGCCAATTCTGTCCACAGGAACTTTCTGCAATGGGAGAAGTGTTCTATATCCTTATCCAATATGGCGGCCACTGGCCTCATGTGGCTCCTGAGCACTTGAAATGTGACCAGAACGACCTGGGAACTGAATTTTTAATTGTATTTATTTTTTTTTAAGATTTTTAAAATTTTTATTTATTTATTCGACAGAGATAGAGACAGCCAGCGAGAGAGGGAACACAAGCAGGGGGAGTGGGAGAGGAAGAAGTAGGCTCCCAGCGGAGGAGCCTGATGTGGGGCTTGATCCCATAACGCTGGGATCACGCCCTGAGCCGAAGGCAGACGCTTAACCACTGTGCCACCCAGGCGCCCGTAATTGTATTTAATTTTAATTCACTTAAATGTAAAGAGCCCCATGTGGCTGTGGTCGACTGGATTAGACAGCTTAGGTTCTGGAATATTCCATGAAGAGGTTCTGTCTACAAGGACTAGTGGGAGGTAGATGGAAGGTAATCAGGGGGTCCAGGGATGGGGTTGAGATAGGTGAAAGGATCAAGAGGGTAAACTGAGGCATTCAGACTCCTTGGAGGTGGACTCAGAAGTGAGGAGGGATGTGTCCCTCACTGTACTCACTGGGCCAGGAGCCACGCTGAGTGTATTCTGCTCATCCTGTGTGTGGATTGAGGGCCATTCTTTCAGTGTCTTAACAACTTTTAACCAATCCATGTACCACCGGCGGTATTCTTCCGTAAAACTGGTCTTTAAGTCAAGGCTCACTCCGCTTATGTAAATTCGGGTCTCCTCCACTCTCTGAAATCCCTTCTGGAATCAGGGACCAAAGAGATGTAGATACATTTTCAAGTAAATTCTTCATTCCCCAAACCCATGTTGCCTGCTCTTTAGAACTCAGAGGCCCATCACTTGTCCCTTTATTTAAGGGATGCAAGGGATACTTGTACATTTAAGGGAAAAAAAGTTTCGTCTATGATGACCACAAATGCAAAAACTTCCAGTTGCCACACAGAGAAAGAAACAAGCCAGAAAAGACCATCACAATGAGAAGCAAATGAAGGTATTTCCCTTCTAACCGGACGTTGTTGGCAGCCCAATTTTTTAGCCTGAGGCCCACTTCTTTCTGTTCAAAAAAGAGTGTAGCGGGGTGCCTGGCTGGCTCAGTAGGTGTGAGCACGTGGCTTTAGATGTCTGGGCTGTGGGTTCGAGCCCCACGTTGGGTGTAGAGATTACTTAAAAAAAAAAAAAAGTAGTGAAGGGTTAGGCCTTAAAGATAATCTAGTACCCAGCTAAGCCTCTCCGTGACAGTAATCAGGAGAACTGGAAAAGGCAAGGTTATTTAAAGCTCCGAGTGGCGAGTGGCGTTGGGCTGGAGTGGCTTCTCCGCCCGAGTCTGGTATGCAGCCCTCATTTCGGAAAGCACTATGTGATTTCACCGAAGTAGGTTGTGTGACCGTTGTCTTGCTCTGAGGAGGAAATGTGGGCTCAGGGAGGTGAAGCCCAAAGTCCCACAGCTGCCCCCGCCTCTGAGCCCTCTCCGAAACCTCTGGATTTTCCTTTTCACGGAATCTCTTCTGTTTGGACTGGGGGCAGCCGGGCCAGCCCCTGATGGCTGGTGGCACTTCTGCAACTCGCGGGGGCGGGGGGATCCCTGCAGGTCGCAGTGAGGGTGGGGCCCTGTCCGCCTTCCTGCTCCAGCTTCCTTGAACCCCTATGGCCCTTCTGCTGAGCCAGCAGCTCTGGCTGCTCTCCCGGCGAGGGGCGGTGCGTCTGCCTGGGGACGGAGCGTGTGAAAGTGTGGGCGCTTCTATAGGATCCTTAGGGTGGGGGGACACCCCTGGGGTTCATGCTCCCCCTTCCCCATCCTCCCCAGAGGAGACTTGTGCCAGTGCGGGCGTCCCCGGAGTGCCCACCCGTCAGTGGCTGTAGAGGATGCGTTTGGGGCAGCTGTGGTGACTGTGTGGGACAGTGACTTGCACACCACCGAGAAGCCCACCGACGCCTACGGGGACCTGGATTTCCTGGGCGCCGGCCGCAAGACCAGCAATGTGAGGCCTGCATGTCTGGGCAGGGCCGGGGTCGGCGAGCGGGGCTGCTGCATGCGTCAGGGGCTCCCCAAATCAGAGTCTGGGGTGCCACAGCTGAGCTGTCTCCCCATTTGCCCATCCCTGTCTTCCCCTCTCCCTGAATCTCTCTCCCTCCACCCCTGTCTTTTCTAAGTCCGTCACTTTTTCTCTGGGTCTCTGTCCGTTCCCCCTGGGTTACTGTCCCCCCACCCTTCTCTATCTGGATCTCTGTTCTCTGCGTCTCTGTCCCTTTCTCTGTCTCTGTCCCTTCTCTCTGGGTGTCTGTCCCCTTCTCCGTCTTTGTCCCTTTCCCCGTGTCCCCTCCTCCTGTGTGTCCACAGTTCCTCCGGCTCTCTGACCGCACGGATCCAGCTACTGTTTATAATCTGGTCACACGCACATGGGGCTTCCGGGCCCCGAACCTGGTGGTGTCAGTGTTGGGGGGGTCAGGGAGCCCCATCCTCCAGACCTGGCTGCAGGACCTGCTGCGACGTGGGCTGGTGCGGGCTGCCCAGAGCACAGGTGACTGAGGTTGGGGGACTGGCTGTGCCCCCTGAGCCTGGGCCCCTGCCCAGCTCCCGCATTTCTCTGGGATGTGGTCTCCCCCCACCTCTGAGGGGGTTTTGGTCTCACTCTCTCTTCTGTCTCTCTCTCTCTTTCTCTCTACACACCTGTGTCTCTGGACCTCAGCATCACTCTCTGTGTCTCTGTGTAGGGGCCTGGATTGTCACCGGGGGGCTGCACAGGGGCATTGGCCGGCATGTTGGTGTGGCTGTGCGAGACCACCAGACAGCCAGCACTGGGGGCACCAAGGTGGTGGCCATGGGTGTGGCCCCCTGGGGCGTGGTTCGGAATAGAGAGGCCCTCACCAACCCCAAGGTGGGACCCAGAGCCTTGCAAGAGGAGGGGGCTGGGAATCCTGGGCCTGAGGGAGGAGGGGCTGGGGACCCTGACCCCTGGGTCTGGGGGAGGAGGGGCTGGGGACCCTGACCCCTGGGTCTGGGGGAGGAGGGGGTGGAGGCCCGGACCCCTGGGTCTGGGGGAGGAGGGGCTGGGGACCCTGACCCCTGGGTCTGGGCGAGGAGGGTTTGGGGGACCTGGACCTCTGGGTCTGGGGGAGGAGGGGCTGGGGGCCTGGACTCCTGGGTCTGGGGGAGGAGGGGCTGGTGTCTGTCCTCCCGGTCCTGATGGAAAAACACTCTGGTCTGGCCACTTGTCCCCCAGGGCTCGTTCCCTGCGAGGTACCCGTGGCGCGGCGACCGCGAGGACGGGGTCCAGTTTCCGCTCGACTATAACTACTCGGCCTTCTTCCTGGTGGACGACGGCACGCACGGCCGCCTGGGCGGGGAGAACCGCTTCCGCTTGCGCTTCGAGTCGTACGTGGCGCAGCAGAAGACGGGCGTGGGAGGTGAGTGGCGCCCTGCGCCCGGGACCCCCGTGCAAGGCTCAGGGGCCCCGCGGTCCTTGTGGTCGAGGTTTGGGGATTGGGGGACGGCGGAGTTACCTCTGGTCTAGCACGTTCTCCCACTATTTGCTGTGTTCTTAAAAATCTTTTCCTCGAAATCTAAACTACACGAGAGCGGACGGCTCGGTGAAGTTTTAAGAAACTGAACCCGCGTGTGCAACCAGCTCCTAAATCAAGAAACCCGTCACCGGCCCCCAGAAGCCTTTTCCTTCCCGCAGCCGAGGGTCACCCCGGTCCTGCCTGTAGCACGGGGCCGGGCTCTGACGGCGCCTCGTGTGAACGGAATCCTCCACCATCTGCGCGTTCTTGAGTCTGGCTGTTGTAGTGACAGTATTTCTGTGAGATTCTTCCGTATCATTGCACAAGTTGTGGTCTGTAAATAACCCATGGGTCAAAAAAGCCGGGGGTGGGGGGAAGCCAGAAAATATTTTGAACTGGATGGTGAGAAATACATGACCTACGAGCACTTTGGGGATGCAGCCACAGCGGTATCTAGAGGGAAATTTGTAGATTTAAGTGCATATATCAAAAAGAGGAAGAAAGGCTGAAAGTCAATGATGTAAGCCACCAATTAAAAAAATTAAATATAGATAAGCCAGACCAGAGGGGCCCCTGGCTGGCTCAGTCAGTAGACCATGTGACTCTTGATCTCAGGCTTGTGAGTTCAAGTCCCACATCGGGTGTAGAGATTACTGGAAAAAATAAAATCTTAAAAAGAAAAGAAAGAGGGGCGCCTAGGTGGCTCAGTTGGTTAAGCGTCTGCCTTGGGCTCAGGTCATGATCTCAGGGTCCTGGGATTGAACCCCACACCGTTGTTGGGCTCCATGCTGGGTGGGGAGCCTGCTTCTCCCTCTCCCTCTGCCCCTTTCCCCGCTTGTGCACTGTCTCTCTCTCTCAAATAAATAAATTTAAAAAATTAAAGGAAAACACCCCCAAACTCCTTCTACACCCCCCTTTCCCCAAGCTGCATTGAATTTATATGTCACTTTCTGATAGGTTAATGTGGTATTTGTTTTTCCGTTTATTCAAGCCTGGTCCTTAAGTAAAGTTTATCACTTTTCTCATAAAAATCTCACACCTTTCTGGATGAATTAATTCCCAGGTATTTTATCATTTTTATGAAAACATGGATAAGAGACATTTATTTTGAGTGGAGTCTCTCCAATTTTCTGAGAATCTAAGTCATGTTTTCTTCTAATAGATACCTTTGTCTCTTCCAGCTTAAAAAAAAATACTAGTTTGCCTTCCAGTTTTACTTTCTTGCATCATTATATTAGCTCAAATCTCCTGGATGAATGTGAATAGAAGTAACGTCTTGTTTGTTATTTTACTGGGAATAAAATTAGTAGAAAACTATCTTACATGATTTTGCTGTTAGGCTTTGGAAATGTCTTTATTGTATTTAGATAGTTTCTTTCTTTCTTTCTTTCTTTCTTTCTTTCTTTCTTTCTTTCTTTCTTTCATCTAAAGATTTTATTTATTTGTTTTTGAGAGACGGGGAGACAGCAGGAGCAGGGAGAGGGGCGAGGGGCACAGGGAGAAGCAGGTTCCCTGCTGAGCAGGGCGCCCGATGCAGGGCTCGATCCCAGGACCCTGGAATCATGACCTGAGCCGAAGGCAGATGCTTAACTGACTAAGCCACCCAGGCGCCCTCTTTCATTGATTTTATTTTTAAGTAATCTCTATACCCAACGCGGGGCACAAACTCACAACCCCGATCCAGAGTCACGCGCTCTACCCACTGCGCCAGCCAGGCACCCCTAGATATTCCTTTCGAGTCCTTATTTCCTTCATTTCTGCTGAAACTTCCATCTTTTTCTGGCTCCTGAACTGTAACCAATTCCAGGAGTGACTCATGCCCCAAATACCTGCCTCATTTGGGAGCCTCAGGGTCCAGGCCCCCAGCCCCTTCCTCCCCTGGGAAGTCAAGTATTACTGTCTTCAAAATCTGGTCCTTCCTAACCTGCTCAAAGCTATGACAATTCCCAGGAGCCTCAGGACACAGGATTAGGCAGAAGTCAAGTTTATCCCAGGGACTCATGGGAAATGTGGTTCTTTGCCATCCCTGGCGAAGGCTGATAGGAGGTGACCAAGCCCCTTGCTCTCTTCTCCTCAGGGACTGGAATCGACATTCCTGTCCTCCTCCTCTTGATTGATGGTGATGAGAAGATGTTGAAGGTAGAGGGTCTAAGTGGGGAGGTGGCTGAGGGCCCTGACTCCTGGCTCCTGAGTCTCAGGGGAGGAGAGGGCTGGGGATCCGGACTCTGGGTGGGATGATCCCTGCCTTCCCTGATCTGACCATCCCCTTTATCCTGTAGCGGATAGAGAATGCCACCCAGGCTCAGCTCCCCTGCCTCCTGGTGGCCGGGTCTGGGGGAGCCGCAGACTGCCTGGCAGAGATCCTGGAAGACACCCTGGCTCCAGGGAGAGGGGGGAGCAGGCGAGGCGAAGCCCGGGATCGGATTAAGCGTTTCTTCCCCAAAGGGGACCCTGAGGTCCTGCAGGCCCAGGTATGACACTGGGGGCCCAACTCTGAATCCTGAGATGGGAGGGAGCTGGGGACCCGGGTCGCTGGGTCTTGAGAGCCGAGGATGCTGAGGACTTGGAGTCCTGGATATCAGGGAAGAGGAGAATGGAGGCCCAGACTCATGGATTTGAGGCAGGAGAGGCCTGGGGGCCCTGACTCCTAGGTTCTGGGAGTAGAGGGTGCTGGCCATGTAGACTACTAGGTCCTGGCGGGAATGGTCTCCTGTGACTCTACGGACAGAGCACAGGTGGCCGGGGATTGGGGAATGCGGTTTTCTGCAGGTGGAGAGGATCATGACCCGGAAGGAGTTGCTGACAGTCTATTCATCTGAGGACGGCCCTGAGGAATTTGAGACCATTGTTTTGAAGGCCCTTGTCAAGGGTAAGCTCTGGACCCCCAAATTCTCCTCCCCTCTCAGCTCAACTTTGGACACCTTTCCTGGCCTGGGCACTTTATCCATCCTCTCTAATCTAAAGTTGGGCTCCTTTTTATCTCTTTCCATTTTCTTATTCCCCTTGGCAGAGTTTCTCGGGGCTTTGCATGGTGCTGTTTGGACAGTTTTCCCAAAATACTTTCATTATGTTCCAACATTGTTTTCTTTCTGTTGGATTCATGCATACGTGCATCCATCCATCTGTACATTGATCTTTCCATCTACCCACTATTCCATTCATCCTTCATTCTTCCATTCATCCAGTCATCATCCACCTTGCCTTCTACCCATCCTTCTGCCTGTCCATCCACATATGCATTGACAGTTCCGTCCACTCATTCTTCCATCCATCCATCTTTGATCCATCCATCCATCCATCCATCCTTCATCTTTCCATCTTTGATCCATCCATCCATCCTTCCATCTATCTACCCACGCGCCCTTTCTTCCTTTCCTACATGGCTCCAGTACGTTTTAAGCACTGAGGGGCAGGGGAGTCAGAGATGAACCAGAGCACTGTCTCCCATTGAGGAACTCCTGATATTTTACTACAGGAATGGATGAGGAAAACCAAGGTAGGGAGCAGAATGGCCACCTGGTGGAGGCTGGGGATGGGGATAATTTATTCATTCAACAAACACCATCCTTGGCTCCAGAAACTAAAGCATACCCATTTTTTTTAAGTTTTTTTTTTTTTTTTTTAATTTGACAGAGAGAGACAGCGAGAGAGGGAACACAAGCAGGGGGAGTGTGAGAGGGAGAAGCAGTCTTCCTGCCGAGCAGGGAGCCGATACAGGGCTCAATCCCAGGACCCTGGGATCATGACCTGAGCTGAAGGCAGACGCTTAAGGCTGAGCCACCCAGGCGCCCCAGCAGACCCATTTCTTGCTCTGAAGGAGCCCAGATCCTACCAGTTTTTTGTTTTTTAAAGATTTTATTTTATTTAAGTGACAGAGAGACAGCCAGCGAAAGAGGGAACACAAGCAGGGGGAGTGGAAGAGGAAGAAGCAGTCTCCCAGCAGAGGAGCGTGATGTGGGGCTCCATCCCAGAACGCTGGGATCACACCCTGAGCCTAAGGCAGACGCCTAACAACTGCGCCCCCCAGGCGCCCCCCAGGGAGTTCTTCTTAATAAAATTCCACTTCCTGTGGGGACACATCCCGTAAATAGCGAACGCAGTCAGTGAGCAAATCTGACTCACTTCACAGAAGCTAACTCACCAGCCTTTTGGGAGAAAACAGGGCGGCCCTGGAAGAGGTGGTTTGCGGGGATAGTGTTGTCAGTCTGTTGCCTGCGAAAGTGGAAGCCATCTCACTCTGCTGGGGACACTGGAGCTGGCTGGGCGGGCTCAGTGATAGCAGAGTTGAAGGGATGGGGTTTCAGCAGGTGAGGAAGAAAGGGGGGTGCGTGCTCCTTTTTTTTTTTTTAAGATTTTTTTAAAATTTAATTTAATTTTTTTTTAAAGATTTTATTTATTTATTCAACAAAGATAGAGACAGCCAGCGAGAGAGGGGGAGTGGGAGAGGAAGAAGCAGGCTCATAGCAGAAGAGCCTGATGTGAGGCTCGATCCCAGAACGCCGGGATCACGCCCTGAGCCGAAGGCAGACGCTTAACCGCTGTGCCACCCAGGCGCCCCTTGAGATTTTTTATTTATTAATTTGACAGAGAGCGACAGCCAGCGAGAGAGGGAACACAGGCAGGGGGAGTGGGAGAGAAAGAATCAGGCTCCCAGCGGAGAAGCCTGATGCGGGCCTGGATTCCAGGACTCCGGGATCACACCTGAGCCGAAGGCAGGTGCTTAATGACTGTACCACCCAGGCGCCCCAAGGGGTGCATGCTCCTTAAGAGTGTGGCATGAGCCCAGGCACTGTGCTGAGCAGTTGGTAGACATTTTGCCCATGACCCTCCATTCCTGCTTGCAGGGGGGTGTGGGGCTGGGCAGAGAGGGTTGGGGGGCAGCTAGAGGGATGGGACTTAGGGATTGATGAGCTGGGGGATGTGAAGGAAAGGGAGGGGCAGGGATGGCACAGGGAGCGGGGAGGGGGGGTCTGCCTCATTGCCTGGGTGGTCAAAGGGGCTGAACCCAGGGAAGGTTCTGGGGAAAGGTGCTGAGCTCCATAGGGGACATGGTGAGCGTGCAGGGTGGGGGAAGGTCCAGGTGATAAATGGGGAGATGTGTTAAGGTAGAATAGAAAGTGAGATATTATAAATTTTTTTTTCTTGAGACTGTAAGGAAAGTTGGGGAGAACTATAGAATCTTAGAAAATCCCACTGTGAATTTGCTTCTCTGGGTTTTGAAAAGAAATATGGGGCATCTGGGTGGCTCCGTCCGTGAAGCGTCCAACTCATGATCTCACCTCTGGTCTTCATCTCAGGGTGGTGAGTTCAAGCCCCGCGTTGGGCTCCACGCCCAGCATGGGGCCTACTTATAAAATATGTACATAAAATTATGTGGTCCTAGGCATGTGACTGCCTCTCTCTTGACCTGTTTCCTCAAGCACTGGCCTTCGAGGCTCCGTTGGTCCAGCTGCAGATGCCTCTCTTTAGAACTCCGTCCCACAGTTACTACCGTTAACAGTGCTGCAAAGTGGGTACCATGATTATGCCCAAATTAGAGCTGAGGGAACGGAGGCTCCCAAGGTCCAGTGGCTTTCCTGAAGGTACCACGCTGGTGTTGGCGGGGCTGGGCTTGGAACCCAGGCCGGCCTGCCTCAGAGCCCGCGGTTCAGCTGGGCTTCACTAGATCGCCACTCCAATCTTTGGAACAACCAAAACGGCCCTCCTTTGTTTTGGAAATTGGACTGGAGCAAGTGGCCCCAGAAGGAAAAGCTGACCCCATGGCACAGGCGCTCTGGGCGCCAACAGTGTCTAGACTTTGCCCGGCTTCTCCTTGGAACCTTCGCTGGTTGCTTCAGAGTTTTCTGGCCTCTTGCTGACTGGACATGTGTGGATCCGTTCATTGTTGCGTCAAAGTTTTCAAGGCCTTTTGCTCTTCCTCGTTCTTTTTACTGGCCTCCAGGGCCTTCCGGAGCCCCTCTGCTGTTTGGATTTTTTTTCCCATCTCATTTTCTGCTGCTCATTTTTCTTCTCTGTCTTCTCATAAATACCCTTATATTTCCAGGAAATCAGAGTGCCTCCCATTTCCTGTCCTTCCCATGTTCGCCTGCCCGTAGACCTTGCCTCAGGCTGCTCCTGCCGCCTTGAAGTTTCTTTTCTCATTTTACTTGCACACACCCAAATCCTGCTCATCTTTCAAAAGCCCCCTCTCCATGCCCGTGCTCTAGGAGCCCCCCTTGGATCGCTGCACACGTCTGAGTGTGGCCTCCCCTAATCACTTTCCCTGCCCACCTGCGAGGGCGCCCAGGGTAGTCATGTGGCTCCTGGACACATTTCTCTGGAAGGATCTCCTTCAGGGCAGGGACTGCATCCAGTTTCTTTCTCCATCCCTCCCATTGCCTGGTCCATAATCTCTGTCCATAAATGTGAAATGGATACATGATTCCCTTTCCTCCTTATTGAGGACTCTGGAATGCTGACCTGCCCTCCTCCCCGAGTTTAACGACCTTTTTTTTTTTCTTTAAAGATTTTTTTAAGATTTATTTATTTGACAGAGAGAGAGACAGCCAGTGAGAGAGGGAGCACAAGCAGGGGAGTGGGAGAGGAAGAAGCAGGCTCCTAGCAGAGGAGCCCGATGTGGGGCTCGATCCCAGAACGCTGGGATCACGCCCTGAGCCAAAGGCAGACGCTTAATGACTGTGCCACCCAGGCACCCCCTGAGTTTAACAACCTTATGCTCGCAATAGCCTGACTTCTTACAGCCCCCAGACGCTACCCAGCAGCACCCTCTTTATATGGGGTTTAAGTATCACGTATCACCCATGGAAGCAAAACAGACATTCATCTGAAGTTTCCTTCCCCACCCCCACCCCCGATTTCTCGCCCCCTTTCCCTCTCGCTCTTTCAGCCTGTGGGAGCTCGGAAGCTTCAGCTTACCTGGACGAGTTGCGTTTGGCTGTGGCTTGGAACCGCGTGGACATTGCACAGAGTGAACTCTTCCGGGGGGACATTGAATGGCGGGTGAGGGGGCAGGGCCGGGGTCTGTGGATCCTGACAAGGGGGATGAACTCTCCTCCCCGCCTGACTTCTTCCACATCTGGCTTGGTTTGCCATTGTGGCCTGTCCAGCCTTCTCTTAATTGTCCATCTGTTCCCATCTTGTTTCCCCTCTCCCCATCCATCCATCCATCCATCCATCCATCCATCCATCCATCGTCCGTCCATCCATCCATCCATCGTCCATCCGTCCGTCCGTCCATCCATCATCCATCCGTCCATCCATCCATCCATCCATCGTCCGTCCATCCATCCATCCATCCATCCATCCATCCATCCATCCATCTACCCACCCATCTGTCACTCGTAGCTCTGTACCCCATCTCTTGTCCTTATCGTCTGACCTCACCTGGTCTGTGTGCTCCTCTCTTCCCCCGCCCATCGTACCCTTGCCAGTCCGTCCACCTGGAAGCCTCCCTCATGGACGCTCTGCTGAATGACCGGCCCGAGTTCGTGCGCCTGCTTATCTCCCATGGCCTCAGCGTGGGCCACTTCCTGACCCCGACGCGCCTGACCCAGCTTTACAGCGCAGCGCCCTCCAACTCGCTCATCCGCAGCCTCTTGGACCAGGCGTCCCACGGCGCAGGCACTAAAAGCCCAGGCCCTAAATCATCTGCGGAGCCCCGACCCCCTGACGTGGGGCAGGTGCTGCGGATGCTGCTGGGGGAGACGTGCGCACCGAGGTACAGCTCCGGGGGCACCGGGGATCCCCACCAGGGACAAGGCTGCTGGGAGAGCGTAAGGACTGGGCCTGCGAGCCTGGGGGTGGCGGGTGGGGGGAAAGCCCTGAAGGATCTGGGAGCGGCCGGGGAAGGGGGTGTGTGCCTGGACGGGGGTGGAGCTGATGGTTGGGGCGGAGTCGGGTAGTGGCCAGTCCTCACCGCGCCGCCCTCTCCTGCAGGTGGGTCTGCTGTCCGACAGGGCGCGCTCCGATCTCATGCTGGACGCCATCGGGCAGGCCCCCTGGAGCGACCTGCTCCTCTGGGCGCTGTTGCTGAACAGGGCTCAGATGGCCGTGTACTTCTGGGAGATGGTGAGCACTGATTTGATCTCTGATTCTACTTTTTCTACATCCCTGGCCTTTATCCCTACTGGACCCCAGCGCCTGCGCAGTAAGAGTCCCTGGTCTCTGACGTCACTCCGACCCCCAGCCCGGCCTCCGTTCCTGACCTGTGTCTCCACCTGCTGCTTCTCCTTCCCACCCCCCAATATCATGCCGTTCTCGTAACTTGTGTTTTCCGTTATCCATGAATATGCCGTATTTTCCCTTGTTCATACGTGAGAATCCGTCTCCTTTCGGAATGGTTACCTGTGTGAGGAAGTTAGCCGTAATCCTGTAGCTGATGGGGAGTCATTTAAACGTAGTTACACTTGTACACTGGAGGCAAGGACACCAGCCGAGAAGGTAGATCTGAAGGCTTCCAGGCAGCCAAGATGGGGGCCTGGACTGAAACAGGTGGGATGGAGGTGTTGGGACACATTTGGGAAGTTTGAGAAGAAAAAAGTCATAGGATTTGAATAGGATCTAAGATAGAACCTATTTTTATGCCATAGAACTATCTAGACAGGGGCCGCGTGGGTGGCTCAGTGGGTTAAGCGTCAGCGTTTGGCTCAGGACACGATCCCAGCGTCCTAGAATCCAGCTGGTATCAGGTTCCCTGCTCAGCAGGGAGTCTGCTTCTCCCTCCCCCTGCCCTTGCGCGCTCTCTCTCTCCCTCTCAAATAAATAAAGAAAATCTTAAAAAATAAAAAAAAGAAAAGAAAAGAAATATCTTGATAGGACTTCTTCACCCTTGGGTGGTTTTTTAGCCCCTCAAATCATGGGTTAAATATAGATTATTTTTATTGAGATAAAATTCATATAACAGAAAATTCACCATTTAAATCACTTAAAATTGTACGATGTAGCCTTTAGCACTCTCGCAGTGTTGTGCAACCTCTGTCGAGTTCCAGAACATTTTCATCATCCCAGAAGGAGACCTCGTACCCATTTAGCACTCAGTCCCCATTCCCTCCTCCCCCAGCCCCTGGCAGTGACTAATCTGCTCCCTGTCCCCGTGGACTTGCCTATTCTGGATGTTTCATAGAAATGAATCGCCTCATATGTGGCCCTCTGCACTTGATTTCTTCTGCCTAACGTAGTGTTTTCGTGGGTCACCCAAGTTGTGGCGCGTATCTGTGCTTCATTCCATTTTGTTACTGGGTGATATTCCGTTGTGTCTATACGCTACATTTTGTTTATCCATTCATCTCTTGATGGTCACATGGTTGGTTTTGACTTTTTGGCTATTGTGAATAATAGTGCTACGAACATTGGTGTGCAAATATCTGTTCGAGTCCCTGCTTTCAGTTATTTTGAGTACATATTGAGCAGTGGAATTGCTGGATCGTATAACAATCTTAGGTTTACGTTGTTGAGGAACTGCCGTTCTGTTTTCCACAGTGGCTGCACCATTTTTTCCACATCTCCACCAACACTTGTTATTTTCTGTTTGTTTTTATAATTGTCATCCTAATGTGGTTTTGATTTGTGTTTCCTTAACGATCGGTGACAGGGAGTTCCTTTTCATGTCCTTATTGACCATCTGTATATCTTTTGAGAAATGTCTGTTTCGGTCCTTTGCCCCCCCGCTTTTTTTTTTTTTTTTTTTTGAGAGAGTGAGTGAGTGAGTGGGGAAGAGCAGAGGGAGAGGGAGAGAGAAAATCTTAAGCAGGTTCCACGCCCAGCATGGAGCCCAACACGGGGCTCGATCTCATGACCCTGAGATCATGACCTGAGCTGAAGTCGAGAGACAGATGCTTAACCAACTGAGCCACCTAGGTGCCCCTCTTTGCCGATTTTTAAAATTGGTTTGTCTTTTGTGTGTGTGTGTGTGGTTGAATTGTATGAATTCTTTATATGCTCTGGATATCAATCCCTTATGAGGTATATGATTTGCGGATCTTTTCTCCCTTGCTGTGGGTTGTCTTTTCACTCAGTTCATAGTGCCCTTTGATTCACAAAAGTTTTAAATTTTGGTCAAGTCCAGTTTGTCTGTGTTTTTCTTTGTTTTTGCTTTTGGTGTCATGTCTAAGTAACCATCACCAAATCCAAGGTCGTGAAGTTTTATTCCTATGTTATCTTCTGAGGGTTTTATAGTTTTATAATTATATGTATTATAGTTATTTAATCCTACATGTTAATCTTATTGAGATTCCTTGTGCATGATGAGTAACTTCTCTTTTGCTGATTTCAAGAGTCTCTCTTTTTGGCTTTCGACAATTTGATTATGTTTTTCAATGTGAATCTCTTTGAATTCATCTTGCTTCAATTTCTTTGCTGTTGGATATGCAGATTCATGTCTCTCATCAAAATTTGGCACGTTTCAGTCCCCTAAACCCAAAATATCTTTATATTTTTCTTGAAATATTCTTTAAATCTTGACATATCCTTTTCTAGCCCTTTCTCAGTGTCCTCTTCCTTTGGGGCTCCCATTGTGCATATATTGGTATGGTTGATGGTGCCCCACAGGTCTCTTAGGGTCTGTATATTTTTCTTTATTCTTGTTTCTGCATTCAAAACCAGATAATCTCAATTGATCTATCTTCTAGTTCATGCATTCTTTCTTCTGCCTCCTCAAAGCTGCTGTTGAGCCCTTCTAGTGAAATTTTCATTTCATTTCATTGCACTTTTTAGTTCCAGAATTTCTATTATGTGCCTTTTTGATAATTTCTGTCTCTTTATTCCTATTCTTTGTTTAGTAAGACATCCTTTTCCTGGCTTTCTTTCATTTTTGTCCATGATTTCCTTTAGCTCTTTGAGCATTTTTTTTTCTTTGAGCATATTTAAAGCAATCTATTTAAAGTCTTTGTGTAGTTAAGTCTAATGTCTGAGCTTCCACAGGGATAGTTTCTATTGATTTCTTTTTCTTTTCATTTCTTTCTTATTTCTTTCCTTTCCTTTCCTTTCCTTCCTTCCTTCCTTCCTTCCTTCCTTCCTTCCTTCCTTCCCCCTCCCTCCCTCCCTTCTTACTACCTTCCCTTTTCTTTCTTTCTTTCTTTCTTTCTTTCTTTCTTTCTTTCTTTCTTTCTTTCTTCCCTTCCTTTCTCTTTCTTTCTTTCTTTCTTTCTTCCCTTCCTTTCTCTTTCTTTCTTTCTTTCTTTGATTATTATTATTATTATTAATTTATTTTCTTCCTGGGAATGTGCCATACTTTCTTGTTTCTTTGCAAGCCTCATAGTTTTTTGTTGAAAACTGGACATTTTGAATATTATAATGTGGCAGCTCTGGAAACCAGCTTACCTCCTTCCTCCAGGGTTTGTTGTTGCTCATGTGGGTTATTGGTTGTGGTTTTTGTTTAGTAACTTTCCTAAGCTATTTGAGTAAAGGCTGTATTCTTTGTCACGTGTGGCCGCTGAAATCCCTGTTCTGTTAGCTTCGTGGCCAGCTAGTGACTCATCAGAGAATTCCTTAAACGCCCAGGCTGGGTTAGGGGAGCAAAATGCTCCTGGCTTGCAGACAGGCTCTGTGTTGGAGCTGTATTTCAATACTTAGGCAGACCGTTTACAATTTTGCCTTAGCCTTCACGTCCTAGTTTTGCTGAGGCAAAAGGTCAGCAAGAGGTGAAAGCTTAGGTTTTTCTTTGGTCTTTTCTGAGCCTGCACCCGGTTTTGGTCATGCATGTAGGCTTCTCCTCCCTGATACATGTAGGAGCTTTTCAAAGCCCTTATTCCTCGGAGTATCTTCTTCCCCAGACACGTCCCTCCCCAACTATTCAGTTTTTGCTTAACCCTGACTGTTATACTTTGCTTCAGGCAGCTGAGCCTAATACATTTGCCTTTAAGTGTTTTCAAACTTAAGGGAAGCCATTTCCTGGAATCCATTTCTGCTTGGGGAAAGCCCCAAGAACAGTGAAACAAAGGCAAGCCCTTGAGCTGTTCCTTCAGGGACAGCTAAGTCCACACCCACAACCACAGTTATTTAGGAGTAAGATCTGAATTGCCCCCCTGGTACCAACAGCTTGCACCAGGAATGTGGGCTGTTGCCTTCCAGGCTGCCCTTGAGCTGGGGCATTGAAGGTGGTAGTTCAAATGTCAGGAGCTCTTTTACTGAAACGTGGTGTTTTCTTTCTTTGTTGAGCTTTTTCCTATTTGTTGTAAATTTTATATTCGGTTCTGGAACTCTGAGAAAGTTGGCTCTGACAGCTTTTGCCAGCTTATCTGTTGCTTGTGTGGAAAGACAAGAGTTTTGAAATGTTCTACTCTGCCATTTTAGGTGACATCGCCAGCTTCTTGACCTGTCTGTAACCTCTGGTGTCCTTCTAACTCTGACCCAGCCCTTGGTCCCTGAACAACCTGACTTTTGACATTTTCACCTGATGACCACCAGCTTCTTCTAGATTCATCTACAAACATTACCTTATCCTTGGCCTCTGATGACCCTGGTTAATTTCTGACTTTTGGTTCTGGCCCTTTCTCTTGACCACAGGCTTGCCCCCCTCCCCGTCCCCTTCTGTGAACCTCACTCTGAACTCTGTCTGTGACCCTTCTCTCTGCCACTGCAGGGCTCTAATGCTGTAGCCTCGGCTCTCGGGGCCTGTCTGCTGCTCCGAGTGCTGGCGCGCCTGGAGTCTGAGGCTGAGGAAGCAGCGCGGAGGAAGGACCTGGCGGCCAAGTTTGAGGGTCTGGGTGTTGGTGAGTGAGGCAAGGGCGCATGGGGGTGGGGGACAGGGAGCTGCCCTGCAGGGGTTTGTGCTCCTCCCCTCTCCTCCTCTCCCGACCCTGCACCTTCCCCTTCAATCCCTTCATCTTTCCCCTCACACCATCTCCTCACTCCCTTTCTTCCCGCTCACATAAATCTCCCGCCCCCAGACCTTTTTGGTGAGTGCTACCGCAGCAGCGAGGTACGGGCCGCGCGCCTGCTACTCCGTCGCTGCCCGCTCTGGGGGGACGCCACCTGCCTCCAGCTCGCCATGCAGGCAGATGCCCGTGCCTTCTTCGCCCAGGATGGGGTACAGGTGAGCATCTGAGGTGCCAACATCACACAGAGTTCCCACCTGGACTTTGGGAAGTATGGAGGATCAGCCCCTGCCATGGTGGGCAGTGAAGGGTCTCTGCCAGCCTCCCCACCCACCCCCGTCCTCCAGAAATTCTCTCCTAGGAGGGCTGCGCTTCCCATAAGACACCCCACCCCCTGCCACACGAAAGCCAACCTTCCTACAGCAAAGCCCACCCTCCTAGAAAGTTCTATTCCTGAACAGAAATTCTTGGTGGCTCTAGGAAGTCCCATCTGTCACACAGGAAGTCCTCCCCTCTCCCACAGGAAATCCCATTTCTCCCAAAGGAAGCCCTACGTCATCCATGGGAAGTCCTTCCCACTTCCTTAAGGGGTCCTCAGTTCCAGAGCTCAACAATTAGAATGACCTCACTGAACATTACCTAGTGTTTTGGGCACAGACAAACTCTGGCTTAGGAAGCCCACCCTTCCCATAGGAAGTCCTGTTCTTCGGGAAGCCCTGTTTGCCCCACGTCTCTCCCATTGTGTCCGTCCTGACATTTTAAAACTTTTCTCAGTATCATTAACGTACATCTGACAAGGGCGTGATGCCTGAATGGCTCAGTGAGTTACAGCAGGCGACTCTTGATCTCAGGGTTCAAGTCCCACATTGGATGTAAAGCTCAGTTAAAAAAATAAAAATAAAAAAATCTGATAGGGGCTCAGAAAGGCCCACCCTCAGTACAGGAAGCCCGCTTACCCCAACCGGAAGTCCCATCCTCACTCGTCAGAATGATTTGGCTGGCATTTCAAGTAATTACCCAGAGCTCTTTCCTTTGAATACTGGTTAAACTCATGAATTCCCGCTTGGGCCTCTTCCTTCACCTCCCCGTGCCCCGTCTGTGAAAAGGGAGAAAATATTATCTGTTCTGGGAGTGTGGTGAAGGTTAACTGGGCTGATCTACATAAAGTGCTTAGCCTGGTAGCTAGCATATTGTGTTAAGAAATGTTGGCTATTTAACTCTACCAGCTAAGACCTGGGACAGGTCATCCTCACCTTTGACCTCCTTGCCTCCACCCCCAATAGTCATGGTCGCCATATTGAGCGCTTGCTCTGTGTGCTGCAGCTGTGGCCCAGTTCTTGCCTGGGGTCTTTAGAAAGGGGCTCTGGGGGGGGATTCAGGCCCCTAATCCTCCTCACGCCCCACAGTCTCTGCTGACACAGAAGTGGTGGGGGGAGATGGACAGCACCACTCCCATCTGGGCCCTGGTCCTCGCCTTCTTTTGCCCTCCACTCATCTACACCAACCTCATCACCTTCAGGTCAGTCCCCTGGGGTTAGAGTGGCAGAAGGGGGGTGCTCAGTTTCTCCTTCCTGCTCACTTCTGGCTGCCTTCCTACTTGGTCTTCCCAGTGCATCCCCTCCCTGTTTGCTCTCTTTCCCTCCCCCAGGCTGGGGGCATGTCTGGGAGGTAAGCTTTTGGGGGGCTCTCTGCAGTTTCTCTGGGGAGCAGTTCCTCTGCCCTCTGGCCATGGCTCTGGGGGAAGGTCTCTTTGGGGTGACTCCGGAAAGCCCCTCAGTGTCTCCCTGCCATGCCTCTGGGTGAAGAAGTTTGGGTCTCTTTCTGGAGAACTCCTCTTCCGCTCACCCCTGCCCCCATTCCTCACTCCATGCTTTCCTCCATGCCAGGAAGTCAGAGGAGGAGTCCATACAGAAGGACCTGGCATTTGACATGGATCGGGGCATCAACGGGGAAGGCCCCGTTGGGTGAGTGAAGCCCCAGCACCGCGTGACGTGGGGCACCCTGGGCAGCTTCAGGGGCACCCGGCACTGGGAGCACAGCCCGAGGGAGAAGCGGAGCTCCAGGGCGTGATGGTTTCATGAAGCCACTGAAGATGCCGAGGAAGCTTCCCAAATGCCAAGTTTGAGGCTTGGGTCAAAGTTTGCTTCTGCCACCACGGGGGTCGTCACTGGAAACCAGTTTACTTCATGCTACACATACTTCCGTCTCGATGTAGCGAGTGGAATTGGGGATTTGGTTTACTTAGGGATCTTTCATCTTTTTTTTTTTTTGCTTTTTTTCTTTTTATTTTTAAAAAAATTTTTTTAAAGATTATTTATTTATTTATTTGACAGAGATAGAGACAGCCAGCGAGAGAGGAAACACAAGCAGGGGGAGTGGGAGAGGGAGAAGCAGGCTCATAGACGAGGAGCCTGACGTGGGGCTCGATCCCATAACGCCGGGATCACGCCCTGAGCCGAAGGCAGACGCTTAACCGCTGTGCCACCCAGGTGCCCCTCATCTTTTTTTTTATGACTCCAAGGGCCTTTGCTCTTCAGTCTCCATGCTGGGGTGCCCAGGCCTAAGCAAATAGTCTCTCAAACTTCTAATAATGCCGCAGAGTGGAGGTGCTGAGGGATTTGGCTGTGAGTCCAACAGACCTGGGTTCAAATCTTGACTTTGACCTTAGAAGTGACTTCACCCCAAGCCTCAGTTTTCTTGTCAGTAAAATGTGTGTGGAAGGCTGTGCCTGTGTCGGGTTAGGCAGGGCAATGCTGCATAAGAAGCACCCAGGGGCCCTGGGTGGTGCAGTCAGTTGAGCATCTGACTCGTGGTTTTGGCTCAGGTCGTGATCTCAGGGTCGTGAGATCGAGCCCCGCATCAGGCTCTGCGCTCAGCACGGAGTCTGCTTGTGATTCTCTCTCTCCCTCTCGCTCTGCTCCTCCCACTTGTGCACTCTCTCTCTCTCTCTGAAATAGGTAAATAAATCTAAAAAAAAAAAGAAAAGAAAAGAGAACATTGTACACTCTCAGTGACTGTCAGCAATGAAGGCTTACTTCTCCTGCTCCATTTTTGGGTTGTCTGTGTCTTGGCTCCAGTGTGGTTTCCACTTTTATGAGTGAGCACCTCCTAGCTGAGATGTTGCTGGTCTCATAGCAGAGGGAAAAGAGAAATGGCGAACCAGGTACTGGCTCTTACAGCCTCCCCGTGGAAAAGACACATGTCACTTGTGGGCACATTTCTTGGGCCAAAGTGAGGCATATGGTAGTTCCTTAGCTCCTAACCCTCCCACTGAGAGGGAACCAGAATATTCGGTGCAGAGTCACACAGTGTTCCCCAGTGCCTCGGGGAGCAGCTGGGGGCTCGTGGAGATAACGGATAAAATGCATCATGGTGTCCAGCACGTAGTAAGTAGTCAGTTAAAGGAGTTTATTATTGCTACTGCTGATAGTGGACCCATTTCTCATTTATTTTGTTGAATGGTGGGTGTAGGCATCAGGGTCTAAATCTCTGGTAATAGAGAAAGAGAGGAGGAGGCCCACATTATGTTCATTTTTGTACCCTCCGTCTCTACTTTAGCCACTTTGGTGAGAAAAGGGAGGGACCCCGGCCCCCGATATCCCAGAAGAAAAATGTTTTTGGTAACTGTTAGAGACATGATCAGAAGCCAGAAGTCTGTAAGGCCCACCACATACCTCAAGGAGCAGTCGAACTGAAAGACATATATGCATACATATTTTTCTGAGACAATGCACAATGAATACAATGTATTTGTCAAGATAGGAGAGAAAACTAAGAAAAACATTGGGACCACTGAAAAAGGTTGGCTAGAAGTCGGGATCAGTAATGATGTCCTTGCCCAGGGAGTTCCCAGCTTTTGCACCGTGAACATGATGACAGTGACAGTGACAGCAGCTGATGCCACAGAACACTTACAGAGGGTAGCCAGTGCACTAAATCTTTTTGAAAATCAGTTTATTTAATTTTCTCAACAACCCTGTACAATAGGGTCTATTATTATCCCCATTTCACAGTTGAAATCACCGAGGCACTAAGTCACTCACCTGAGCTCTTGTGATTGGTAGGTGGCAGAGCTGGGTTTTGAACCCAGATCTTGTTCCTGAAGCTGTGCTCTTAGCCACTGTGGAGAGCCACCTCCATGGAGAGCTTTGTAAAAGGACAGATTCCTGGATCCTCCCTCAGGGAGGCTCAGGATGGGCCCAGGAATCTGTGTGGCCTGCTTGTGCCTGATTCAAGATGGCGGACGGCGGGGAGCATTCTTACCACATGTTCTTGTTCCCAGGGCCCCCCAGAGGGTGAAATGCAAAATACCAGGTCTGTTTTCCCTTGATATTGGGAACTTTGTGTCCCTTCTGCATCACATTTTCTTTAACTTTTACAATTCTTTCCTCTTGTTTTCTTGAGAACAGCTTTACTGAGATAAAATCCATGTATCATTCAGTTCACCCATTCAGTGGTCTTTATATATATTTACAGAATTGTGCAGTTGTAACCACAATCAATCTTAAAACATTTTTGTCACCACAACAAGAAACTCTGTACCCTTTATCGGTCACTCCGTATTCCTCCCTCCCCCAGCCCTCGGCGGCCAATAATTAGCTTTCTGTCTCCATGAATTTCCCTGTTCCTAACGTATTGTATGAATGGAGTCATGTGCTGTGGGTCTTCTATGATTGGCATCATTAACTTAGCATCATGTTTTCAAGATTTCTCCATGTCGGGGAACATAACAGTGCTCCTTTCCTTTTTAGCGCTAAATAATATTCCGTTGTATGAATAGAGCACATTTTAGTTATCTGTGGATCAGTTGATGGACATTTGGGTTGTTTCCACTTTGGGGTTATCTTTCTGTTTGGTTTATAAAAAGAAGATGTCTCCCCAAGCCAGTTTTGAGTTTATTATTATTCTTCATATTACTCATTTTGGCATTTCTGGTTTGAGGTCAGAATGAAGAGTCAGGATGAAATTGGGACAGAGGGTCAGAACTCTGTCAAGGGTCAGAGAGAAGAGCGGACCAAGAAGGTCAGACTTTGGAAGCCAAATATGGCTGTTTGGTCTGAGGTCAGATACGAGGAACACTGGGCTAGACAGTCTGACATCAGAATTTGTGGGTCAGAAGTTACTATTCAGGCACGCGGCTGTCAAACCTGGGAAGCCAAGTCATGAAAGTGAGGGGTCAGAGGTCAGGTAGATGGTCCAAGGTCAGACATAGAGTCAGAGGTTGTGAAGGTGGAAGCAGAAGGATTTGGAGTCAGAAGTCAGACTAGGGTCAGAGGTCATCCCAGGGCCAGAGGTCAGAGGGTAGAGAAGGTCAGAGGTGGAAGCTCAGCAGTCTTGACGGTAGGCGATCTCAGAGGTCAGGGTTACGTACAGGGGTCAGAAGTCAAGGAGATGGTAGACAGGGGACTCGGTTTCAGGTCAAGCAGGGTTAGAGGGCAGATGTGAAAGGTGAGAGGCCTTGATGACGGTGAAGAGGGGCTCAGAGGTCAGGCTGAGCCCTCCTCCCTTCCCCCTTGTCCCCCTCAGGCTGGCAGAGCCCCTCGAGAAGACGGCCGTGCGGGTGCTGGGTCAGCCCAGACGCCGGGGCTGCTGCGGGGGGTGCCCCCCGCGCCTGCGCCGCTGGCCCCAGTTCTGGAGGGCGCCGGTGACCGCCTTCATGGGCAACGTGGTCAGCTACCTCCTCTTCCTGCTGGTGTTCGCGCGGGTGCTGCTCCTGGACTTCCAGCCCGACGCGCCCGGCGCCCTGGAGCTGCTGCTCTATTTCTGGGCCTTCACGCTGCTCTGCGAGGAGTTCCGGCAGGGCCTGGGCGGCGGCTGGGGCAGCCTGGCCACCCGCGGTCCCGGGCCCGGCCCCGGCCCCCAGCAGGCCCCGCTGCGCCGCCGCCTGAGCCTCTACCTCGCCGACACCTGGAACCAGTGCGACCTGGTGGCCCTCACCTGCTTCCTGCTGGGCGTGGGCTGCCGGTGAGTGTCCCCGCCCCCTCCGCGCCCCCCTGCGGGGCTGCAGCCAACCCCGCTTTTCCCTGCGACACAAACGAGAGGCCCTTCTTGATGGAAAGCACCGCAAGATGGTACACAAGCAGTGCGTTCGCGCCTGGGTGTCCTGCTTTAGGGACTAGGGCGGGATTAGGGCGAGGCCTGCACTGTTTTTCTATATCTGCAGGTTGGCGGGCTTCTCTCTGGTCCCCAGACGGGCCCTGCGGCCGCACCGGGAGCCCGCAGAGCGCAGTCTTCCCCGCAGACACCACACTGGGCCAGGCGGGGGCACCACGCTCACCTAGCTTGCTATGCCCAGGCCTCTGTCTGTTCCACCCTCCCCCTCGCCCCAGCCTCCAGGACTCCCCTCTTCCCTCCAGTCCATCCCCACAAGGCTCTTTCTATTCCCAGAGCTTCCCTGCCCTGCCTGCTTCCCGGGGCTGCCCAGAGCCCGGGACCGGTCCTGGGAGCGCTGCCCGGGAGAGGCCGGCCCAGCTCTGCAGGCCTGCTCCCCCATTCCTTTCTCTTTTCTTCATCCAGGCTCCAGCCCCTCCGATCAGCTTGCGGTTCCTTCCTCACAGCCAGTAATTACAATAATCCATGTAATTCGTGTAATTAGAACATTGTAATCAGAATTTTACCAGTACAGATGAGCTCTTACCAAGGAAGGGTTTTCTTGTTTCTGCAAACATCCTTGATCAGTTTAATCTGCAGGGCAGTTAAACTCATTTCAGTCATTTTCATTTTCAGTTTCTGAAATTATTTCAACTTCGTTAATTATTATTTGGGCTAAGTCCTACAACAAATATTTGGCTCATCATTGGTATTGTCCGTAGGGAATTTTGCCAAAATCTAGGTTCTGCGTTTGTGAATTTTACATTGTGGCTTTTATGTCATTTGGGTCCAGTCTCCCCAGGTCAAATTTTATAGATTCGCATTTTTTTTAAGATTTAAAAAAAATTTTTAAGTCCTCTCTAAACCCAGTGTGGGGCTCGAACTCACAACTCCGAGACCTCGAGTCCCATGCCCCGCCCAGGAGCCGGCCAGGCATCCCTACAGATTCACATTTTACCAAGGAAGCTTGAATGTTCTGTCACCTTTTTAGTCCATAAAAACCTTGACTGTTTCTTCTTACTTCTTAGCTAATTTCTAAAAAACATATTGTCAGGAATTCACCTCAAATATTTTCTGTTGCCAAGACTGGGCTGTGTCATGTTAGCTCATTTCTTCCATGGCTTCCAGATCATACCGTGTGGTGCCCAGAGAGAGGGCAAAGGGCAAGTCAAAACATCCTTGGAAACAGATTGTCTTGTCCTTGGGTCTTGGCACATGCTATTCACCCTTCTTGAAACACTTTTCCCTCTTCTCCTTGGCCAAGCCAACACCTACACTTCCTTTAGGCCTCCGCTTCGCTGCCTCTGTCTCTGGAAGTCTTCCTTTATGCTTGCCAAACTTTGGGTCCCTCCCCAAATAGTGCCCGCAGTATGGGTTGTGCGGTCTCTCTCCTCACCCGAGATTATAAACTCTTCTAGATGTGTCTGTCTATCTCTGGGTGCCTGGGTGGCTCAGTTGGTTAAGCGTCTGCCTTCAGCTCAGGTCATGATCCCAGGGTCCTGGGATCGGCCGCATTGGGCTCCCTGCTCAGCGGGGAGCCTGCTTCTCCCTCTGCCGCTCCCCCTGCTTGTGCTCTCTCTCTCTGACAAATAAATAAATACAATCTTTTTAACAGACTCTTTTTTTTTTTTTTTTTTAAAGATTTTATTTTATTTATTCGACAGAGATAGAGACAGCCAGAGAGAGAGGGAACACAAGCAGGGGGAGTGGGAGAGGAAGAAGCAGGCTCATAGCGGAGGAGCCTGATGTGGGGCCCGATCCCATAACATCGGGATCACGCCCTGAGCCGAAGGCAGACGCTTAACCGCTGTGCCACCCAGGCGCCCCAATAAATAAATACAATCTTAAAAAAAAAAAATCTATCTCATCTCCCAGCAACTGAAAATATCTTTGAGATATAGCCTATTACCAAACAAATGCAGAAATGTGCCCTCAGTGAGCAAGATTAAATTAATGAAGGACACACAACAGAAACCAAGTCTTTCTAAGACTCCCCACGTTCTCCTCCGTGTCTGAGTTTGGTGCACGTTCGGTCTGTTCTTTTCCAGTGTTTTTACGTGGACAGATGCACATACTTTTATAAACGAATGACATTATATTTCATGGATTCTTCTGCAACTTTTTTTTTTCCTTTTTAGTATGTCCTGACATGCTTTCCATGTCAGTATTTGCAACAATACCTTCGTCTTTGAAAAGTGGCATCAGGGGGCCCCTGGGTGGCTCAGGTCATGATCCCAGGGTCCTGGATTGAGTCCCGCATCCGGCTCCCTCTCCCACTCCCCCTGCGGTGTTCCCTCTCTCTCTGTGTCTCTCTCTGTCAAATAAATAAATAAATAAAATCTTAAAAAAGAAAGAAAGAAAATGTGGCATCAGATTCCAGAGGAAGGGGTTTCGGCCATCGTTGGCTGGAGATCAGATGAGTCAGACTTCTCGTTGCCAGAATGTAAGGAATGAACAAATTCTTCTGCTAAGGCAGTGAGACAAAAGTTCTAAACTTCAAGAGGTAGAAATCAAGCCAAAAGTCTGGCCATGAAGTCTCATTTTCTACTCAAGGTAACATGAAGTTATAATCAGATTATAGCTGATGTGGCTTCTTTTCCTTTTTTGTTTTAAATGAAGCAGTTAGGACACTGTTCCTTTTGAGGAGAGCAGAGAGCTTTGTGGACATAACCTAGTGACTGCTTCCAAGGACTGAAGGGACCTGACACCCCGTTTTAAAATGTGGATTGTTGATTCCCTGCCTGTCTCCATTGGCACAGAGAGGCTTGCTTCCTCTTGTGCTGCGTTGGAAATACTACACAGTCATTCGGCATGAATAATTTATGGCAAGAGCAAGATAAGAGAGCTTTGCAGGACACTATGCTGTTTCTCACGTATTTTGATTAAAGTAGCTTTTGAGGTGAAAGGGCCATGTGCTACCATGCTTTAGGAATACCAGTGATATTTCAGACGTTTCGTCAAGCTCACTGTTCTCTAGGTGAGGGAAGAATTATTGCATGGGGAGAAAACATCTGAAGATCTCTGTTTATAAGGGAGAAATTTCTGATGATTTCCAGAATTGAGTGGATAAATCATTTTATTAATAAAAGTTTGCATCCCAGATTTAAACCATGTGGGTCAAAGGGTACATAAAATCTTTTTTTTTTAAAGAATTTATTTATCTGAGAGAGAGAGCATGAGCGGGGGGGGGGGGGAAGAAGGGCAGAGGGAGAGGGAGAAGCAGACTCCCTGCCAAGCAGGGAGCCTGACACGGGGCTTGATCCCAGGACCTTGGGATCATGACCGGAGCCAAAGGCAGACGCTTAACCGACTGAGCCACCCAGGCAAAAGGGTACATATATTCTTGACAATAGATTTCCTTGTAAAATAGCTTCACCCGCATACATGCCCATCATCAGGGTAAGAGGGTGCCCCTTGAGGACGTGCCTGACAGACAATAGCGGGTGTTTTCAGTCTTTAAAATTTTGTAGCTCTCAGTTTAACCTTTAGATTTTTTCTTTCTTTTTTCCTTTCTGATGGGTAAAAATGACTTCCTGTTTTCAAATTTATGCATCCCTGACTACTAGTTAGCTTGCGCATCTGTTCATAGCAAATGGCCACTTGTCCTTCTGTCAATGTCTTTTCATAGCCTCACCGCCATTTTAGAAAATACATGTTTGTTTATGTTTGTTGATTTCTTGTATATGTGTATGGGTGGGTGCTCTACTAACCCTTGGTGTTTTCTGTTTTTTTAAGATTTTATTTTAAAGTAATGTCTACACCCAACATGGGTGAATGCTTGAACTCACAACCCCGAGATCAAAAGTCATACGCTCTGCCTCTTGAGCCGGTCAGACACCCCTAACTCTGTGGTTTTGTTCTAAATACCTTCTCACTGTCTGCAGCTTGTCTTTTCACTTTTGTATATTATCTTAAACATTCTTTTATGCTTTAAGTTTGCATCCTGAACTAACCCGAGACTTATAACAAATGTGGCAAAAACAGTACAGAGAATTCCTCTACACCATTCACCCAGATCCCCAGATGTCAACATCTTCCATCATCAAAACCAGGAGATCTTAAATTTTACCAGTTGTCCCACCGATGTCCCTTTTCTGTCCCAGGAGCCAATCCAGTTCTTCGGTCCTTCTTTGGCTTGTATGATCGTCACACTTTTGAACGGTCCAGGCCAGTTATTTAGGATTTGCCTCCATTTGAATTTGTCTCACGTTCTCTTGGGATCAAATTTAGGTCATGCATTTTGGGCAGATAGTTTTGCCTTTCTCTCTTTATCATATTTATGTTACCTTTTGATGTATGGAAGTTTTATATTTCAGAGTAGTCAAATTTGTCAGGCTTTTTCCTGTATTGTGATTTTATATTTATATTACTTGTATAGAAGTCTTTTTTTGTTTTGTGACATCGCATCCTATCAAGCTCATGAAGAAATTCTTCTGTATTTTCAGATTTTAATGTTTTGCCTTTTAACTCTAGGTTTTTAAAAAAAGTACTTTTATTTTTGTTTATTTTTGAGAGAGAGAGTTGGGGGGGAGAGGGAGAGGGGGAGAGAGAAGCTTAAGGGGGTGCCACACTCAGCACAGAGCCCAAGGCAGGGATCGATCTCAAGACACTGAGGTCATGACCTGAGTGGAAATGAAGAGTCCGAGGCTTAACCTACTGAGCCGCCCAGGCGCCCCTTGCCTTTTCCTCTAGGTTTTTAATCCATTTGTAGTTCAAGTATGTGATGATGCAAATAGGGATATAATTTTTTTATTTTCGCCATAGAGATTGCTAATGTTACTGGCCATTTGCCCTTCTGCTGTGAATTGCATGTTCTCTTTATCCACTCTCCTGTTGAGTCATTTGTCTTCTGCTTACTCGTTTGCTGGAACTCTCTATATTTTGCCCTTTATAGGCTGGACAAATATTCCGGCAGTTTTTCCAACTTCTAATTTGGATCTCCCAAATTTTTGCCAAGGCCCTGATTTATGTAGGCATTTTTAAGTGGGTGCCAGCGCCCTGCGCGGCTCAGCTTGGCTCTGTGAAATGTGGGTAAACCCCGGGTGAGTCGGAGGGTCCCAGCTGTGGGCCCCTCCAGGGTCACCCCAAGGCTGGTGTTGGGAAGACCTGGGTTTTCCTTTGCACCCGTGACCCCTGAGTGACCCCTGCCGCGTCTCCCCGCATCCCAGGCTGACCCCTGGCCTGTATGACCTGGGCCGCACTGTCCTCTGCCTCGACTTCATGGTCTTCACGCTACGACTGCTGCACATTTTCACGGTCAACAAACAGCTGGGGCCCAAGATCGTCATCGTGAACAAGATGGTGAGGGGGACGTGGCCGGAAGGGGGGGGGCGTCCAGAGGAAGGAAGGGGCGCGGCGGGGAGGTGTGGGCACGCGTGCGCAGAGCAGGGTGGGGCGGGGCTCCGGCGGGCGGGGCGGGGCCAGACTTGGTCTCCTTTTCCTACCCCGCAGATGAAGGACGTGTTCTTCTTCCTCTTCTTCCTTGGTGTGTGGCTGGTTGCCTACGGGGTGGCAACGGAGGGGCTTCTTCGGCCCCGGGATCGGGACCTCCCGAATATTCTGCGCCGTGTCTTCTACCGGCCCTACCTGCAGATCTTTGGGCAGATCCCCCAGGAGGACATGGACGGTATGGAGGGATGAGAGGGCCTGATGCCCTCCCTCCAAGTCCCCTCCCAGGGCTCCTTGTCCCTGGGTCTCTGTACCCCTCTCTTTAAGTCTCTGTGTCTCTCTCTCTAGGTCTCTGAGTAGCCCCTACCCCCTTCATCGCTATGGGACTCTGTCTGCCTCTCTCTTCCTATCTCTGTTCCCTGCCTCTGGGTCTCTGACCCCTCCCCTGTCTCTCTCTGAGATTCTGTCTCTCGCTCTCTGGGTCTCTCTCCCCCATGCCCCTCTGAATTTCTGTTTTTCTCTGGCTTCTGTCTCCCTGGCCCCATCTCTGAGTGTCTCCCTTTACAGTGGCCCTCATGGAGCATGTCAACTGCTCGTCAGAGCAGGGCTTCTGGGCTCGCCCGCCGGGGGCGCAGGCAGGCTCGTGTGTCTCCCTTTATGCCAACTGGCTGGTGGTTCTCCTCCTCATCATTTTCCTGCTGGTGGCCAACATCCTGCTGCTCAATTTGCTCATCGCCATGTTCAGGTGAGGCCTGGCTGCTCTATGATGTGACCTCACCCAGCATGACCCTCAACCCCAGCGTGACTTTCCATCCCAGCTTGACCCTAACCCCAGCATGATTCTTGATCCCAGCCTAATCAATTCTGTTTTTAGTCCCAGAATTCAGACTCTGCTCCTGACTTGGACTTGGGACTCTGATCCTCTACCTGAGCCCAGGCTGAACATTAAAAAAAAAAAAAATTATTGTGGCAAAATATGTATCACATAAAATTTGCCAATTTTGAGTGTACAAATTCAATGACATTAATTAAATTCATAATGTTTTACAACCATTACCATTATGTGTTTCCAAAAAAATTTATCATTCCAAACACAAAATGTGCACCCATTGAGCAAGCAATAACTTCCCGTTCCCTGCTACCCCCTAGCCTCTGGTAACCTGGAATCTACTATTCTGTCTTTAGGAATTGGCTTATTCTAGAGGTTTCATATACGTGGATTCACACAATATCATTTTCTGTCTGGCTTATTTCACTGAGCATGTTTTCAGTGTTTACGCATGTTGTAGCACAGATCAATACTCATTTTTTATGGCTGAATAATATTCCGTTGTATCAGTCTATCACATTTTGTTATCCATTCATCTGTTCATGGAAACTCAGTTGTTTCCATCCCTTGGCTATTGTGGATAATGCTGCAATGGACATTAGTGTTCATGTAACTGTTTGAATCTCTGTTTTTATTTCTTTTGGAGATATTTCTAAAGTAGAATGCTGGGTATGCTGTGGTAATTCTCTTTAGATTTGTGAAACTGTTTTCTATAGCAGCGGCACCATTTTCTGTTCTCATTAGCAATGTATGAGAGTTCTGATTTCTCCACCGCCTTGCCAAGAGTTGTTATTTTCCTTTTCAAAAAATTATAGCCACCCTAGTTAGTGGGTATGAACTGGTATTTGATTGTTTTTGATTTGCATTTCCCTAATGACTAATGATGTTGAGCATCTTTCCATGTGCTTATTGGCCATTTGTACATCTTCTCTGGAGAAATGTCTAGTCAGGTCTTTTGCCTGTTTTTAAATTGGGTTGTTTGTCTTTTTGTTGTTGAATTATAGCAGTTCTTTATATATTCTGGATATTAAACTCCTGTCAGGTATATGATTTGCAAATATTTTCTCCCATTTTGTTGGTTGTCTTTTCCTGTTCTTGATAATCCCCTTTGATGCACAAAAAATTTTAATTTTGTTATTTGTATTACTGGTGTCATATCTTAGGACCCATCACCAAATCCAAGGTCATAAAGATTCACTCTATGTTTTACGGTTTTAGCTCTTATATTCAGGTTGTTTGTCAGTTTTGGCTTAATTTTTTTATATGGTGTGAGGTAGGGGTCCAACTTTGTTCTTTCGGCATGCAGAAATCCAGTTGTTCCAGTCTCTGTATTTAAGAGACTATTTTTTTCCACATTGAATGGACTTGTCACCCTTGTTAAAAAAGAGTTGGCCATTGGCTATTTTATTAGTTTTCTGGGGCTTCCCTGACAAAATACCAAAAAGTGAATGGTTTTAAATAACAGAAACTTTTCCATTACAGTTCTGGATGCTATAAGTCCAAAACCAAGGTATGGACAGGCTTGGTTCCTTCTAAGGCTGTGAAGGAGAATCTGTTCCCTGCCTCTCTCCTACCTTCTGGTGGATTGCTGGCAGTCTTTGGCTTGTAGATGTATCATTGCAATCGCTGCCTTCATCTTCATATGGTATTCTCCCTGTGTGCATATCTGTGTCCAAATTTCCCCTTATCATAAGGACACCAGCCATGTTAGATTTGGGACCAACCCTAACAACTTCATTTTAACTTGGTTACCTTTCTAAAGACCCTACTTCCAAATAAGTCACATTCTGAGGTACTAGAGATTAGGATTTCAATATATCTCGTTTGGTGGAAAGGGGACACAATTCAACCCATAATACTCATAGAGGTATGGGTTTATTTCTGGACTCTCATTTCTATTCCATTGGTTGATACGTCTGTTGTATGCCAGTACCACAGTATTTTGATTTTGTAGCAAATTTTCGAATTAGGAAGTGTGAGTCCTCCAACTTTGTTATTTTTCAAGATTGCTTTAGCTGTTCAGGGCCTCTTGCAATTCCATATGATTTTGAGGATTGGCTTTTACTTTTCTGCAAGAAAGGCTGTTGGAATTTTAATAAGAATTGCATTGAATCGGGGCGCCTGGGTGGCACAGCGGTTAAGCATCTGCCTTCGGCTCAGGGCGTGATCCTGGCGTTATGGGATAGAGACCCACATCAGGCTCCTCCGCTGTGAGCCTGCTTCTTCCTCTCCCACTTCCCCTGTTTGTGTTCCCTCTCTCGCTGGCTGTCTCTATTTCTGTCAAATAAATAAATAAAATCTTTAAAAAAAAAAAAAGAATTGAGTTGAATCTGTAGATTGCTTTGGGTAGTATTCTGATGTTAACAGTATTAAATTTTTGTACTCAGGAACACAGGTTGTCTTTCCACTTATTTAGGTACTCTTAAATTTCTTTCGGTATCGTTTTGTAATTTTTAGTGTAAAAGTCTTCCACCTTGGTTAAATTTATTCCTAGGTGCTTTGTTCTTTTTAGATTCTATTGTAAATGGAATTGCTCTCTTAATTTCCTTTTTGGATTGTTCACTGCAGGTGTAGAGAAACACAACCGATTTTTGATTGGTTATCTTGTACCCTGCAACTTTGCTGAATTTGCTTATTAGTTCTAGTAGCTTTCTTGTGATTCTCTGAAATTTTTGATATATAGGAGGATCTTGTCATTTGTGAATAGAGTAGTTTTATGTCTTCCTTTCCAATTTGGATGCCTTTTATTTCTTGTTCTTGTTTGATTGCTCTGGCTGTAACTTTCAGTACAGTGATGAATAACTGTGGTGAAAATGGGCATCCTTGTCTTGTTCCTTATTTTACCTGAAAGCTTTCAGTCTTTCTTTACTGAGTATAATGTTAACCATAGGTTTTTCATAAGTACCCTATACCCATGTTGAGGAATTTTCCTTTTAATCCTATTTTTCTAATTTTTTTTTTTAACCACAAAAGGGTGTTAGATTTTGTCAAATGCCTTTTCTGTGTCTCTATCACTTGAGATGACCATGTGGTTTTTTTCTTTGTTCTATTAAGGTGGTGTCTTATACTGATTTTTGGATGTTGAGTCACCTTGCATTACGGGGATAAACCCCACTTGGCCGTGCTGTATAACCCTTTTACTGTGCAGCTGAATTAGGTTTGTTAGTATTTTGTTGAGGATATTTGCATGTGTATTCATAAAAAGTATTGGTCTGTAACTTTGTTTCTTTGTGATATCTTTATCTGGGTTGGTAATGCTGCTGGCCTCATAGACTGAGTCAGGAACTGTTCTCGCATCTTCAATTTTTTTGGAGAATTTGAGAAGGATTGGCGTTAATTCTTTTTTTGTTTGTTTGTTTCATAGAATTCATCAGCAGAAACATCGGGGCCTAGGATTTTTGTTGTTGCTGTTGGGACATTTTTGATGAGTGATTTTTTTTTTTTTTAAAGATTTTATTTATTTATTCGACAGAGATAGAGACAGCCAGCGAGAGAGGGAACACAAGCAGGGGGAGTGGGAGAGGAAGAAGCAGGCTCACAGCAGAAGAGCCTGATGCGGGGCTCGATCCCATAACGCTGGGATCACGCCCTGAGCCGAAGGCAGACGCTTAACCGCTGTGCCACCCAGGTGCCCCTGATGAGTGATTTAATCTCTTAACTTTTTATAGGCCTTTTGAGATTTTCTGTTCTTCTTGAGTCAGGTAATTTGTATGTTTCTAGGAATTTGTCCATTTATTTCATTTAGGTTATCTAATTTGTTGGCATACAATCATGATAATGTTCTCTTATAATCCTTTTTATTCCTATAAGGTTGGTAGTAATGTCTCCATTTTCATTTCTGATTTTAGCTGTTTGTGTTCAGCTGACTTTTGAACCTGTCTATAACCTCTACCCTAATTACTGATACCATCTCCACTTGACCGCTGACATGACTCTTTGCCCTCCTAACCCTGCTTCTAAGTGCATCTTGTAATACCGATGACCTTATTGATTCTGACATTTGCCTGCTGCCTTGGACTTCAAACATATTGTCTAATATCTAACCTTGATCTGCCCTCTTTGACCTCTGGTGACCCTTGACCTCTGGTCCTCACAGCCACACCTTCGGCAAAGTACAGGGAAACAGCGACCTCTATTGGAAGGCTCAGCGCTACAGCCTCATCCGGGAATTTCACTCTCGGCCCGCGCTGGCCCCGCCCCTTATCATCATCTCGCACGTGCGCCTCCTTATCCGGCAACTACGCAGGCGTCGGTCCCGCTTGCCGCCCTCCCCGGTCTTCGAACATTTTCGTGAGAGCGCGGTTTGATGCAAAAGGGAAAAACACAGGGGTCCGGACCTGGAGAGAAAGAAGAGCACGGACAGGCTGGGGGAAGATTTCCGAGAGCACTAGGGCAGGGATTAGGCGGTCAGGGGGCGGGTGTGCAATATGAGGGCGTGGCCTGGGAGGGCTCGCTCTGGAGGCTTTGGGTGGGGAGGCTGGGTCGAGGAGGGGGCGTGCCCTTTGACTCCGCCCTGACCCCGCCCTCCAGGGGTCTACCTCTCGAAAGAAGCAGAGCGGAGGCTGCTGACGTGGGAGTCGGTGCAGAAGGAGAATTTCCTACTGACGCGTGCGCGGGACAAGCGAGAGAGCGACTCGGAGCGTCTGAAGCGCATGTCGCAAAAGTGAGGGCGGGGCCTGGCTGGGGGAGGGGCTTCTGGCCTCGGAGGCGGATCCCGTGACTTCAGTTGAGAGGAGCCCTGGGCTGGGGCTAGGCAGGAGCCGGGCTTTAGGTGGAGCCTGAGTGGGGCGGGGCCCCAGAGTGTTGGGGAGGAAGGCGGGCCTCCATGGGGCGGGGCTTCTGAGATGGGCGGGGCTAGTGGGTGGCGGGCGTGGGCCTGATGCCCTCGGTTGCTGGTTGCCGTGGGTTGCAGGGTGGACACAGCATTGAAGCAGTTGAGACAGATCCGCGAGTATGAGCAGCGTCTGAAAGGGGTGGAGCAGGAGGTGAGGATTCCCGGACGAGGCTGGGGGAGTGTGGCCAGGGTGGTGGATGGTGTGGGATTCTAGTCTCCTGTCCTTCTGTCGCTCCTGCTCCCCAGGTGCAGCACTGTAGCCGTGTCCTAGGCTGGGTGGCCGACGCCCTGAGCCGCTCTACGTTGCTGCCCCCAGGGGGGCCACCGCCTCCAGCCCCGCCTGGGCTTAAAGGTCAGTGTTGTGGGGTCCACCTGTGTCTATCCCTGGCCTCTGTCATCACCACCCCACATTCTGGGGCTTTTGTTCCTCTATCTATGATTTTTTTTTTCTCCCTTTCGCCGCCCTTCCATTGTCCCTGGGGCACTCTCCATCTCCTTTGGGTTTTTCGTGCTTCTTTCTCATTCTTTTTGCCAGTCTTCCATTTTTTTCTTTCTCTCCATCCCCACCACCTATTCTCTCTTCTCTCTTCCCCCCCCCAGACTGAGTCTTGCTGGCAGACTTCAAGGAGTAGCCCCCATAAGAAGTTTTTGCTCCCAAAGTCCTAGCTGGTCCACGACCCTTGCACCTCGCACGGCCTTGTCTTCCACGTGGGCCCCATGCTCACGGAGGACAACATGGGCTACTGTCAGGACCACCTCAGGGAGTGTCATCCATGCGAACCACTGCAGGCCCAGCTCCTTCCAGAACCAGTCCCACTCGGGGAGAATCAGCCTCTGGAGCTCAGGCATTGCTCTTCTGAAGGCCCTGCCACAGCCTGCTGGGCAGGAGAAGGCTGTAGGGTCCTCGGGATTCAGGGATCACAGATCCCACTTGCAGCTCCCCACACTGGGGAAATAAAACCATTTGAGAGGAGTGGAGTCCGATGCTTGATTCTTGGGGAAATAGTGGGTATTTAGATCCTTTTGAGATGGGGGCTGGGGCTGGGTTTAAGGTCATTGGTCACTTTGTTGTTGTATTTTAGATAATCTCCAGGTCTGTTCCCCACTCCCAGGCCCACTCTGCCTGTCTGATTCAGGCCCAGCACCTCTGGTCTGCACTATTTTGATGGTTCTCACTTCGGTGGGACAGAAACCTCAATCGTCTGCAACTCCCTAGTTTCTACTTTCCAGTGGAAAAAGAACTCAGTGATAATAAGCAAATTATTTCCTGGAGTGGGGGTGGGTGGGAGCTATGTACATCTGCTTTGGCAAGAGGGGAACAGTTGATGCAAATTTGAGTAGATAACTGCAGAAATGTCTTTAAAGAGTCTAATTAGTGGGAAATTGCAGGCCACGCACACATGGAATTGAGGCAAATATGCATCATTATACATGCAGTTTAACTAAACAACCCATAACAAAGTAAACTGGTAATGACAAGACTGAACTGACAGCAGTTATTAGTTAAATAGCAAGAAAAGCACCAACAACCATCACATTCAAAAACCACAACCAAAACATCCTTCCTCCAAATTGGAGTAATTCCAACTATCTGCCACTTTGGGTGCAGAGTAGCTTTGAAATATTGCCAAGTGTTGTGTGGCAACCAGATTTTTCTGGAAGATGCTGAATTAATTCTCACTAACCCAAGTCATAATAATAATATAAATGATGATGGCAATATCAATACAATACTGTTTGACATTTTTTAAATTTCTAAATGCTTACTGCTAGTATACAGAAATACTGCTGATTTCTTTTGTTTATTGACCTTGTGTTCTATAACTTTACTAAACCCACTTTATTAGTTCTCGTACAATTTTTGCAGAGTCTTTCGGATTCTCTCTGTATACAGTCATGCTGTTTGTAAACAGAGGCAATTTTACTTGTTTCCAATTTGTATTTTTTTTTATCATGGTAAAATACACAGAATACAAAATTTACCATTTTAGTCTGTTGAAGCATGCAACCCAGTAGCATTTAGTACTTACACAAAGTTGTTCCGCGATTAACACTGTCTCGTTCCAGAAGTGCTCATCACTCCAAACGGGAACCTTGTACCAAGAACCCACTGCTCATTCTCCTCTCCCCTCAGCCCTGGCCACCACCATTCTGCTCTCTAGCTGTCCAGATTTGCCAGTTCTGGATATTTCATGTATATCGAATCATCACACATACGGTCCCTTTTGTTTGACTTCTCTCACTTAGTGCAGTGTTTGCAGGGTTTATCCATGTTGTATGACAACTGCATTTCTGCCTGCGGCTGAATAATATCCACAGTATGGAAATAGCACTTTTATTTTATCCATCTGTTCATGGACATTTGGGTGGCTTCTACTTTCTGGCATTTGCGAATAATGCTACTGTGAACATTCATGTACAAGTTTTTGTTTGAACACTGTTTTCAGTTCTTTGGGGTATAGACCTAGAGTGGAATTTGATATTTCTATGATTAACTTTTTGAGGAACCGCCAAGCTGATTTTCACAGTGGTTGCAACATTGCATGTTCCCACCAGTGATGCAGGAGTTTCCAGTTTCTTCAAAGCCACTCCAACAGTTGTTACTTTGCATTTTCTTTGGTTATCAATATCCTGGTGGGTGTGAAGTGGTGTGTCATTGTGGGTTTGATTTACATTTCCCTAATGACTTGTGACATTGAGCTTCTTTTCATGCGCTTGTCGGCCATTTGTACATCTTGGGGAGGAATGATGTGTTAGTAATGACCTCTACCCAATCACAGTTATCTAGGGATGGGTGGGCCTTGAATGAAGACAAAAATGAAGGCCCTGCTACACAAGTCATCGTCTGAGGACCACCTGGGCTCAAATAGACATTTCGTAATTTAAGAAAGACACACAATTGGTCCTGAAGCCTCTAACTATAAAGGAAGTCCAACAAAGATCAGCCTTCATGGCTCTTGTATGTCCCACAGGTGGACAATTTCGCTGAAGCTGATGCTTCAGGACCCACGCATGTTAGACTCCTTAGTCCATGTTCCCCAAGAAGGAAACATGCACCTGACTTCAAATGATAAAGCACACAGTGGGGGAAAAGGAAGCCGAAGTGACCCTGCTACTTTGGCTTCTACTATTAAATGTATAATTGATATTTTGTGTGTCCATACTGTGAATGTCCTCTAAGTGTCGGGGGTTCCCCCATACAGAGAGTGGAGCATGTGCGGTCCTCTCCAGGATAGTGTACAGAAACAACAGAATCCCAAAAGGAGGAAGGGGAATTAGGGTTTTCCTGACTTCATGGCTGCCGCAAGACGCAGGGAGGCCATTTCCCAGTACAACAGCGCCACCTGCTGACACAACCACCGTGAACACACATTTTAGGAAAAGGCCGCTATTAATTTACTATTAAGCGCTCCTTGAAAGAGGAGGCCCCACACATGGAGGCCTGGTGACTCTTCGGCCTTACATCTTCATTTTGGGGTCAGTCAAGTTGAACTTGACAACCAGTAAGGTCTGAAGTGGTTAAATGTAAATGGTATATTCAAGAGCACAGCCGCCCTGGTCCTCACATTAATCTGTTTTGGAATAGGAAAGTGGCAGGAGCCCATTGGAAGGAACTATCCCCCACTCCACTGCCTGAAGCAAAGCCAGGGGTTCCATGGGGCCCTCAATTTACAAAGTTTCCCCTAAACGACTGGGCCTGGTTCACTGCTGCTTGGGCAAAACTAAAAGATTGGTGGTATCCACTGGGCCGTCCAACCCCAAAGCCAACCCTGGAAGACAGATTGAAGGTTATAGTTAAGGTATTGGATGGGACTTTCTATTTTCCCTACTCTCCACAAGCATCTGGTATTATTGTTGGAACAGTTTCCTCAAAAATCCACTCAATTTATTTCTGACTACCTTTCTCATGTCCTGGTCCACACACCATACGCTGGCAGTTTGGTCGTTGGATGTGGGTGTTTCCAGAGAGGCTTCATCTCTTCCAGGCTGTCTCCTGGATAATGACTGAGGCCGAAGAGGTGAGGGAGTTATAAACACTTATTCTGAAAATTAAGGATTCTGGCCCCTGGCTATTCTTGGATCACCTTTCTGCTGGACTGCCTGGGTGGCAGCCTCGCCCAAAGTGGGCCAACTGGGGAGTTCAAACTCAATTCTGCTTTAGCCACTGGCATTATCTTGTTGGCCTGTCGCGGCCCCAGATCAGGGGTTGCCAAAATACTGCCTGTGCGATATTCTGGCCCTTGAGCTAAGAATGATTTTTACATTTTTAAAAAGTTATAAAAACCAAATAACAAAGAACATACAATAGAGACCATATGTCCTGCAAAGCCAAAAATATTTATTATCTGGCCCCTTATAGGAAAAGTTTGCTGACTCCTGTCTAAGCTGCAGCTGCTTGCTGACTACGCATGTGGCTCAACTAAGCCAATGGAATGGCCATCCAGATCAAGGTTAACAACAAAACCCCTCACCCATGCCGCAAGACCTCATTACAGAGGGGCCAGAGGCTTCCACTCCACATTCACCAAGACTACCAACCTACCCACACACAGAGGTCACCTCAAATGTCCTCTTTCCTCCTCCAAGCTTGTGGAAGCACCTCAGATTGGAGAATGGAGGTCACATGCCAGCACCCAAGCTGCAAGGGTCAAGAAGTGGTTAATCTGGTATGGAAATGAAAAAGAAAAGGATCCCAGACTAGGAACCGGAAGACCTTGATTTTATTTCCACCCTAGTGGCTGACTGGTTACTTGATCTCAGGGCCGTTCTTTCTCTTCTCAGAGCCTCCTGCAGTATCCACTCCCTGGTGGGTGAAGGAGGCCAGCAATGGGCCTGTCTGTTGCCTTGTCTAAGTGGTGCTTTGTTTTAAGATTTAACTTATTTATTTGAGAGAGAGCACAAGCAGGGTGGGGGCAGAGAGAGAAGCAGACTCCCACCGAGTGGGAGCACACTACGGGACTCGATCCCAGGACCCTGGGATCACGACCTGAGCTGAAGGTAGACGGTTAACCAACTGAGCTGCCAGGTGCCCCGCCTTGTCTAAGTGTTAACCAAGGCATGGGGGTTTCTAGCAGCACCTGGGACAGTGTCCTCCATGCCAGGACTCCCCACCCCTCAACCTCACACAAAAACAATAACCTTAGAACTAGAGCCCTACATGGTTTAAGACACATCATCTCCACTGGTTTTTAGCTTACCCTGCCAGACTCTGGCATACCTGGTTCGTGGTGGCCCGTCCTGCCTCTGAGAGGGGAAGTGACGCAGAGGTGAGGGTGAGGGTGGGAAGGGAGACCAGGCCCTCTCCCTACAGCAGCTCGTTTCCTGAGCCAGCTCATTTTCTGAATTTCCTGAGCCATGTCATTCCAGACCACGGTCCCTGGAGAGCAGGGTGGAGGCAGGAAGCCAGGAGGTGTGAGTCTCAGACGCAGGAAGGGCCTGCGAGCTTCTGCCTCTGACCTTTTCGGGGCTCTCCAGATTGGGTTGTAGAAGCCATTACACTGGGGATGCAGGAAGAAACATTTAGAATTTCTACTTATATCCACCTACTTTTTTAACAGAAATAAGCAAAACAAATTAAGCTTTACCGATATTATGTAGAACGACAGTCATTTACAAGTAGATTTTCTACAAATGTTGGGAATATTTTCTCAAAAAATTGTCACTGATAAGGGAGTGTGATAAGGAATGTTTAGAGACCTCTGAGGTAAATAAAAGGTGTGAATGGGCAGGCAGAGATTTGGGAGGTGATTTGGAACCAGAGTGGGTGGTGATGGGAGCTGGCATTGATTCTCAAGGTCATGACCTTTGGGGATGCCGAGTTGCCCAGGAAGTCACCAAGAGGTGTGGCTTCTAGAAGTTGCCTCCACCTCCTGAGCTGCCTTAACTCCATTTGGTGTTTGAAGAGGCAGGGTGTTGTTGCTACCTATTCCTGCAGACAACCCTAATAAGCTCTAAGTTCTCCAAGACTCCTTGGTTCTGAGCCCACAGAAACCAGGTGACCTACCTTCCAAAGCCCAAGTGGGTGAGTGACTCTCCCCGAAGTAAGAATGAAGCATGATAGGTAGCGAGGACTTACCTACCTGGTGCTGTTCTAAGCATGCTCCCCTCTTGATAGGAGTAGTGAGATGATAATTATGAGACATATTTAGTACGGTCACCAAATCAAGTTAGATTTAAGGGTTAACACACTTTCTGGGTTGAGTAATACTGATTGCTGCAAAGTTCCCAGGTGGTTTGTCTCAACTCCAGAACAAAAAGGAACACAGAAACTCCGTATCTGTGTCCCAAAGGGAGAGGGAGATTGGAATCACCAGACTGGACACTCAGCTCATCAGAGGTTGGTGATTTGGAGGGTAGATGTGTAGAAGGAGGCTGACAGAAAGAACACTGCACCCACAGCCTGAGCATGGGGTCTCAGTGGATCGATTTATTGACTCAGCATTGTTATCCCAGTCCATTCTTAGAAGGTAGCCCTGGAAAAACTAGCCACCCCAGTGATCCAGTTTGTGGACTTTGGGGTTTGGAGAGAACACTGTCTATCTCCATGATAACTGGGAAGGCTGGGTCCTAGAAAGTGCTACGGAGCCCATCCCCATTATACCAACATGGTATTCTCTCCTCACAGGGAGAAAGGAGGCACTAGGTCCAGTCCTGTGAATGGCTGAGTTGATTTCGTCTGAATTCTCCAACCCCCAGAGCAGAATGTTCCACTTAGCAGAACTTGTATTATTCCAGGAAAGAAAAGAGCTCCTGAGTTGTCCATTTCTTTCCAAGGCCAAATGAGTGGTTGCTAGGCAGAATTTCCACGGACACCTGCCCCTCCTTTCCAGCAGAACCAATGATTTCTGTAGCAAAATGGACACTAATGCCACCAGTTATTGGACAGAATTGCTGCCTTGGAAAAATGGGTGGTGTCACCAGTTACTGAACAGACTTCTCGTGCTGATTTTCTTCTCTGGTCTCCATGTGCTGGTCACTGTTGTCCATGGCCATTGAGGCCGGGCTCACCTGCCTTGAAATTGGTAGGCTGAAACTCCTCATGGACAATGTGGATGTCAGGGAGGTAACAACAGGCAGGCTGAACCGGGAAGAGTTCTGGGTGTTCCTACTCAAGGGCAGGCTGAACCGCCATGAGTTCAGGTTCACCCCCCTAATGAAGGGCAGGCTGAGCTTCTTGGAGGAGTTTTCATTGTTTCCCTTCTGGGACTTCATGTGGTGCTTAGGCCACTGTAAGGGCTTGGGGGGCACCAAGGGCATCTTTTTGGACTGTAGCTTTTCAAAGGGATCAGAAGCAATATGGTCCTCGAGGTACCACCAGTGTTGAAGTGGGTAGACCGGGATCGGCAGGAAGGTGAGGATGCTGAGGAAGGTGACCCAGCCCAGGGTGCTCTGCAGGTAGGGCTGTTCTACCTCCTGGCTCTGGAGGCAGAGAGAAGAGCGCGGGGTGGGAGGAGGAGGTGGTGGTGAGGGGATTTCAATCCATGTGATGCTGGGGATCAGGTTCCCCAGGGGCTGGGAAGCTGGCTAACTGAGGATGGAAGGAGCCCAGACCTAGGGTCCTATGGAATGGGAGATCAGATGAAGGGTGCCCAGAGTAGGGGCGGGAGGCCAGGGAGGGGAATCTCACCATACTGCTGTTCCAGGCAATGTAGTAGGGGGGTTCCGTCTGGTAGAGCTGCATGATGCAGATGGTGGTCAGGGCCAGCAGCCCGGGCAGGGTCACGTAGCACCACAGGACAGTGAAGAAGGACCACAACAGGCGGCCCAGATCACCGAATATTTCTTCCCTGACCCTGGGGTGGGGGCAATGGGCATAGATGTCTGGAAGGAGCCCTCCCCGGCCACCAGGGCCTGGAGCTCTTGGGAGGGTGGGTCTGCCAGACCTCTGGTTCACTCACCAGTTCTCAACTCATAGGGGCTACCAAGGGCTGCTGGGCCCTCCCTGAGGCTGGGCCCTGCATCTGGTATCCTCGTGGGAACCCCTGATCCAGGCGGAGTGCCAGGCTCCAGCCCTCTGCCTTCAGACTATCCCATGTGGCCCATGATAGGGGAACCTGAGTCTCCTGGTTTCTGACTACTTTTTCTGTCAGGACCCACCTGGTTGCCTCAGATCACTCCCTCTGCGCCCCCGTGCTATGAGCTAGACCCCCTCTGTGGGACAGACAGAGGGAGCAGATCATGCCCCCCTTCTCCTCAGAGACCTGGGATAGGTCCCTGGCTGCGTGGACCCCAGGGCTTGGACATTACCTCCTAGCTCCGTAGATCCAAGCCAGGGCCACATTCTGGAAGGCCACAATGATGATGAGGGTCAGCGGGACCAGGCACTCATCAAACAAGGACATTATGTAGCTGCCAGGGTGACTGGTGAAGATGAGGCTGCCCAGAAACCCTCCCAAGCAGACGAGCGCTGTGGCAAAGGCAGGTTTGGCCACACTGAGGTCCAGGTGTAGGGCTGGGCCAGGGGTTGAAGTGAGCCCAGGAGATGGGGGTGGCCTGGGAAGAAGGGTGAGAATCCACAGTACCTGACAGCAGCTTGGGATACCTCCTGAAGATGGAGATGGAGTCCTGGAGGGGATAGACGATGCCTTCCAAGATCCTTAACAAGGTGTTCAGCCCTGTGATGACCAGGGCCAGGAAGAAGAGGATGGCCCAAAAAGAGGCACCAGGGAACAACGAGACGGCTTGGGAGAAGGCTGCGAATGCCAGGCCGGGGCCCTGCATGAACTGTGGGGGAGAAGGGCTCTCAGGGCTTGGTGGGTCTGGATGGGGGGAATGGCGCAGTGATCGATTAGCAATGTGTGTGTTGGACAGAGGACAGAGACACAGGGCGGTGGATGGACGGCAGAAGGCTGAGTGTTTGCCGAGCTGTGTGAGCTTCACCTCTCGGGGCCTCAGTCTCCTCCTCTAACAAATTGGGATCCTAGGGTTGATGTGAGAATTAAAGTCAAGCGACAACTTAGCAAAGACCCTGGTACATACGCAATGGTGATGGAGACAGGACTGTAACTGTTGCCTGCCTCAGATGACGCATGGGTGGCCCCTAATGTCCTCTGGGGGCCTTTGGGAAGCACCCTCCTGCCCCCACAAACACACCTTTTCCTTCTGTGTCTTGATGCTGCAGGTTGGGGAGAAGTGGATGACCTGGTACTGGAGGTGTTGAGGGAGATTGCTGATCCACTCTAGATAGTCGAGGGCGGGCAGGAGTAGGATGTCTTCTGGGGGCTTGGCATCCTGAGGCAGCACGCCTTTTTTTATCAGGTTCATCAGATTTGTGACGCTCCTGAATGGGAAGCAGAGGCAAGAAAAGGTGGTGACCAGGCTGGCCCCCCTGCTCTCCACAAACCAGCACAGCTGGGGACTGGAGAGGAAAGTGAGAGGCCGAGAGGAGTGCAGCTGAGTAACAAGGACTACTGGACACGGCCTGGAAGCTCATCACATGGGCTTGGCATGAATTGCCCTGGGGATTCCACCTAAGGGGCAGAAGATTCTATATTTGTAGTAGCTAGGATTCCTATGCGTTATGGCTTGAACAGTCCCCCCACCCCTGGCTAAATTCATATGTTCAAGTCCTAATCCCTTGTTACCTCAGAACGTGAAATTATTTGGAAATACAGTTGTTAGAGAGATGATTAAAGATGGCCCCTGATCCAATATGACTGGTGTCCTTATAAAAAGGGAAATTTGGACACCCACACACAGGGAGAACCCCATGTGAGGACAACAGCAGACACCTACAAGCCAAGGAACACCAAAGATCACCAGCAAACCACCAGAAGAGGCATGGGACAGATTCTCCCCCATCATCTCAGGAACAACCAACTCGGCCAACACATTGATATCAGACTTCTGCCTCAAAACTGCGAGAGGATAGATTTTTGTTTTGGCCATGTAGTCTGTGAGACCTTGTAATGGCAGCCCTGGGAACGAACACACTCAGAATCGTCTCTCTTTTTTGGACATCGGATCATTCTCCTCAACCAGTAGAGCAGTCTGTTTAAACTTTTCCCTCCTTCAAGTCTGAATTTCACTCTGTCCTTCACGCCTACAGCTACTCACTTTCATGTGCTTGACTAATAACATTAAATACGGGTATTTCTTTAAAAAAAAAGAAATATATGGTTTTATAAAGATTTTATTTATTTATTTATTTATTTATTTATTTATTTATTTGACACACAGAGAGCACACACAGGGGGAGTGGCAGGCAGAGGGAGGGGAGAAACAGGCTCCCCACTGAGCAGGGAGCCCAAGGCAGGACTTGACCCCAGGACCCTGGGATCATGACCTGAGCTGAAGGCAGATGCTCAACCAAATGAGCCACCCAGATGCCCCAAGAAATATATGTTTTGTGTGTCATCACTTGAATGTCATTGTGTTTTGTTTTTCTGTTTCTTACTTTTCTTCCCTCAGTTTTTCTGGCAATATCTCTACATTGCTGAGTGTATGTCTGGTTTGTTGTTCCTGACTGCTGCCCTCTGCTGCATTTGCAACCCACATTTTATACTCTAGTCCCCAAATAATGACCCCACTTCTTGTGATTACAAACACTGTCACAATAACCATCCCTTAGCAGGGCTTGTGTGAGGACTTCTCTAGGATACACACTTGGGAATGGGGATCACTGGGTCATAAATACTGTGCTTGCTTAATTTAAGGAAACGCTAACAGATCCTCAGGTGTCTTCTATCCTTATTAGAAAACTCTGATAATCCATACCTCCACATTTCCTTACCTAAAGAGAAAGTAACCTATAGTCTTGCTACTCTAACTAGAAGCTCCATGTAGGGGCAGCATCACCTGGGAATTTGTTAGAAATGCAGAACCTTGGGTGCATCCCAGACTTATTGACTGATCTAATGCTGATTCATAATGTCCACTGCAGTTTGAGAAGCTCCATATAATGAAGGGCAAGGGGCTCATGTGGCAGCTCTTCTAGGGCAGCACTAACATGATAGCCACTAGGCACATATGGCCATGTCAACTACAGTTAATTATAATTATATAAAATGAGGGCACCTGGGTGGCTTAGCCAGTTAAGCATCTGCCTTTGGCTCAGGTCATGACCCTGGGGTCCTGGGATCGAGCCCTGCATCAGGCTCCCTGCTCATTGGGGAGTCTGCTTCTCCCTCTACCCCCTCCCCTGCTCGTGATCTCTCTCTCTCTCATACTCTCTCTCTCTCTCAATGATATAAAACGAAAAATTCAGTTCCTTGGTCGCATTTGCATTATTTGGCCACATTCACCACATTTCGAATGTTCTAGCTACTTGTAGCTGGTGTCTACAATATTGGGTAGTGCAGGTATAGAAGGTTTCTGGCATCACAGAGTTCTACTGGACAGTGCTGCCTGAGGAGCTAATGCTTCTCATTGGAATCAACCAGGAGCTTTTTAAAAAAACAAACTCAGTTTTTATTGAGCTATAATTTAGAGACAATAAAAAGCACAGATATTAAATGTACACGTCAGGGGCGCCTGGGTGGCGCAGTCGTTAAGCGTCTGCCTTCGGCTCAGGGCGTGATCCCGGCATTCTGGGATCGAGCCCCACATCGGGCTCCTCTGCTATAAGCCTGCTTCTGCCTCTCCCACTCCCCCTGCTTATGTTCCCTCTCTCGCTGGCTGTCTCTGTCAAATAAATAAATAAAATCTTTAAAAAAAAATAAATGTACATGTCAGTGAGTATTGACAAGTGACCCAATCAAGATATAGAGTATTTCCATCACTCCACAGAATTACTTTGGGCCCCTTTCCAGGACACTCCCTCCATTCCAGAGGCCACTACAGATTTCCGTCACTACACATTCATTTTGCCTATTCTAGATTTTGTATAGATTCATACAGTGTGTAGTCTTTTACGTCTGGCTTGTTACATTCAACATAATGTCTGAAATTCATCCATGTTGGTGCATGTATCAACAGCTCATTCATTTTTATTGGTAGATAGTACTCCATTGGTTGAGTGAATATACTAAGATCTGTTACTTCTCACCTCCTGACAGATACTTGGGTTTCTTGAAATTTTGGCCATTACAAATAAAGCTGAAAGCAAGATTTCCTGCCCTAATTCTCTCTCCTCTCCCCTCCTTCTGCAACTCCAATTATACATCTATCAGTCCCCTAGGTCACTGAGGCTCTTCTCCAGTTCTCATTCTTCTTGTCCTCTCTGTGCTTCACTTTGTAGAACTTCTATCTACCTTGTCCTCAAATGAACTGATCCTTTATTCTTCTGGTTCCAATCTAAATTAAATACATCCAGTGAAACTTTGTCTTCATCTATTTTTTGAGTTCTAGAATTTCCATGTGGTCATTTTTTAGATTTTCTGTATCTTCCCTAAAATATCTCCATGGCTTCCATTTTACTCATCTTTTCTCTTAAATTCCTTAACATATTTATAATGGTTATTTTAAAGTTCTTGTCTGCTAATTCTAATGTCTGGATGATCTTTGGGTCTTCTTTTTTCTCTTGGTGATGGATTATATTTTCCTGGGTTTTGGAATGTTCTGAGGGTTTTTAATTCCATGTTGGACATTGCATAGAGAACAACAAAGGAGGAAGGTATGTTATTTGTTTTATTTTGTGTAGTCTCAATACATTTAAGCCTTTTATTCCAACAGGCAGCTAAAGTGAGGGCTATTTAGAGTTTTCTAAGCACTGAGGCGAGCTGGGGGTGGGGGGCAGTTTTAATTAGTTGAGTTTTTTTCTCAGCCTTTAAATGGGATTAAAGAGGGCTCACTTTGCCCTCGAGCCATGCCCCCAACTTTCTGCACAACCCCCTCCCCCCAGCGAGGACTAATTTCTTTGACGTCATTATTTTGGTTGGAGTGGGTTGGATTGTAGCTGTGGGTGTTTTTGGCTTGTCTTTGTATTCAGCTCCAGTGGGGCCACAAATCTGAGCACCGTGAGACCACGTCTCCATTCAGGTTCTGCCACTTTTCCAAAACAATTCCTAGGAATAGAGAGGAAAACTGTTGGGTCGAGCAGTTTATTTCTTTGTTGGGGGCTTGTTGTGATTCCAACACCTACTGGCAGTCCATACTGTGATTAAATGCTTGCATGGTTTCTTCTTATCTGTGCAAAGTCTCCCCATCCATGGCAGGCCTACGCCTCCAGCCACGTGCTCCCAGGTCAGGCGCTTACCCCAGGTATAAAGGCATTCATGGCTCTTTGCTCACATGATGAACTCATCAAGGCTTCATTGTGTCCTCTGCTCTTCAGTAATGATACAGGAAAGTATTAGTTTTATTTTTTCCATTTTTAAAATTGCTGTACCAAGGAAGCATGGATTTTTGCAGCTTTCAAAATCTTAACTGGAAGAGAAACTCCACCTTGGAGATTTAAAAAAAATCCCAGCATCTAAATGCACCCCAGATCAAGTAAATCAGAATCTCTGGAAGTAAGACTCAGGTGTGTGAATGTTTTCTAAGGCTCCCCAAATGATTCCAACACGCAGCCTAGGCCAGTAACCTCTGATTGTGGCTCAGAAAGCTGTAACAATTCCTTTGTGAGTTAAATAACTGATTTTGAAATCTTCTTTACATCATTTGCAATTTATGGAAGCCTTCAGACAGTCTTGTCTCTGGGACTATTTTCTTATCTTTGAAGTGGTGGCTATTAGAATATTATGATTTGGGAGTTTTCTCTGAGAATGTGATATTACTACAACTATTATGATTGTTGTTATCATTATTATTGGAGAGGTCTGAGTCTGAAGGCCCACGAGGCTGGGGGATTGCTAAGGTACAGGGAAGGAGACCTCTTGTTGGACCTGCAAGGATATAATTACTCACTTCTCAACACAGGTGGGGCCACTGGTGGTGGTCCAGAACCCCAGCACTATAAAGATGATGGATGTGACCAGCAATGAGGTCCCCAGGTTGACCAGGGCCACCAAGGAGGCCACCTGGATATAGTTGTCTTCTCCAGCCTTGTAGGAGGAGAAGTTGATGGTGGTGCCCATGCCTAGGCCCAAGGAATAGAGCACATGGCCTCCTGCCTGACGCCACAGGTCCAGGGAGGCCCAGGCTGAGAGCTGTGGATGGGGATGAGAGAGAGACGTTTGGGGGTGAGCTTGAGAGTGGACCCATCAGTGATCTGGAAGAGGGATGAACTGGGGTGGAGAGCAGAGGGATGAGGGGCAGGCTGGAGGCAGAAAGGAAGATGTTGGAGAAGGAGAGTCAGAGAAGGACTGGGAAGGTGGGGGAGGCAGATGGTTTGGAGTCCCCAGAGCCTCACCTCTGTGGTCACCATACGTCTGAGGCTGGCAATTGCGCCCTCCAAGAAGAGACCTCGGATGAGGAAGCAGAGGAGGAGGATGTAGGGGAGGAGTACTGTGAAAATCAGGATCTGGCCAGGTGGGTCAGGACAGAAACCAGAAGTCAGGAGGAGTGGGGAGGAGGGGAAGGCAGAGGCAAGCATTAACAGGGAACACAGGTCAGTAGGAGTAGAGAGATGGGGATGAGCTGGGTTAAAGTGGCCTGGGTGGAACATGAGGGAGCTGTAGGAGGATTATTCTAGGGAGACAACAATGTTGTTTGGGGGGAACATCCACCAATAAGCTGCTCAGAGGTGAGGGGTGAGACCCCAAGTAAAGATGGTTTTTAAATGGTAGGGCAGTTGGACATTATTAATTCATAGGCCTGGGTTTTATGGTCTGTGCATGAGTTAAGGCTGCACGGAACAACATCATGAAGGGGGAGGAACAGCAATTGAGAAGAGACTTTGGGAGGAAGTAACATGGTCAATAGGAATTTTAAAGTATTTCTGGTTCTTTTTGCTCTGGGATAGGAGGACAAGCCTCCCTCTTTCAGTGTGCCCCTACTAAGCTTTTAGTATAATCTGCTTTTGTGTGAGTGGTTTATCTTGGAGGCTGTGGAGAGGTGGTGAGGTGGGCCTCTAGGGACACATGGGGTGATTGCCTGAGTAGATGCAGGGGCCAGAAGCTGCAGGTAAAGTTAACCAAAATGACCTGACACACACACTGAAATAAATTTTCCACGTAAGGAGAATATGATCCAGGTGCCAGGGGCACGGACTGGAAGTATGGATTGGAATAAAATAAATGGGAAACTCTGGAGAGGAATCAGTGGCAGTCAGTTCTTTCAGGGATTAACAGGCGCCGTCAACATGTAGGCAGGTGCAGGATGCAAGGCTCGGGAGAGAGGCTGTGGTCTGCCCTAGAAGGTCTCCACTGCTGTGACTTGGGGGTGAGGGATGGTGAAGAGGGCGCTGGGTCAATACAAGGCCCTCATTGCTGCCATGGGTGGGAGAGGAGGAGTTCCTTGTGACAGTGGTTGACGCCACAGCCTGGGGAGATTATAGCACCTTCCTCAGGACCCCTGGATGGCGAAGCCTGTCCTCTAGCAGTGGGAGAGGGTCACAGGGATTAGAGAAGAGAGGTCAGTAGAAAGGAGTGGGATGGTGTCGGGCGGGAAGCCTGAGGATATTTGGATTTGCGAACACGAAGGGGTAGAGGGGTCCTTGGTCGGGGTGGCTTACCGTCATTGAAGTCTTTAGCTTTGTGATCATGGTTAAGAAGAGGAGGCACCAGGCTGCGAAGATGCCCAGGGTGAGGTGCAGGACGAGGGCCTCGACCCCTTCCTCAATGTGGCCTGAGGCACTCAGGGTGGTGTGGTACCAGAAGTACTGGTGGGTCACAGTCCGAAGGCAAGAGAGGTCTGGGGGGATGCAGATGCTTAGGCACCACCTCACTTGGTGTCTTGCCCCTGCTCTTTGCTTCCTCCCCTTGGGCTCTCACTCCCTGTCTCTTGCTCCTTGGTGCCCTTGCCTCCCGTGGCCCTGCTGGCCTTCTCTCTCCCTCTCCTCACCAGTGACATTGATGGTCTTCACCAGTGGGCACTGGTTCCAGGGCAGGGAGTTATCAAAGGAGTTGCCCAGGTAGGAAATGCTCCAGGTGAGGATGATGCTGTTGTACAGGCTCATCAAGATGCACACCTACGGGTGGACACGTGGGCCTGAGGGGCAGGATGGGCAGAGACGGGGGCCTGGAGACCACAAGGGTTGAGTTGGGATGCCTCTTGGCTGGGCCCTTCATTCACCAATATGCTAGCGTATCCTATGCCGCCCAGCCAGGGGATGAGCTGCTTCCAGACCCGGATGTTGTTCACACGCAGCCAATGCCCCATGATCATCTCCATGTACAAGAGGGGGATCCCGAACAAGAGGAGCATGAAGAAGTACATCAGGATAAAGCTGCCTGAAGAAGGGAGCCAGGAGCTGTGCTCAGGCAGCCAGAGTCCTGGCCCCCCTCCTCTTTACCCCCTACAAGTCTGGGTAAACCTCCGGTTCTCTCCTCCCCCAGGACCCAGGAGTCGGGCTCCAAGCCTTAACGCTCCTTCCTGAAACTCAGGATCCAGGCCCCTGGCCTGACCTCCTCCGTTCCGATGACACAGGTAGGGGAAACGCCATATGCTGCCTAGCCCGATGGAGAAGGCAACTTGCATCAAGATGTTCTTAGTTCTTTTAGTCTGAGCAAAGTAGTTTTGGGTCTTGGTGGCCAGAATCTCCTTGGCTGTGAGCTTCCAGGACGGGGAGGAGGAACTTCTGGGTTCTCTGGGAGTCTCTTCCTCTGATAGTTCTTCCAGGGACTCCATGACTTTCTTCTTACAGGCCAAATAACTCCTGAGGGTATCTTGGGGTCACCAAGAAGAGTGGACTTTAAGGGCTATGTCTCAGATAGCAGCCTGTAAAAGTTCACAACAGCAGGGTTTTAGAGCAAACAAAGGGCCAGAATTGAACTTCTGGTTTAATTCAACCCTTCTCACTGGTTGAACTTTGGGCAAATAACTTCATCTCTCTGAAACTCAGGTTAGTGGCTTTTTTTTTCTCATCTTACAAGCATAGACGAATTTCAAAATATTTAATAACTGTTACAGTGTGAGCACCAATCAGAATGAATGAGCCATAACTGCTAGAGTGTCAGCTTGACATTAGCCCCATCAGCTGTGTCTGATAGCATTAAAAATGATGTAATGGGAGTGCCAAGAACACAGAAAACACTCCGGCACTCAGGGTCCTTTCCTTTCTCCTTCTGGTCTACCTAGCCCAGCTAATGCACACGGAGCTCTGGGCCAGCGGTTCTCAAACCTGTCTATCACAATCATGGAGCTCTCAAAACACACAGACCCCTGCCATTCAATCTGCCAGCCTCACTCTTCCAGACTCTGATTCAGTGGCTCTAAGGTGGGTCTAGAGGATTGGTAGAATTCCAAAGCTTCCTTGGGGTTCCATTTCTGGAAAGGCAGCATGAGGGCTCTGTGAACCCATTCCCTAGTGAAACAAGCACAACTTGTGACCATTGCAAAGACAGAAACATTTAAGGTCTCTGGAAATTGTCTTAAGGGCATGCAGCCAATGAAGAAACATTTATTCAAGAAAATCTCATAAAACTCACTAAGAATAGTGAGTCGGTGGCATTGGACACACAGCCTGCTCCCTCCCTCCTCACTCCTGGCTTCGTGCTATGGAAACTGCACAGGGTTCCCTCTCTCCCCAGATCCCACTCAGAGGCTAAGGCATCTTCCCAGGAGGGGCAGACCACCAGCATTTTGCATTCCTTTTTAGTGACAATGTGTTGCAGATACTAAATTCCAGACAAGTGTGGTATAAGTAAAGGTCAGGAGCCCCCTTCTTCCACTCTGCCCTCATTTCTGGCATGGCATACTGGAAATAATGGGGCCCTGGTCTCCTGCGACCCCAGCTCACTGATGAGATAGAGGTTTTATGCTAGGAGGGGCAAGTCAGTAAGACCGCGGCTAACGCTCCACATTGCATCTGCTCCAAAAGCACTCAGAGAGAAGCAAGCCACTGTTCCATCCAGCTCTGAAGATCTTGTCCTGGGAGAGAGACAGGCCTTCAGAACACAGGAGCCCAGAAGCGCTTCCCAGAAGAACTGACTTTATTTGAAACAGAGTGTGAGGAAGTTGAAGCCTAAGGGGACACTCAAAATCAGTGGACATTTTGGGGGTAGCAATTAAGAGGAGGTTGGTAACTTCATGAAGATATAAGGTAAACTTCATGAAGATATAAGGTAAATGGTAATACACTAGACAGAACCAAGGAAAGAGACAGGTAAGAAGATCCCTTCTCAGGTCAGAACAAACCTCAAACACTGAGTTCAAAAACTACTCCCAGAAAGGAGCCCAAATTTAATTGGATTAGATTGTGGAACAATTTGTGCATCAGACCATTGTCAAAAACAACAGAGCAATTGGCTGGAAATTCATGGATCCTAAAAATGAAGATGCGATAAAGACAAAGAATTTTGTCTCCAGAAGCCCTGCACCACGGGAAATACTACAGTGGAACCTCTGTGAGAGGGGACATTCTCTTAGATGGAAGGTCGGATGTGCAGAAAGAAATCGAGAGTAATGAAAACGTAAATCTGTGGATGAAATTGAGACTGCACAAAACCAGTAACATCTTACTTGGTTTTAATTAAGTGAAGAATAAGAATTACATGACATCAAAGATTAGGAGGGTGGCAAATGGAATTGAACTGTTGTTAAGTACTTTGTGTTGTCTAGGAAGAAGTTAAAAGTACTGATGGTGGGGACGCAAGCCCCTGCAGACCCAATTTAGACATAGGGCTCTGAGCGGCTTCTGACCAGAGTCACAGGGCCCCTAGCTACTGTTAAAGGAGCTTGTAAAATTGCCTCAGGAAATACCAGCAAGTTGCCTCTTGATAAGTCTGTGGGATGCGGTTCTGCCTAAGATAACAAATCCAACCTGCAGTGTTTGCAAGAAAACACAATAATTTGCAGCTTAGCAGTAGCCACAGGATGTAGAACTTCTGCCTTTGTACTCGAGAGATGACGTCACTAATGCAATCTGCCCAGAGTGGTTTCCAGTTCTGGGGCCCTGAAGCAGAGCGACAGCTGCACAACAGCTACACTGAAATCAGACAGGAACATGCCAGAAGGGACGGGATGGTCAAGAAAGGGAATAGAGGGGCGCCTGGGTGGCACAGCGGTTAAGCTTCTGCCTTCAGCTCAGGGCATGATCCCGGCGTTGTGGGATCGAGCCCCACATCGGGGTCCTCCGCTATGAGCCTGCTTCTTCCTCTCCCACTCCCCCTGCTTGTGTTCCCTCTCTTGCTGGCTGTCTCTATCTCTGTCGAATAAATAAATAAAAAATCTTAAAAAAAAAAAAAAGAAAGGGAATAGAGCTGACCCAATCTTTAATTACTCAGCATGATCCAAGACCCTTACCCTGAATTTCCACCTTTTAAAAACCCCTGCTTGCAAGCCATCGGGGAGTTTGGGACTTTTCACCATTAGCTCCTGATTCTCCTGGGTGGCACCACACCAGTAAATCTCTCCTCACTGCAAAAGCTTGGTGCCAGTTTTTATTGGCTTGCTTAGCATCTGGTGGGCAAACTCTCATGTGGTCTGCTCACAGTACCAATAAACACTATTTTATAAAATGTATGCATATTTACTATCTAGGGGAACCATTAGAAGTATAATTTCTAAGCTATAAGAGAGAAAAAATAGACTAATAAAAACAAGCAATGCATGAAGAATGCAAGAAGAGGAGAAAAAGTAATATAGAGTCGATAGGACAGGTACAAAATACCTCATTAAATGGTAGATTTAAACCTAAACATATCAGGATTTGTGTTAAATGTAAATGGACTGAATGTTCCAGTTAAAAGGTGAGTTTTCAGAATTAATAAAAAACTGAAATCGGACTAAATGCTGTTTACAAGAGACATCTAAAATTAAGAATTTGGAATAGTTAAAAGTAAAGAGCATGAAAAATAGTATTCCATGAAAACCCAACCCAAAAGAAAGCTTGTATAGCTTTATTAATATATAATATTTACACGTTAAATTATAATATTAATGTTTATATATACCTAATATTTGTAAATATATTAACATGTTTTAAAGTGCCTATGTTTGGATATTAAAAACTACATTTTAAAATAACCAATGGTTAAAGAATTGATTAGAATGGATATCAGAAAATACTTTGAACAGAATGATAATGAAAATACTACATATCAACACATGGTGGGGGGGGTGCCTGGCTGGCTCAGTTGGTGGCGTGAGCAACTCGTGATCTGGGGTCATGAATTCGAGGCCCCACATTGGGTGTAGAGATTGCTAAAAAAAAAATAAGCAAATAAACTTAAAAAAAATAGGATGCAGCTAAAGCCAAATATTAGAATATTAAAAAACATGAAAATTAATAAGCTAAGATTCCTTCCCTGGAAATTAGAAAATAATAGCAAAATAAACCCCAAAAGGAAGAAGGCAGGGAATAATAAAGTCAACAGGAGAAATTAATAAGATGGAGGACAACATACAATAGAGAAGATCAATAAAATCAAAGCCTGGTTCTTTTTTTCTTTTTTTAAGATTTAATTTATTTGAGAGAAAGAGAGAGAGTATGTGAGCAGGGGGAAGGGCAGAGAGAGGCAGAGAATCTCAAGCAGACTCTGTGCTGAGCACAAAGCCCAATGTGGGGCTCGATTCCATAACCCTGAGATCATGACCTGAGCTGAAACCAAGAGTCGGAGGCTTAACCGACTGAGCCACCCAGGCACCCCAAAGGTTGGTTCTTTAAAGAGATAAACAAATTTGATAAAAATCTCTAATAAGACTTGCCAAGAAATAAAGAGAGAAAGCACAACCAGGGTTGGAATAAAAAGGCAGCATCATTATAAATCCTATAGTTATTGAAAATATAATCAAACACTACAATAAAGAATTTTATGCCTGTAAGTTTTGGGAAAAATAATACTCAAAAATACTTAAAAATAGTACTTAAGGAAGAAGAAATAGAATTTCTGAATTGCTCTATAATTTTTTTCATTTTTACTTTAAAAAATAGTTAAATATTTAAGAAATCTTTCTGCCCAATGTGGGGCTTGAACTCACTACCCCGAGATCAATAGTTGCATGCTACTCTGAGCCAGCCAGGTGCCCCACTTCTATAAAATTTTAATAAATTACTTCTGTAATTAGCTATTTTGCTCCAAAGAAAATTTCAGGACTGAATGATTTCACTGGTGAATTTTACTAAACATTTAAGAAATAAATACTTTGAATCTTGCATACAACCTTCCAGAATAGAAAAAGTGGCGAGACCAGCATAACCTTACTACTAAAATCTGGCAAGGGAATAATGAAAAAGAAAATCACATATCAGTGTCAATCATGAACACCGAAGCAAATGTCTCAAACAAAATACTGGTAAATCAAATCCATCAATGTATAAAAACAATATTACATCACAACCGTGTTGAGTTTATTCCAATAACACAAGGGGTTTAGAAGTAAAAATCAATCAATGATAATATAATATAGGATAAAAATAATACAATCATCTCAATATTTGTATTGAATTATTTCAATATTGAAATATTTTATAAAACCCAATAACCATTTATTTAAAAAAATCCACCAAACCAGTTTGAGGAAACTAGGACTAGAAAGGAACATCCTTAATTCCATAGAGGTTATTTACAAAAAAGCTTACAGCACACACTGTACTTAAGGATAAAATGTTAAAGGCTTTTCCTTGGAGTTTGGGAATGAGACAAGGATGCCCACTCCAGTCCCTTCTAGTCAAACTGAATTTAAAGTTTAGGTTGATTGATAGCATTCATGGTTCCAAGTCTTCAGTTTTTCCTATGTCCACCCCCTTTGCAACGTGATGCTGCACTTCCTCTCACTAATGAGGCCATCATCTATTTTCCTACCCCTTGAATTGGGGCTGTTGTGCCTAATCAGAGCCTAGGCTGCAAAAGACCTTCCTTGTTGCTGCTTGATCTCTTACACTCTAGTCATCACCATGAGGATATATCTAGGCTAAGTTGCTGGAAAACGAGATATGTAAATCTGAGCTGAGCTGAATCGCTCCAGTGGTCCCAGCACAAGCTGGCCTAGATCAGTCAATGGCCAGCCAACTCCCTCACGTATTAGCTGAGCCCAGCCCAATGACTCTTTGAGGTATAATGACTCACGAGGTATAATCATAAATTCCTGTTGTTTTAAGTCACTACATTTTGAGATGGTTTGTTATACAGCATTTTGGTGGCACTAGATAATTGGTACAAAGTCCTAGCAAGTGCAGTAAGATGTTTTCAAGTATAAAGTTTGGAAAAGAAGAAATAAAAATGTCATTATCTACAGATACAACTGTGCATGTAAAAAATAAAACAGAATCTCTAAATACATTTTTAGGACCAATAAGTGAGTTTAGCAAGGTGGCTAGAACCAGGGTTAATGGAATAGAATTAATAGCACTTCTAGATACTATCAAGAAACAAACAGGTAATGAAAAAAAATTTAAGGTAACGTTTATAATAACATCAAGATATATCAAGTGTTTCAGAATAAATCTAACAAAAGAAAGATGAAACTTCTATGCCAAAACTTATAAAGGGTTATTAAGAGAAGTAGAAGTGCTTTAAGAGAAGTAAAAGTTTTAAATAAATGGGGAGGTATTTCATGTCAACTTAGAGTATTGTGGAAATGACAATGTTAAATAATTAGGATGGCCAACTGTACATTCAGATGGAAACAATGAAATTTGATCGTTGTCCTACATCACACAAAAATTAATCCATGAGATTTAAAAAAGAAAGGCATATTCATAAAGTTTCTGAAGAGGTTAATATGAGGGAGTATCTTCATGATCTGCAGGTTAAGAAAGATTTCAGAAATGGGACTTAGAAAATACTAACCATAAAGGAAACAACAGGTAAACATTAGAATTCAGAACATCCGTTCATCAAAAGGCAGCATTAAAAATGTCAAAAGCCACAGAGTAGAAAAAATTTGACACACAGATAGCTGATAGAGGTTTTTTTAAAATCCAGAATCTATAAAAAGCTCCTACAAATTAATAAGAAAAATATAAATAACCCAGTAGAAATGTGCTCAGGAAATGTAAAGAGGCCTTTCACCAAAGTGGTTCTCCAAATGAACCCATGAACGTATAAAGGGTTCAAGCTATTTAAACAGAAGAGAAATGGTGAGTAAAGCTACATTGAGAGGCCACTCCATACCAGTCAGACTGGCTAGAATGAAAAGGCCAAGAACACCAAATATCGGCAAGAATGAGGAGCCGTGGGGAATATTATACACTGCTGGTGGGGATGGAAACTGCAAAGTTATTTTGAGAGATGGGCTGGCCATTTTCTATTAAGATTGAAGGTATACCTATCCCATGAACAACAATTTCACTCCTGGGTATAATTGCAACAAAACGGTGTGTGCATGTGCAACAAAGCACACATACATGAATTTCCTTAACAGCACTGTTTGCAACAACCCCAAAAGGAAACAATCCAGAAGTCCAATACAGTAGTGCACACACACACACACGTAGTGATATAACCAGTACAAAAGAATACTACACAGTGAAGGGAAAAAATGAGCTAAAGCGACACTTAACAACATGGGTGAATTCCCAAAACTTAACATTTGGCCAAAGAAGCTATATCCTAACAAATACATATCATAGGACTCTGTTTATATCAAAGTCCAAAAAACAGGCAAAACCGAAGTGTTTAGGTTCACACATGGAGGTGGTAAAACCATAAATAAAAGCAAAGAAGGGATGATATTAAGTGTCAGAGTGGTGATTTCCTCCTGAGGGGCAGGAGGGATTGGTGTTTGGGAGAGGCAATGTTCTTTTTCTGACTAGGATGGTTGGGATATTTGCTTTATAATGAGTCATTGAGCTGAACATTTCAGTTTTGTAACACTTTTGTGAATATGTACAATATTTTATAATAAAAAAGAAAGGTATATAGGTATTCAAGAACATAGCAAAGTATCCAAAACCCACTTCAAGGTGAAAAGTCACAGAATGTCATATGATACCATGTAAAAAAAAATCCATATAAAGAAAATGACATATTTCTAAGTGTTCATACATAAGCATGTAAATGCATAAAGAACTCTTTCTGGGTGCTCCTTATCACCTACCACCCTCCCTCCTGCCCCTTCCCATCCTCCCTCATCCAGATAACTTCAGCTCATCACTGGTGACTCCTCTCGGATCTAACTTCCTCCAGGAAGCCAACCTTGATCACTTTTGCCACTTCCCTGCTGCATTGCCCGCTATGTAGTTGGAATTCTCCAGAGGTGTCTTGAGGTTTTAATACACCTTACACATAAAGACATCCCTTTGCATGTCTAGTCCAACGCCCCCAGTAACGCCTTCTGGGGATGTCCTGATTAAAATGCTTCCACAAACTTCTGAAATCTGGAAATGTTGCTATTTTGGTATTCGGATCCCATCTCCAGGCTTTTTCTCTCACTAGAACAGCCTTTCTTTGTCAGGTACCCGGTTTCCAATTATGGGTTGGGAAATGTGTGGCCCCTCTCCCAGCCCACTGCCCAGACTCCAGCCAGAGGGGCAGTCAGTTACCCTGCCCTGCAAATGCCTTTCAGCTCCTTGTGGGCAGTACTGGCACCAGCATCAGCTTCTGTACCAAAGCAGCACATAATCCAGCTCAGTTCAACCTGGTGACTTGAGAAGATGGCTCAGGGTTGATGCTATTTGTAAGGTAGGTCATTGGCCTCTTCTTAAGTTTTGAGGTTTTAGTTGCAAGCCTAGGTGCAAAGTCTATGCAATCTTAAAAGACCATGATTTAAAATGTTTGCTCTTTGGTCTTTCTTTCTTTCTGCTGGGATTCCCTTAAGGTTTTGGAAGGAGGCACAGCCAATTTTATAAATTGGGTATTATCATAGTACATGTATATATGAATACTTTATACACATGTATTTCTTACAAGCTGGATATTACTAATACATATTATGTACTGGATAATGTTAAATGCAACATATATATACCCTATGAACATATGTGTATGTATTACTTACAAATTGCAGATAATATTGGAGATTATATACATGTATATATATCTCCACTATATCGAGTGATTTCCTATGTGATATTCTTTAGAAATATGATCTTTAATGTGTATTTAATATTCCAGCATCATTGTATAAACCTGACCAAGTCTATCATTTGCTCAAATCTTCCTAAGGGGACTCAGCCTTATTTAGGTTCGCACACAGGGCCCTTCCTCAAGGGCAGCTCCTTCCCGATCCTCCCAAGTCGCACCCTATCTGCAGCTGCAGCCACCTCCTTGTCACCCTATCAAGGCTTTGTACCTGCAACTCACTCCACTGCCAATGCTCCTTCTGCCTTCACCCCCCAGAGGTGTCAGCCCAAGTGCAGCACTTGCCTGGGATTAATTGTCTCTGTCACCAGTCCAGCCCCGCCTGGGTATGTGCACTCAGTGTTTCTCGGCTTCCAGGCCCCCTGCTCTCTTTACTCTCCGCTGGGCTCTCAGAGAATCAAAGGAGCAACAACCTGTTTGAAGACCAGCTAAGAAACTCTTCGATGCAGATGGGAGAGTCCCAGGAGTCCACCTCTGGAGCCAGTCAGTGAAGGATGCACCTACAGCATCCCAATCCTACAGATTCAGCTCAGGTGACCTGCTGGGGAAAGTTGGTGTCTCCAGGGCGGCCCATCGGTGACCTAAGTAAGGAGAGAGAGAAAGGGGGAGGAGAGGGGAGTGCGGAAGGGGCAAGATACGCCACCAGACTTTGGCTCTACCAGCTGGCGTTTACTATCCTGCCCCTCAGTGTCAGGGGTCCAACCCGCCCCTCCCAGATTCAGGGCATCCTGGATTCCTAAATTCCTGGAAAGAAAGGGAGATGGGAGGGGAGGCTCGGTGGTCTAGGTCCAAAGGTGGAGGGGGGGGTGGCTGGGGGTAACAGATGCGTGGCTCCCTGAGAGGTCAGGAGCTGGGGGCCAGGACCACTGCACCGCCCCTTTACCCGCCACTGACGCGCGAGTCTGGAGAAGACCGGTCGCTTCCGCGGGCGTGGCGGGGGGTGGGGGGTGACCTGGGCGCGCGAGGAGGGTCCGAGGGTCTGTGGGAACCATCACTACTGGGGCCAGAGGCGATTTTAATATTTCACTGCAGGCAGAAGGCGATTTAGGCAATACACCCTGGAGATGCTCACACCTGAGCCCAGCCCCTAGGCGTACGCACGTTGATCCATTCGTCTTGGCTTCCGACCCACAGCCTATAGACCACTGCCGGCGTCTTGGCCCCATCTTCTGCAGGGTGCCGCCTGCTCTGAGGTTCCGGGGTCAGAAACCCGACCGTCTGCGTGCTTAAGTGTGAAGCAAGTACCGGTCAGTTCTCCCCACTCCGCCCCCATCCCTTACTCCTTGGAGCATCTTCTCCCCAAGTTTATTCTTCCGGGAAGATCCCGGACCACCTGCCGGATTCGGTGGGCCGAGTGAGGTCACCGGTTGCCAAGCAGATTTAGTCTGGCTGGTAGACTTCAAGGACTGAGGGAAGGGGAGAACCTAGATAGGAACCCAGGGCGCCTGTTTCAGAGTTCATGCTCTTAGTCACTGTGCTATTCAACATATAGATTCAACGCAGTGAAAAGCTTCAATATTAAAACATGGTGGTTCTGGAGCAGATTTGCAAGTAAGATAATGGCATAGAATACAAAGTCTAGAGGACCTGGCTACTGATGGAAATCAGGATATGATAAAGTGGGATTTCAAATTGGTGGACAAAACATGAATTATTCAGTGATTGGGTTGAAAGAGTTGGCACCTAGGAAAGATTATGCTCCTTACATCACAATACATTTCAGATGGGTCAAGGATCACGATGTAAAAAATGAAAACATAATTCAGTAGGAATAAAGATGGGTGAACATTTCTATAATCTCGGCACTGGGAAGGGCTTTTAAAGACTAGCATAAAAACAAGAATCCATAAAGGAAAAGTTTGTTAAAAACAACAAAATCGCTGTAGGGCAAAATAATAAGAAAATAAAACAAGTTAAAAGGCATCAAACTCATAAAAAAGTCATGTATTACAAAGAGCTTAATTTCCCTAATATGCCAAGAATTTTTAAAATTACACAAAAGGATCAACAACCCAATAGACAAATGAGCATACAAAATGAACAGACAGTTTAAAAATAAAATATAGACTATCTTATGATCCAGAAACCCACCTCTGGGCATATATCCAAGGGAATGAAATCACTATCTCAAAGAGATACCTGTACTCCTATGCTCATTGCAGCATTATTTGCAATAGCCAAGATATGGAGGCAGCCTAAGTGTGCATCTAATGGATGAATGAATAAAGAAAATGTTATATGTAGAATAATGGAATATTATTCAGCTGAGAGAAAGAAGGAAATCCTGCCATTTGTGACAACATAGATGGACCTTGAGGGCATTATGCTAAGTGAAATAAGTCAGAGAAAGATAAATACTGTATGATCTCACACGTGGAATCTAAAAAAGTTGAACTCATAGAAACAGAGTAGAATGGTAGTTACTAGGCGCTGGGGAGTAGAGGAAATAGATGTTGGTAAAAGTGTACAAACTTCCAGTATACAACATGGCGACTACAACATACTGTATTACGTACTTGAAAATTGCTAAGAGAGTAGATCATAAATGTTCTCACCACATAAAAAGAGGTAATTATGTGAGGTGATGAAATGTGTTAACTAACTCTATTGTGGTAATCATTTTGCAATAGATATGTATATCTAATCATGACATTATACATCTTAAACTTACACAATGTTATATGCCAGTTATACCTCAATAAAGCTGAAAAAATAAAGAACTGGCATATGAATAACAGTGGACCCCAAAGTAAAGAGAAAAGATGGAGAAGAGGCAAAAAACAAACTAATACTAGAAGTTAATGTCCTCCATTAAAGAAAAATCCATTTTTTACAAATTTAAAGGCTTCACTGGGTTCCAGGCAGTTTTGATCAGAAAAAAAAAAAA
>NC_048229.1:30763309-30836409 GCF_002007445.2 Ailuropoda melanoleuca | reverse complement strand
TTTTTTTTTTTTTTTAAACGATTTTATTTATTTATTCGATAGAGATAGAGACAGCCAGCGAGAGAGGGAACACAAGCAGGGGGAGTGGGAGAGGAAGAAGCAGGCTCCCAGCAGAGAAGCCTGACGTGGGGCTCTATCCCACAACACTGGGATCACGCCCTGAGCCGAAGGCAGACGCTTAACCGCTGTGCCACCCAGGCGCCCCCCTCTGTCTAGATTCTTTTCAAGCATCCCCTCCTTGCCTTCTTTAGATACCTTCTGTGTTCCCAGAGTGCCCTTGGCTGCCTCTATCATAGGCTTACTAACCTGTCCCAAAATCTACCTACGTATGTATTCTTCTTTCAACTCTGACAGTAAAAACTCAATATAATTTATCCCAGTATCTTCAGTGCTCACAAGGCCTGCCTGGCCCTTGGGCACACTCTGGGTAATATGTGAGAGTGAGTGTATGAATCGGCAAACTGATGCCAAGAGCCACTATCACCTAGAAACACTGCCACATTTGGATTATACACTGCTTCTCAAATGGTAGTGTGCATATGATTTACTTGGGGTTCTTGTTAAAATGCAGATATGGATTCAAAGGTCTGGGGGTACAGGCTGAGGGTCTGCATTTCTAATAAACTCCCAGGTGATGCCAATGCTGCTTTTCCAGAGCACATTTTGAGAAGCAAGGGATTACATGCCCACACTACCCTGGTTAAAAGTAGGGCTCAGGAGCCACTAGGACTTGATATGGACTGTCCACCACTTTTCCGTTCTACACCTGTTTTCTCCAGGAGTCTTCTCCTTCCCACCCTCTGGGGGCTCTCCATAAGCTCTGGGTCAGAGGCCTGACAGTGAGAGCAGGGGGGCCAGTCCTCCCTTAGGGCCCTCGCTGTGTGGTTGCATGACTGCAGATCCTGGGCTTAGAGCATCACCTCCTGGCCCCATAAATCCAGGCCATGGCTATGTTCTCCAAGATGACAATGAGGAAGAGCGGCAGAGATACCCAGTAATCATCCAGCAGGTTCACATAGTAGCTCCCCGAAGGCCTCACGAAAATGAGACTGCCCAGGAACATAGGCACACAGATGCCCACTGAGGGAAAACATCAGATTTGGATCAAGGTCAGAATTCAAACTTGGTTGTGTTAGAGTCCCAGTAGGGTTAAGCTAAACAATGGTCCTAGGTGGGAGTGGGGTCATAGGTTAGAGTACCTGTGAGCAGATTTGTACATTTCCTGAGGGAAGAGAAAGTGTCCTGGAGAGGGGTAACAATGCCCTGCACGATCCCTGTCATGGTGTTCAGCCCCAGGCTCGCCAGCAACATGAAGATGATGATGGCCCAGAAGGTGGATCCAGAAAAAGCAGAGATGATATCGGTAAATGCCACAATGGCCACACCGGGACCCTCCATAACCTGTGAGTGAAGGGAGGAAAGGCAAGGGCTCTGAGCTCACTCTGGAGAATCCTAACTGCATTCCCGTCCCCTCCCCTAGGAAATGATCTGTAGCACCGTTAATAGACGTTGTTAAACTCATCTGGCCTTGAGGCATGAGGACTTCATCCCACAACAGCTGCTGGTCTGGCAATTCTTTTGGTTTGATATGAACAGGCTTATATGAACTCCAATGCCTGGTGCTACAGAGGCTACAACTGCCTTATTGCAATAGGGTACTGTGAACCTTGGTCTTGGTTGTCCAGGATGCTGCCAAGAATTGCCTTTCTGGATTCTAGAGACACCTAAGGAGAGCTGAAGTTTCTGGTGCACTAGGGGTTTTGAAGGGAACATTAGGACCCCATCCCCAACCCTTACCTACCTCCTTCAATTGTTGAGATAAGTCGCAATTGGTCACATAGGGTAGGACCACGTCTTTGATTTGTTTAGGGAGACTCTTGATCCACCTGGAGTAGATGGAGCTGGGATCATGATACATACTGTCTGGGGGGTGGGCCTCAGCAGGCAGCACCCCAGAAGCTATCAGATCCAGCACTATCTCAGCATTCCTGAGGACAGGGGTAGAATCACATAAAACCATTTGGCCCTTTAAGATAACTTCTCTTCTCTTCTCTTCTACATGAGAAGGAAAACCACTAGTCTATAGAAATTTTGATCTGCACTGAAACCTAGGTCTCCAGGGTCCTAGTGCTCACTGTCTGACACCTACTTTCATAAGGTGTCTGCTGGAGGCCAGCGAGTTTCTGACTTAAGTGGGGCCCTGGAGGGGGTCCTTCGTACAATGTCATGCAGGGCTTTAAGACATATACCTCCTACTAGACAATTTCAGGACATGTTAAAGCTTCTCAGCTTTCTTGACCTGCTGGTCTCTCCAATCTCCTAACGTATAACTCTTCACCTTCCCTACTTCAGCCACACTCAACTATTCAACCTGCTTCAACCTGCCATGTTCCCAATCATCTCCGTATCTTTGTATCTTTGGCACATGACATTCTCTCTGCCTAGAACCACCCCCATTCCGCTCCTGCTCAGTCTACCCCAATTCTACCACTATACCATTCTCCATATGCAAATTCCTACAAATCCTCACTCAGCTCCCTGAACTCCATTTACTGCCATGGAAAGCTTTTCAAGATCTATTTCCATGAGGGCAAGTCAACAAGTTGCAGAAAAGTAGTATGGTATGATCCAATTTTTTTAATGGTATGTTTATATATGTAGGTCTATGAATGGGAAACATTTGAAAGCTGTGGTTATTTGTCAGGAGACAGACTGAGCTCGGGATTGCCTCCACAAGGAAGTCTTCTCTGACTGCCCCACAAAGTTAATAGCTTGCTCTTCTGTGTTTCTCATCATCCCTACTACCAGTTCTTACGTCCTTGTGATTATCTGTTTAGTATCTGCTTCCTCAAAAGACTGTAGTTCTCCTGAGGGCAGGGATGGTGATCTGCTTCACCACTGGTTGTGTTTCCAGAACCCAACACTGGATTGCCAGATAGATGTTTTATAAATGTCTGAGGAGTATTTTTAGAATGACTCTCACAGGAGAAGAAAATCAGGAATGGGCTATGGGGACTCTGGTGGGGCTGTGGGTCTTTTTTTTTTTTTTTTTCCTTATCTAATGATTCTGCTGAAGGTATTCTCCTAATTTTCCATGGCAGACCCCAGTTAAGAATGGGGTGAACACGGGGTGCCTGGATGGCTTAGATGGTTAAGCATCTGCCTTTGGCTCAGGTCATGATCCCAGGGTCCTGGGATCAAGCCCCACATCGGGCTCCCTGCTCAGCAGGGACTGCTCCTCCCTCTCCCTCTGCCTGCTGCTTCCCCTGCTTGTACTCTCTCTGTGTCAAATAAACAAATAAAATCTTTAAAAAAAAATGGGGTGACTGGTGGTGGGTAGTAAGGAGGGCACGTATTGCATGGTGCACTGGGTGTTATACGCAACTACATCAAACTTTACATCAGAATCAGGGGATGTACTGTATGGTGATTAACATAATATAATAAAATAAAATTAATTATAAAAAACAAAAAAAAAATGGGGTGAACACAACTTTGAAAACCTCCAAGTTTGGGCCTTTCCTAGTTTAGAAAGGGAGCTCTGAAAGAGAGTTGGAAAGATTCCGGTGTTTTGAACGTTCAGGAGGCTCCTGTCTGAGGGTCCCATATTGACTGAGCCAACAGCCCTGAGGGATGGGGGCCTAGACTGGAATTCCGTGAGCTATTTCTAAGACTTTGGTCTTTTTGATGATCTCCATATGAAAGATTGGGCTCACCTAAGGTAACATTTTTCATTGTTCTCTGTGGCCAAGTGGCCCATTATGGCAAATACAAACACCGTGGAAGTCAGTGAGGCAGTCAGGTTGAGAAGAGCCACAGCAAAGGCATCCATGACACAGTCGTTGGACCGAGGGACGTATGAGCTAATTGCGGTAAAGCTGCCAAAGCCAGGGCCCATGGATAAAAAGAGCTGGTTCCCTGTCCGGCGCCACACTTCCACAGAGTACAGGGCTGACACCTGGGGAGAAGTACCATGTAAACTGGGATATAAAGGGAAGAGGAGTAAACCATGACATGATGGAAGATGAGAAGAAGGCGGTGAAGGAAGGAGCCAGGAGGGCCTCTATCAGACTGACCCTGACACCCCCATGTGGATAAGAGGATCAAAGGGCAGGAGACACCTCACCTTGGCAGCCAACAAACTCTTGAGACCAAAATGTGCGCCTTCCAGCATGAGACTCCGGATAAGGAGACAGAAAAGGATGAAGTAGGGAAGGAGTACTGAGACATACAGCATCTGAATAGGGAGTATGATTCAGAAATAGAGGTCAGCAAAGGCAGAAGCTGGGACAGTAGGATCAACGACTATGGAGAGTCAAAGGTCATATTAGAAGGAGTTAGAAGTCGGAGACCTACAGGCATCAAGTTAGGAGAATATTAGGGGGTCCCCTATAAGATTATAAGTTAGAGGATGGCCCACCTTCCCAGTGGACTTGGGTCCTTTGATCATGGAGATGCAGATAATTAACCAGGTCACAAAGAGAGAGACACTGAGATGCATAACTGGTAGTCCACCCATTTCAATTTCATCTGTGGCCTTCAATACATTCCGGTACCAAAAGTATGTGGTGGATGTTGTCCGCTCACATTCAGGATCTGAGGTGAACTAGCCATGGAGGAAACTGCAAGACCACATGCCTCCCTCTTCCAATCCCCCTCCACCCTTTCCTTCTAATCTCCATCATCTTCCTGTTCATCCCTATTCTCTCAATGATCCTCTTCCTTCTTCACTGCCCTATCCTTTTTTCAGCCCTCCCACTTGCCCTTTTCTTCCCTCTCTTCTCACCAAAATCACTGGAGTTCCTCAGTAAGGGGCATGTTGACCAAGGCAGTGGAGACTGGAAAGACTGAACCAAATAGAAGAGACTCCAAGCCATGAGCACACTGTAGTACAAGCCCACGATGCAGCACACCTAGGGACCATGAAGAATTCTGGAGACAGGAGAAGAAACGTAGGCCAGCAGAAGGGAGGCATTTGACCAGAGGACTGGGGAAGTGAAGAGACCTGACCCACAGAAATGAAGTCATTGGACCCATCCCAGGACAAGGAACAGTTGGGGTGGGAGTGGGATGTAAAGGGTAGGCCTGGGCAGGCCAGGACTCCTCACCATGAAGCTGGTATACCCCACACCACCAATCCAGGGGCTGATGACCTTCCATACACCAATGCTGCCCTGACGCATCCTCTGACCAGCTGCCATCTCCAGGAATAGAAGAGGAACCCCAACCAAGAATAGCATGAGGATGTAGATGATGAGAAAACTGCCTGTGTGGGGAGTCAGGAGGGGCTCTGAGAACCACCTGGCGTTTCAGTGCCTGGACTTCCTTGGGGGTCTGGGAAAACACGTTCCCCACCAGTGACCTCCCTCAGGGCCACCGGCATCAGGGATCAACTGTTTCCACAACCCTCATAGTCCCAGGTGTCCTTTGGGTCCCCAGTTCCTGGAAGACCCAGATGCTTAGTTTCCATTCCCACCCTGAATCTCTGCCTTTAGCCTCACCACCCTCATGAACCTAAATGTTCAGATATCCTGCTCCCACCCACCTAACATCCTAGGTGTTCAGGTACCTGGCTCCAGTGTTGGTGGTGTAGTGGTGAGCACAGCTGCCTTCCAGGTACCTGGCTCCTGCCCTAGTCAGGTTCCCGAATCCGCCACCCCTACATATCTCAGACACCCCAGAGTAGCTAGGATAGTCCTCTGGCTCCTCACCCCCTTGTGGGTCCATGATGCCTGGTCCCCAGGCTTACCACCTCCGTTGTGAAAACATAGATAAGGAAAGCGCCAGATGGTGCTCAGTCCCACAGAAAAGCCCACCTGGGCCAGGAGGTACTCGATTTTATTGGCCCAGGATGGTCGGTCAGTGGGGGCTTCCTCCTTTGGCTCATCATTGTCTATGGTCTCCAGTATTTCATCATTATCTTCATCAGACCAAATAAATGATGACACAGTGTCAAACTTCTGTTCCTCTGCCATCAGTTCCTCAGTAGTCAAATCAGGCTTTAAAAGCTGGGAAGCTGAGGTAGTAGTAATCAGGGATTTGGAATCCAAAGGTCTAGAAATCTGGGATTTCTCATCTTGGGTCTCTGTGTTTTCACTAACAGATGTCATCTTGGGTGGACTCTACTTCCTGCTTCTGCAGGGATGGAGCTTCCTTCTTTGTTGACCTTAAGGACATCAAGAACTACAGACTTCAGATACATGAGCTAAGGAAAGACAAGACCCATCCTACGAGAACCCCTGAGGCCTCCCAAACCCTTTCATCCTTATGTGGAGAAGAACATGGAGCCTCAACCCTTGAAAACATACCAAGGATATGCATGCCTCTAGAACATAAATAAAACAATACTACCTACAGTAATACCAAAGACATAAAATGTCTAGGAATAATTTTAACAAAAGATGAGCAAGGCCTTTACACACACACACACACACACACACACACACACACACACACACAAGCACACACACTAAAATATGATGGAGAGAAAATAAAATTAAGGGATATAACATGTTTGTGAAATGGAAATATAACAATGTCAATTATCCCCAATTTCATCTATAAATTCAATGCAATTCTTATTGAAATCACACCAGGGTTTGGGGGAAATTGACAAGCTGATTCTAAAATGTACATGAAAAGCAAAAGGCCTAGAATGGTTAATACAATCTTGACAAAGAAGAATCAAATGTAAAGACTAATTATAAAGCTATAGTAATTTAGAGAGTATGGTATTGGCACAGGGATCTATGGCATAAATAGGTCCATGGATCAATATGCTGTACTGTTTAATATGGTAGCTACTAGCCACATACGGCTATTTAAATTAATTAAAATTAGGGGCGCCTGGGTGGTGCAGTCGTTAAGCATCTGCCTTCGGCTCAGGGCGTGATCCTGGCGTTCCGGGATCGAGCCCCACATCAGGCTTCTCCACTAGGAGCCTGCTTCTTCCTCTCCCACTCCCCCTGCTTGTGTTCCCTCTCTCACTGGCTGTCTCTCTCGGTCTAATAAATAAATAAATAAATAAATCTTTAAAAAATAAATAAATTAAAATTAAGTAACATTAACAATTTAATTCCTCAGTCATACTAGCCATATATCAAGTGCTCAGTAGCTACATGGCTACCATACTGGAAGGACAGGTATCAAACATTTCCATTATCACAGAAAGTTCTTTGGATACTACTGGGAGAGTTCAGAAACTCACACAAATATGGATGCCTGAGTTACAATAAAGGTGGCACTGCAAAGCTGTAGAGGAAGGGCATTTGTTTCAATGAACACTGGTTGTTAGAACAATTGGAAATCTACAGAGATAAACGAACACCAGCCTCCCCAACTTCACATATTAAACAAAAATCTATTCAGAGAAGATCGAAGTTCTAAATGTGAAAGATTAAACAGTAACACTTCCAGATGAAAAACCTGTAAGAATATCTGTATGACTTGGGTGTAGGCACAGATTTCTTAAATAGGACGTAAAAAGCACCAACCATAAAAGAAAAGTTTGACACACTGGATTAAATTAAAAATAGAAAATTCTGCAATGAAAACCTTGCATTAAATGAGTAAACAAGGGCACCTGGGCGGCTCAGTTGGTTAAGCATTTGCCTTCAACTAAGGTCATGATCCCGAGATCCTGGGATTGAGCCCTATGGAGGGCTCCCTGCTCTGTGGGGGGCCTGCTTCTCCCTCTCCACCCGGTTCATGCTCTCTCTCACAATCTCTGTCTCTCTCTCAAATAAATAAAATCTTTTAAAAAAATAAATGAGCAAACAGACAAGCCCTGGAGCAGTGGAAGATATTTGCAACATACGTGGTAAACAGAATAATGCCCTTCTCCAAGATATCCACATCCTAATCCCTAGAACCTGTGAATATGTTACCTTACATGAAAAAAGTGACTTTTCAATGTGATTAAGTTTTTGATCTTGAAATGAGATTATCCTGGATTATCTATGATGGGCCCAATGTAATTATAGGGTCCTTCTATGGGGAAAACGGAGGTGGGAGAGTCAGAATCCAAGGAGAAAATGAGATGGCAAGAGCAGAAGTTAGAATGATGTACCTTGAATGTGGAAGAAGGGGACATGACTCAAGGAATGCTAGCTGGAAAAGGCTAGGAAATGGATTTTCCTCTAGAGCCTATGTAAGGAGCACAGGCATGCTAACACCTTCCTTTTAGCCCAATGAAACAGATTTCAGATTTCTGACCTCCAGAACAGTACAATACATTTATGCTGTTTTAAGCCACAAACTTTGTAGTTACTGTTAGAGCAGTAGTAGGAAACTAACAAAATATATAACCAAAAAAGGGCTGTTTCCCAAACAGTATTTATAAAAAAATACCTACAAATAAATAAGAAAAAGTAGACAAGTTAAAAAGCGGAGGGGAGGGAAGAGAAAGCTTGAACAAGCTTACTAATATACTAAAGAAGATAAATTGATAACCATTGGAAATGGTGGTCATTACTCAACCTCACTGATCACCAAGAAAATGTAAATAAAACCACAATGAGAATAGATGGATATATATGCAATAAATTGCGTATAATAAAATGTTAATTGTAGAACCTAGGTTGATTGGGTATATGGATGGTCACTGTATAAATCTTCCAACTTTTCTGTATGCCTATTTCTTCATAATAAAATGTTGGGACGAAACCACAATGAGACTACTATATACCCACTAGATAAGTTAATACGAAAAAGTCTGATTAAACCAAATGACGGCACATGTGGAAACTTCTGGAACTCACATACACAGTTCGTGGAAGCATAGGTTGGTACTACTTCAAAAAACTAGTTGAACATTTTTATATACTTTATAATCCATTCCAAAGTGATCATCTAACAGAAGTGTATACATAACTACACCAAAAACCATGTCCAAGAATGCTAATAGTTGGGGGCGCAGTCGTTAAGCGTCTGCCTTGGGCTCAGGGCGTGATCCCAGAGTCCTGGGATCGAGCCCCACATCAGGCTCCTCTGCTATGAGCCTGCTTCTTCCTCTCCCACTCCCCCTGCTTGTGTTCCCTCTCTCGCTGGCTGTCTCTCTCTCTGTCAAATAAATAAATATATAATCTTTAAAAAAAAAAGAGAATGCTAATAGTTGTACTATTCATAACTGCCCAAACCTGGAAACAACACAAATCTCCTTCTACAGAACGGAACAGTGACAGTATATTCATATAAGGGGTATGCAACAATAAAAATGCTGATATGTACAACAACCTGGATGAATCTCAGAAATATTACTTTGAATGAAAGAACCAAGGCCCAGAAGAGAACATACTATATAATTTCACTTATATGAAGCTCAAGAAGAGGCAAGACAAATTCGTGGTGTCAGAAGCCAGGATAGTGTACTTCACTGTGATAATTTATCTAATTATAATTACGATTTGCACATACTTCAAATGTGATACTTTAATAAAAGTTGATCTAAGGGCGCCCGGCTGGCTCAGTTGGTAGAGCATGTGACTCTTGATCTCTGTGTCATGATCTTACTTTAAAAAAAGTTAATCTTAAAAATGAACATGGGGGGGCGCCTGGGTGGCGCAGTCGTTAAGCGTCTGCCTTCGGCTCAGGGCGTGATCCCCCTGCTTGTGTTCCCTCTCTCGCTGGCTGTCTCTCTCTGTTAAATAAAAAATCTTAAAAAAAAAAATGAACATAGGGAAACAAACCAACCAAAAACCCTGGATTTCTATATAGTAATAATAAACAGAAAGTAGATTTTAAAAAAGAAAGATAGGGGCGCCTGGGTGGCACAGCTGTTATGCGTCTGCCTTCGGCTCAGGGCGTGATCCCGGCGTTGTGGGATCGAGCCCCACATCAGGCTCCTCCGCTGTGACTGCTTCTTCCTCTCCCACTCCCCCTGCTTGTGTTCCCTCTCTCGCTGACTGTCTCTATCTCTGCCAAATAAATAAATAAAATCTTTTAAAAAATAAAAAAGAAAGATAGCACTCACACAGCAACAAAAACTAAATGGCATCAAGAAATAAACCTAAACATTAAACCGAGACCTCAAATATGCAGAAAGATTCCATGTTCATGAATACAAATACTCAATACTGTAAGGATGGAATTTCTCCCCAAAATTGATTTATAGATTCAGTGCAATTCCAATCAAAATCTCAACATAATTTTTCATGAAAGTTAACAAGATTTTACAATTTATATAGAAGAATAAAGTGCTGAAAATAATGAAGAGACTGCCACTAGTTCTTTGTTGCTGGCCAAGATGGAATAAAATAATGATACACAATCAGTCTCTCCCACTGATAACAGCTAAAATATAATATAAGAAACAACAACCCGAGAGCTTTGAAAAGCAAACTGAAAAAAAAAAAAGGCAGACTGGGGAGTTAAGTTACAACCTGAATAATGACTTATAATGAGGGGGTGAGTTTCATATTTCTTTCCCCTCCTTTTTCCTGATTCAAGAATAAGCCAAACCACATAACTGTGCAACAAGCACCAACAGCAGAAATTCCAGGAGAAGCCTCCTATTTCCAAAGGACCAGGAAAAGAAGCTCCTATGCACCTGAGAGTGTGTGTGTGTGTGTGTGCATGGGGTGGGGTGGGGTGGGGGGAATACCAATTTTCCCTTCTCACTTCAGAGACTCCCCTCTGAACCACACAAGCAGAGAACAAATGTGAAGAAGTGCAGCAAGGTTCTGACAACTGAACAACGATATAAACCACTGCCCAAGTCATAGACTGACCCCAGGGTGGCACATGCTAATCCACGTAGCACAGCAAAGGCTTTGAAGATTGAACTAACATTGCAACCAACACTCACAGAAGATAAAACCTGCCATCTGAACCTACCCAGGCTGACTGCCTGCTAAAACAAATAAAACAAACAAAATTCAACATTCTCCACAGGATTAAATTTTTTTTCTCCACAGGATATTAATGTGATCCTGAGTTCACAACATAATATTAAAAATCCCCAAGACACAATCCAAAATTATTCATCACTTAAATACACACACAGAAAAATCTGACCATTTCCCACGGGAAAAGACAATTAACAGATGTCAACCCTAAGATGACCCAGATGATGGAATTTATTATTTTTAAAGACTTTATTATTTTTAAAACTGCATATATTTTTCCAACTTTATTGAGATATTATAGACAAGTAAAAAATGTATATATTAAGGCATAATATGTAACATTTTGATACATGTATATATTGTGATATGATCACCCCATGAAGTTAATTTATCCCTCACTTCACCGTTATTATTTGTGTGTGTGTGTGTTAAGAACATTTCAGGTCTACTCTCCTAGCAAATTTCAAGAATACAATACATTACTATTAACTATAGTCACCATGTTGCACATTAGGTCTCCAGAACTCATTCAGCTTATAATGGAAAGTTTGTATCCTCTGACCAACAGACATCTCTGCATTTCCTCCGCCCCTCATCCCCTGGTAACCATTCTTCTATGTTTCTATGAGTTTGACTTTTTTTAGATTCCACATATAATTGAGATCAACAGTATTTGTCTTTCTGTATCTGGCTTATTTTACTTAGTATAATGTCCTTGAGGTTCATCCACGTTGTTGGAAATGGCAGGACTTCCTTCTTTTCTAAGGCTAAATAATATTCCATTGTATGAATATATATGTCACATTTTCTTTATCCAATCATCTGTTGATGGACACTTAGGTTGTTCTCATATCTTGGCTATTGTGAATAATGCTTCAATGAACATGGGAGTGCAGGTATCTCCTGATTTCATTTCCTTTGGACATGGACCCAGAAGTGGGATTTCTGGATCATATGGTAGTTCTATTTTTAATTATTTGAGGAACCACCATCCTGTTTTCCATAATGTACAATTTATATTCCATTTACATTACAGTATGTAAGTGTTCTCTTTTCTGCACATCCTTGCCAATACTTGTTATCTTTTGACTTTTTGATAATAGCCATCTTAAGGGTATGAGATGATCTGTCATGTGGTTTTGATTTGCATTCCTCTGATGATTAGTGATGTTCAGCACTTTTTCATGTATCTATCGGCCATTTGTATGTTTTCTTTGGAAAAAGGTCTATTTAGGTGCTTTGCTCATTTTTATTTTTTAGCTTTTATTTTTTGCCACTGAGTGGTATGAGTTCCTTATGTATTTTAGCTATTAACACCTTATGGATATATGATTTGCAAAAATTTTCTCATTCTATAGGATGCCTTTTCATTTTGTTGATTCCCTTTCTGTGCAGAAACTTTTTAATTTGAGGCAGCCCCACTCATTTAATTTTTCCTTTGTTGCCTGTGCTTTTGGTGTCATACCCTAAAAAAACCACTGTCGAGACTAATGTCAAGGAACTTTTCCCATGTGTTTTTCTAGGAGTTTTATAGTTTCGGGTCTTACATTTAAGCCTTTAACCAATTTTGAGTTGATTTTCGTGTATGGCATGAGACAAAGTTCCAATTTATTTTGCCTGTGAATAACCAGTTTTCCCAACACACTTACTGAAGAGAATATCCTTTCCCCCATTGTGTATTCTTGACACCTTAGTTGACTGAACCTGTGTGAGTTTATTCCTGGGCTCTCTATTCTGTTCCTTTGATCCATATGTCTGTTTTTATGCTAGTACCACATTGTTTTGATTACTGCAGCTTTGTAGTAGAATTTGAAATCAGGAAGTGAGATGCCTCTGGCTTTGTTCTTCTTGCTCAGTATTGCTGTAGCTACTTGCAATCTTTTGTGGCTCCATATGATTTTTAGGATTTTTTTCTACTTCTCTGAAAAATTATCATTGGAAATATAGTCCCTATAAAAATAGGGACTGCATTTAATCTGTAGATCACTTAGGGTTATATTAACATGTTGACACATATTATTTGTTATTAATTCTTCCAATTCATGAACATAGTATTAATTATTTGTGTCTTCTTAAATTTCTGTCATCGACGTTTAACAGATTTCAAGGAACAGATCCTTTACCTCTTTGGTTAAATTTATTCCTAAGTATTTTATTCTTTTTAATGTAAACGGGATTGTCTTCTTAATTTCTTTTTCAGATAGTTGGTTGTTAGTGTATGGAAATGCAGTGGACTTTTGTATGTTGATTTTGTATACTGCAACTTTACTGAACTCATTTATTAGTTCTAACAGTTTTTTTGAGGAGTCATCTGCTGAGGCATTTTTACTTCTTCCTTTCCAAATTGGATAATTTGCTTAATTGCTTAATTGTTCTGGCTAGAACTTCCAGTACTATGTTGAATAAGAGTGGTGAAAGGTTCATCCTTATCTTGTTCCTGATTTTAGAGGAAAACATTTAAGCTTTTCACCCTTTAGTATGATGTTAGCTGTGGGCATGTCCCATATGGCCTTTATTATATTGGGGTACATACCTTCTATATCTAATTTTTGAGAGATTTTATCATAAAATGATGTTGAATTTTGTCACATACTTTCTCTGCATCTATCGAGATGATCATATGGTTCTCATCCTTTATTCTGTTAATGTGGTGTATCACGTTTATTGATTTGCTTATGTTGAATCATGTTTGCATCCCTGGGATTACTTGATCATGGTGTATGATCCCTTTAATGGGCTGTTGAATTCATTTTGCTAGTATTTTGTTGAGGATTTCTGCATCTATGTTCATCAGAAATATTGGCCTATAGTTATCTTTTCTTATAGTCTCCTTGTCTGGCTTTGGTATCAGGGTAATGCTGGCCTTGTAAAATGAGTCCCCAGTTAAGTCCACAGACAGCAGGTCTGTTACAGGCACAGATGGGTGTAGCTCCCACCAATCCCTGGTTGCACTTGCACCATGTCCCTGGGCGAATCCCTGGGTGGGAAGCCAGACTCTGGAACTGTGGTAGAGCGAGCTGGACTGCTTCAAGTTCTGCGGTCAAGAACTAGGTCATCGGGCCTGCCACTGGAGGCTCAGAGGGGCAAGTCTCTTGCCAGTTCCCTGGGTGGTCAGAATTGACCCCAACCGTGGCAAAGAGGGGTTGGCACTCAATCACAGGGCCATTTCAAGGCACACAGCTGGGACTGACTTTAAGGTCTACAGCCAGGACCGAGGTTGGCAGGCCTGCTATGAGGAGCACAGATAGGCAGTGCTGGATCCCTGGGTAGGCAGGACTGAGATCAGGGCTGAAGTCAGGTCACAGAGCTGCTTCAGGATCCAAAGTCAGAATCAAGGCTGGCAGGACTGTTACCAAGAGCATGTCTCCCATAGGGCCCCTGTGGAGGCAGGTATGACTCTAGACTGGCAGTTAGAGTGGGGCTGGAACTTGGTCACAGGGATGCTTCAAGAATCTGCAATTCAGTCCATGGCTAGCAGGCCTGATACTGGGGTATGGGTGACATGGCTCCTCTTGGAGCCTTGGTGGATGGAATTGGTTGCAGCACTGCAGCCAAGTGAGGCTGGAGCCAAGTCCATAAAGAGATGGGGTAATTTTTGTTCTGCACCCAGGACCACATTTGGTTGGCCTGCCACCAGGGCTAGGGCCTGCCTTCTCAAAGCAGTTTTCCTTAGTCCTGGACTTTCCTGGGGTTTCACAACCTCCTACCAGAATCCCAGAACTCCCACAAAGGCACTTTTGTCTGTGGATGGCTGCTGGATTGTTGTTTGTGTAGGGGGAAGTGAACTAGGAACCTCCTATTCCACCATTTTATTAGGGAAAAAAAACTAGACAAAGACATTAAACTATTATAACCACTTTCCATGAGGTAAAGGTGAAAACTCTTGAAATTAATGGAACAATTGAAGTTCTCAGCAGAGAAACAGAAACTATAAAAAAAAAAAAACAACCAAACCAAATGGAAATTTTATAGCCAAGAAGTAAAATAATGGAAATTTAAAATTCATTAGATGGAACATGTAGATCATTAGAAATGATCCAATCTTTTTTTTTTTTTAAGTTCTTACTTTTAAGTAATCTCTACACCCAACATGGGGCTCAAACTCACAACCCCGAGATCAAGAGTCCCATGCACTTCTGACTAAGCCAGCCAGGTGCACCAGAAATGATCCAATCTGAAGAACAGAGAGAAAAAAGATTGCAAATAAAATGAGCAGAGCCTTAGGGACCTATAGGACAGTATCAAAAGTCCAAGAATGAGGGAGAAAGAGATTGGTGAAGAAAAAATATTTGAAGAAATAATGACTGAAAATTCCCCAAATTTGGTGAAATATATAAATTTACAGATTCAAGAAGTTCATCAAATCCTAAATAGAAAAAAACTCAAAGTCATGTTCAGGCATATCATAACTGTGTTACTAAAAGGAAAAAGAGAGGAATCTGTAAGGTAAACAAAGAAAGACTACAGATTACATAAAAGGCTGGATCAGAATGGTTGTGGATTTCTCATTAGAAAAGATGGCAGCCAGAAATAAGTGGAACAATATCTTTCAAGCGCTAACAGGAAAAAAGGTATCATCACATAATTCTATGTCCACACACACAAAAACATCCTTCAGGAATGAAGTGAGATAAAAACATTCTCAGATGAAGGAAAACTAAGAGAATCCCCCACTAGCAGACCTGCTCTAACAGAAAAGCTAAACAAAGTTCTCTGAGTTTTAGTGAAACAGCATCAGAGGAAAGCTAGGAACTTCAGGAATGAGAGAGGAACAAGAGAGATAATAAATATTGGGGTAAGTAAAATGGACTATTTTTCTCGTTTTATAGACTTTCTTTAAAATGTTTGCAGTTGTGGGGTGTCTGGCTGGCTCAGCTGGTGGAGTGTGTGACTCTTGATCTCACAGTTGTGAGTTTGAGCCCCATGTTGGGCATAGAGATTACTTAAAAATAAAATCTTTAGGGGCACCTGGGTGGCTCAGTCAGTTAAGCATTAGACTCTTGATTTTGGCTCAGGTCATGATCTCAGGGTCATGAGATAGGGCCCCATGTTGGGCCTCACACTGGGTGTGGAGCCTGCTTGGTATTCTCTCTCTTCCTCTGTCCCTCACTGCCTCCCAGTTGCACACTCATTCTCTCTCTCAAAAAAATAAATAAAATAAAATCTTTTAACAAATAAAAAATAAAATGTTTGCAGTTGAAAGCAAAAAAATTAATAATTGTTTGGGAAACTTTCGATGTATATAAACATCATACATATGACAACTATAATATAAAGGGGAAGGGTCCCATAAAGTTATAAGGCTTCTATATTTACTTGAAGTGATAAAATATTAGCTTAAGTAGTCTGTGTGAAATTAGACGTGCATAATATAATGAGTTCTAGAATAATCACTAAAAAACTTAATTCAAAAATACGTAACTAAAAAGTCAATAGATATGTAAAAATGAAATACTACACAATATTTAAGTCAAAAGAAGGCAGAAAGATAAAACAGAGGAACAAAAAACAGGGGACAGGGGCGCCTGGGTGGCACAGCGGTTAAGCGTCTGCCTTCGGCTCAGGGCGTGATCCCAGCGTTACGGGATCAAGCCCCACATCAGGCTCCTCCGCTATGAGCCTGCTTCCTCCTCTCCCACTCCCCCGCTTGTGTTCCCTCTCTCGCTGGCTGTCTCTATCTCTGTCGAATAAATAAATAAAATCTTTAAAAAAAAAAAAAACAGGGGACAAATAGAAAACAATAAATAATAAACAACTAAATAAATAAATAATAAAATGTTAGCCCTAGATCTGACCATAGCAATAATATATTAATATATATAACATGTTAAATGTAAATGGTCTAAATAGATCAATTAAAAAATAATGATTATTGGGACACCTGGGTGGCTCAGTTGGTTAAGTGTCTGCCTTCAGCTCAGGTCATGATCCCGGAGTCTTGGGATCGAGTCTCGTATCGGGCTCCTTGCTCAGTGAGAAGCCTGTTTCTCCTTCTGCCTGCCATTTCCCCTGCTTATGTTTGCTCTTGCCCTCTCTCTCTCGCAAATAAATAAATAAGATCTTTTAAAAAAATAATGATTATCAGGTATGGGGGTAAAGATCCAACTATAGGTTGTCCATAAAAAAAACCCCCACTTTAAATATAATTATATAAATAAGTTAAAAGTGAAAGGATAGATTTTGTAGGGAATAATGAAAATGTTCTGAAGTTACATAATGCACAACTCTTTGCATATACTAAAAATCACAAAACTTAATCTTTTTAATTAAAAACAAATTTTTTAAGTAGGCTCCACGCCCAGCATGAAGCCCAATGCGGGACTTGAACCAATGACCCTGAGATCAAGACCTGAGCTAAGATCAAGAGTCAGTTGCTTGGGGCACCTGGCCAGCTCGGTAGAGTGTGCAACTCTTGATCTCAGGGTTGGGCATGGAGCATACTTAAAAAAAAAAAAAAAGTCAGATGCTTAACTGACCAAGCCATCCAGATGCACCAGAGCTGTGCACTTTAAATTGGTGAATTTCATAACAAGTGAATTATCTCAATAAAGCTGTTTATTTTTTTTAAGATTTTATTTATTTGAGAGAGAGAAAGCACAAGCAGGGGAAGGGGCAGAGGAACAGGGAGAAGTAGGCTCTCCACTGAACAGGGAGCCCAATGCAGGGCTCGATCCCAGGACCCTGAGATCATGACCTGAGCGGAATGCAGACGCCTAACTGACTGAGCCACCCAGGTGCCTTTCAATAAAGCTGTTTAAAAAATAAAGGATGGAGGGGTGCCTGGGTGGCACAGTGGTTAAGCGTCTGCCTTCAGCTCAGGGCGTGATCCCAGCGTTATGGGATCGAGCCCCACATCAAGGCTCCTCCACTATGAGCCTGCTTCTTCCTCTCCCACTCCCCCTGTGTGTTCCCTCTCTCGCTGGCTGTCTCTATCTCTGTCAAATAAATAAATAAAATCTTTTAAAAAAAATAAAATAAAATAAAAAATAAAGGATGGAAAAAGATAACCTATGCAAATATCAGAACAAATCTAGAGTGGCTGGGTTGATAATATACAAAGCAGATTTCAGAAAGTAAAAAAAATTCCCAGGGACAAGGAAAGACACTATATAATATTAAAAGAGTCAATTAACAAAGAAGACCAAACAACCCTGAATGTATATACACCTTAAAACAGAACTCCAAATACATGAAGCAAAAAATGACAGAAATGATAGGGGAAACAGAGGACCCACAATCACACTTTGAAATGTCAACACTCCTCCTGAGTAATTCATAGACCAAGCAGAGAGAAAATCAGTGAGAACATAGAAACCTAAATAACATTATCAACAACATAATTTAATTTACATATCTAGAATACTTCGACAACAGCAGAATATACATTATTTTCAACAGCATGCAGCATCCACCAAGAAAGATCATATACTGGCCCATAAAACAAGTCATAACAATTTAAAAAAAATCATACACAGTATGTTCTCTGACCATAACAGAATTAAACTAGAAATAAAAAACAAAGATACTTTAAAACCCCCACATTTGAAAGTTACGCACATAAAAATTATCTATGGGTCAAAGAAGAATTGTTAAGGAAACTAGAGAATACTTTGCACTAGACAAAAATGAAAATACAACATGTCAAATTTTCTGTATTGTAATTAAAGCAATGTTTAAAAGGAAATTTATATCACTAAATGCTTATATTGGAAAAGGAAAAAAAAGGAGAAATTCCAACATTCTCAGATAAACAAAATCTAAGGGAGTTCATTATCACTAAACCTGCCTACAAGAAATGCTGAAGTGGGGCACCTGGGTGGCGCAGTCATTAAGCATCTGCCTTCAGCTCAGGGCATGATCCCGGCATTCTGGGATCGAGCCCCACATCAGGCTCCTCCACTGGGAGCCTGCTTTTTCCTCTCCCACTCCCCCTGCTTGTGTTCCCTCTCTCGCTGGCTGTCTCTCTATGTCAAATTAATAAATAAAAAATCTAAAAAAAAAAAAGAAAAAAAGAAATGCTGAAGTGTTCTGCAGGGTGAAATGAAAGGATACTAGAAGGTAATTTGAGTCAAATGAAGAAATAAAGATCTCAAAAAAGGTAAATTATGGGTGATTATAAAAGCTAGTATTATTGTAACAACAGTTTGTAATTCCATTTTTTATTTTCTACGTGAAATTCTTTTTTTTTTTAAGATTTACTTATTTATTTGAGAGAGAGAGCAGGGGAAGGGGCAGAGGGAGAGGGAGAAAGAGAATCTCAAGCCTGACATGGGGCTCAATCTCACAACCCTGAGATCATGACCTGAGCTGAAATCAAGAGTCAGATGCTCAACCGACTGAGGCACCCAGGTGTCCCAAAAGAGATGATTTCAAGAAATCAATGCATTGAAAAAAAAATTAGTCTAAAAACTGGTTTTACTGTAATCTATGTTTATAACTCCACATTTGGTTTTCTATATAAGTTAAGATACTAGTGCACTGAAATGAATTATTAGTTTGTGTTTTGGGGCACAAAATATATAAAGATGTAATTTTATGACATCATCAACCAAAAAGTGTGGTGATGGAGCTATAAAGGAGCAGATTTTTATGTTATTGAAAAGTTGGTAGGGATTCAAATTAGAGTGCTCTAACTTTAGGATGCTATATGTAATCACCATGGTAACCATAAAGAAAATAGGTATAAAATATACAGAAAATGAAATGAGAAAGGAATTTTAACATTTCACTACAAAAAAACAAATACCAAAGAAGACAGTAATAAGGAAATAAGCATAGAGGAGCTATAAAGCATATAGAAAGCAAACAGCAAAATGATACCAGTAAATCTTTTCTTATCAGTAATTACTTTAAATGTAAATAGATTAAATTAATCAAAAGACAAATTTTTTAGAATGGATAAAAACACATGATTCAATTATATTCTGTCTACAAGAGACTCACTTTAGATCCAAAGACACAAATAGACTGAAAAGATGGAAAAAAGATATACCATAAAAATAGAGAGCAGGGGTGGGTATACCAATATCAGACAAAACAGATTTTATTTTATTTTTATTTTTTAAAGATTTTATTTATTTATTCGACAGAGATAGAGACAGCCAGCAAGAGAGAGAACACAAGCAGGAGGAGTGGGAGAGGAAGAAGCAGGCTCATAGCAGAGGAGCCTGATGTGGGGCTCAATCCCAAAACGCCTGGCCCCCAGACAAAACAGATTTTAAACTGAAAAAGTTTACATGAGACAAAGAAAGGCATATATTAATAAAAGGTTCAATACAGCAAGAATATATAACAATTGTAAGTATTTGCACACCTAATAACAGACCATAAAAAATACATGAAGCAAAAATAAATAGAACTAAAAGAAGAAAGAGTTCTACAATAACAGTTGGGGACTTACACACCCCACTCTCAATAACGGATAGGATTACCAACTGGAAGCAGAGATCTTAAACAGCACAATAAGCCAACCAGATCTAACAGACATAAACAGAATACAATGTAATGACAACAGCACATATAGTCTTCTCAAGTGCACACAGAAGATTTTCCAGTGTAGATATATGTTAGGCCACAAATTTAGTTTCAACAGATTTTAAGAGGTAGATATCATATAAAATATCTTCCCTGACCACAAAGAGATGAAGTTAGAAATCAATAACAAGGGGTGCCTGGGTGGCTCAGTCAGTTAAGCAGCTGCCTTCGGCTCAGGTCATGACCCCAGGGTCCTGGGATCTAGCCCCACATGGGGCTCCCTGCTCAGTGGGGAGTCTGCTTCTCCCTCTCCCCCTACTTGTGCTCTCTTGCTTGCTCTTTCTCTCAAATAAATAAAATCTTTTTAAAAATTGACAAAAAAAGAGACTCAATAACAAAATTAAAACTGGAAAATACACAAAATTGTGGAAAATAAACAACATACTCTTAAACAATGAATGATCAAAGAAGAAATCACAAGGGAAACTATAAAATACTTAAGAGATGAATAAAGATGAAAACACAACATACCAAAAGTTATGGGATACAACAAAAGCAATACTAAGGAGGACATTTATAGTGATAAATGCTTACATTAACAAATAAGAAAGATCTCAAATCAAAAACCTAACTTTACAACTTAAGGAACTACAAAAAAAGAACAAATGAAACCCAAAGCTAGCAGAAAGGAGGAAGTACTAAAGATCAGAATAGAGATAAATGAAATAGAGAATAGGAAAATAGAGAAAATCAAGGAAACCAAAAGTTGGTTCTTTGAAAAGATCAACAAAATTGACAAAACTTTAACTAGATGGACTAAGGAAAAAAGAGAGAAGACTCAAATTACTAAAATCAGAAATGAAAGTGGGGACACTACAACTTACCATTCTATGGAAATAAAATGGATTATGAGAGTACTATGAACAACTCTACACCCACAAACTGTATAACCTCGATGAAATAGACAAATTCCTAGAAACACAAAACCCATCAAAACTAAATCACAAAGAAGTAGAAAATCTGACTAGACATAACTAGTAAGAAGACTGGATCACTCACTAATTTAAAAAATCTTTCAATGAAAAGAAGCCCAGGCCCTGATGGTTTCACTGGTGAAATATACCAAACATTTAAAGAAAGACTAATATCCATCCTCCTCAAATTTTCCCCCAAACTGAAAAGGAGGCAATACCTTCTAATTCATTTTATGAGGCCAGCATTTCCATGATACCAAAGCCAGACAAAGATACTATAAGAAAAGAAAACTAGAGACCAAATTCCCTGATGAACATAGACACAAAAACCCTCAACAAAATACTGGCAAACTGAATTCAGCAGCATACTGAAAGGATCATATACCATGACAAAGGGATTTATTCTTGGAACACAAAGATGATTCAACATATGAAAATTGTTCAATGTAATGCCACCACACTAACAGAATGAAGGCTAAAAATCATGATTTCAATAGATACATAAAAAGCTTTTAAGAAAATTCAACATTCTGGGGCGCCTGGGTGGCACAGCGGTTAAGCGTCTGCCTTTGGCTCAGGGCGTGATCCTGGCGTTATGGGATCGAGCCCCACATCAGGCTCTTCCGCTATGAGCCTGCTTCTTCCTCTCCCACCCCCCCTGCTTGTGTTCCCTCTCTCGCTGGCTGTCTCTATCTCTGTCAAATAAATAAATAAATAAATCTTTAAAAANAAAAAAAAAAAAAAAAAAAAAAAAAGAAAATTCAACATTCTTTCATGATAAAAATTTCATCAAACTAGGATCAAAAGGAAACTACCTCAACATAATAAAAGTCATATATGAAAAGCCCACAGTAAACATTATACTCAATGATGAAAGACTGAAGGATTTCCAAGATCAGGAAAAAGGAAAGAATGCTGCTTTCACCATTCTGTTCTATTCATTCTTTTCACAATTCTAGTCAACATAGTACTGGAAGTTCTGGCCAGAGCAATTAGGTAAGAAAAAGAAATAAAATGCAACCAAGGGAAAGGGCACAGGGTTTGAAACATGGCAGACGATGTGGACCAGCAACAAACTACCAACACTGTAGAAGAGCCCCTGGATCTTATTAGGCTCAGCCTGGATGAGTGAACTTATGTGGAAATGAGAAATGACAGAGAGCTTTGAGGAAGATTACATGCCAATTATCAGCATTTAAATATGATACTGGGATATGTGGAAGAAAACTGTGACTACTATAGAAATTGTTGAGGAAACATACAAAGAGATATATAAATGAAGAAAATGGAATATTCTGATGCTCTCTGGAGAGATGGTGTTGTACTAGTTGTCCCTCCATTAAGAGCTGGCTGAAACAAAGAATTTATCATGTATGGAATATAGGAGACTCCATATGATTGCCTCTTTAAATGTAGAAGACATTCAAAAGGGAAACCTGTGTAAATTTTGACATTAAGAAATGACCAAGTATTCTTCCAGTCCTGAAATGAACTGATTTGCAGATAACTCAAAAATTCTTACGCTATAGGGCATTTTTATTTTTTCCAACCCTTTCAATAAATATGATCACCAAAAAATAAAAAATAAAAAAAGCCATCCAAATTATAAAGGAAGTAATAAAGTTACCTCTGTTCATAGATGAAATGATCTTATATGTACAAAACACTAATGATTCTATTTTAAAAACCCCTGTTAAAACTAATAAATTGGGGTACCTAGGTGGCTCAGTCAGTTAAACGTCTGCCTTTGTCTTGGGTCATGATCCCAGGGTCCTGGGATTGAGCCCCACATCGGACTCCTTGCTCATCAGGGAGCCTGCTTCTCCCTCTCCCTCTGCTGCTGCTCTCCCTGTTTGTGCTCTGTCAAATAAATAAATAAAATCTTTTTTTAAAAACCTTAATAAATGAATTCAACAAAGTAGCAGGATACAAAGTCAACACTCAAAAATCAGTTGCATTTCTATGCACTGACAATGAACAATCTGAAAAGGAAATTATGAAAACAATTCCATTTACAATAGCATCAAAAAGAATAAAACACTTAGGAATTAACAAAAGGAAGTAAAAGACTTATGCAATGAAAACTATAAAATATTGCTGAAAGAAATTAAAGAAGACATAAAGGGAAACATATCTCATATTCATGAACTGAAAGACAAAGTTGTTAAAATGTTAATACTAGCCAAAGCAATCTACAGATTTAATGCAATCCCTATCAAAATCCCAGTGACTTTTAAAAAATACAAATAAAAAATTCATGCGGAATCTCAAGGGGACTTGAATAGCCAAAACAATCTTAAAAAGGGAGAACAAAGATGGAGGATTCACACTTTCTGACTTCAAAACTTCGTATGCAAAAGTTACAGTAATCAAAACAGTATGGGACTGGCATTAAGACAGACATATAAACCAATAAAATAGAATGGAGAGCTCAGAAAGAAACCTCTGCATACACGGTCAAATGATTTTTGACAATGCTGCCGAGACCATCTGATAGGAAAAGAATAATCTTTTCAACAAATGGTACTGGGAAAATTGGTTAACCACATGCAAAAGAATGAAGTTGGACCCTTACCTAACACCATATATAAAAATTAACTCAAAATGGATCAAAGACCTAAATGTAAGACCTGAAACTATAAAACTATTAGAAAAAAACATAAAGCAAAATTTTCGTGATACCGGATTTGGCGATGATTTCTTGGATATGACACCAAAGGCACAGGCAACAAAAAATATATAGCATAATTAGATATCGTGAAAAATTTTCAGGGTGCCTGGGTGGTTCAGTCGTTGAGCATCTGCCTTCCACTCAGGTTGTGATCCCAGCGTCCTCGGATCCAGCCCTGCACTGGGCTCCCTGCTCAGCGGGGAGCCTGCTTCTCCCTCTCCAGCTCCCCCTGCTTGTGTTCCATCTCTAGCTGTCTCTTTTTTTTTTTTTTTTTTTAAGATTTTATTTATTTATTTGACAGAGAGACAGCCAGTGAGAGAGGGAACACAGCAGAGGGAGTGTGAGAGGAAGAAGCAGGCTCCTAGCGGAGGAGCCTGATGTGGGGCCCGATCCCAGAATGCCGGGATCTCGCCCTGAGCCGAAGGCAGACGCTTAACGACTGCGCCACCCAGGCGCCCCTCTTTCAAATAAATAAGTAAAAACTTAAAAAGAAAAAAAGAAAAATTTTCAAATTTGTATGTCAAAAGTTAATGTCAACAGTAAAAATACAACCCACAGAATGAAAGAAAATATTTCTGAAATCGTGTATCTAATGAGGGATTCGTATCCAGAATATATAGAGAACTCCACAATCTGATTCAAAAATGGACAAAGGACTACAATGAGATACTATCTCACACACTTTGGTATGGCTACTATAAAAAAAAAAAAAGGAAAGAAAAGAACAAGTGTTGGTGGAGATGTGGAGAAATTGAAACCCCTGTGCACTTTTGGTGACAATGTAAAAAATGGTACAGCTGCTGTGTAGAAAACAGTAAGGCAGTTCCTCAGAAAATTAAAAATAGAATTATCATATAATCTAGCAATTACACTTCTGGTTATATACTCAAGGTAACTGAAAGCAGGATCTCAAAGATATTCTTGTACACCCATGTTCATAGCAGCATTATTCACAATAGCTAGAACATGTAAGCAATCCAACTGCCTACTGAGGGATAAATGAATAAGCAAAACGTGGTACAGCCATATAATGAGGTATTTTTACCTCATTAGGAAATTCTGACATTTGCTACAACATGGATGAAACTTGAGGATATTATACTAAGTGAAAAGACAAAGACAAAAAGACAAAGACTGCATGATTCTACCTATATAAGGTACTTAGAATAATCAAAATCATGGAGACAAACAGTAGTAGAATGGTAATTGCTAGGGGCTGTGGGGGGTGGGTAATAGAGATTTATTGTTTAATGTATACAGAGTTTCAGTTTTACAAGATGAAAGAGTTGTGGAGGCAGATGGTAGTGATGGGGTGTAACACTATGAATGTGTTTAATAACACTAAGCTGTACACTTAAAACTGGTTATGATGGTTTAAGTTTTGCATTATGTATATTTTACCACAATTTAAAAAAATTGGAAACAATGGAATACAAAATGGTATAGCCACAGAGAGTCATAGTTGCTTCTAAAAGTTAAACATACACTTTCCATATAACCCAGCAATACCACTACTAGGTATTTTCCCAAGAAGTTTTGTTTACAAAAACCTGCATGCCAGTGTTTACAGCTACTTTACTCATGATTGCCCAAACTGTAAAAATCTACATGTCCTTCAACTACTGAATAGTAGATACACTGTGGTACATTCATAGAATGCAAAAAGCATTAAAAGGAATGCAATATTGATACATTCAACATCCAGGAATTTCTTATATATTACACAAATGAAAGAACCCAGACTCAAAAGGCTACATAAAGTATGATTCCATTTAAATGACATACTAGAAAAGGCAGAAGTATAATGATTTCCATCACTATACTTGATGGAGATCCCTGGAACCAATCACTGGTTGCCGTGGGTTAAAGGTAGAGTTAGGGTTTGACTATAAAGGGGCAGCACGAGGGAGATTCGGGAGTGATGGAGCTAGCTGTTTTGTATCTTGACTGTGGTGGTAATTACATGACTCTATATGTATTTGTCAAAAGTCATAGAACTATACACTTGGAGTTAACTTTTACTGTATAGAAATTTTAATTTAAAAATAATGAAAACCTTGTGTGTCAATTGTACTTCAATTTTAAAAAGATTTTAAAATGAGATATTTTTTAAAGATTTATAATCTTTGGAAGATATCAAGATTTATAACAAAGCTACAGTAACTAAAACAGAGATAAATCTCTGTATAGATAGATGTCAGACATATAGATATTTATAGATATCAGCTCTTTAATCTTGGGATAATGCCCTTGTATTTAACTGTATTCTATATATTGTCTGAAAAGATATTCTATATATTGTCTGAAATTTTCAAATTTTTGCTTTGTAATATGTAAGTCTTTAACCATCTTAGGTTGATTTTTTTTATAAGGTACGAGGGGTGAATCTAAATTTATTTTTTTTAAATATGGATATCCAATTGTATCAGCACCATTTATTAAACAGCATTTTCTTTCCCTACTTATGTGCAGTGTCAACTCTGCCATTTATTAAATCTCCATATATATGGGGGTCTGTTTCTGGGTCCTTTATTCTGTTTCATTGGTCATTTTGTGTATCCTTGCATATTTACCTCACTGTCTTAGTTTCTGTAGCTTTATACAGACGAGAGAGAGAGAATATCTCCAAAACCAGTAAAACAAAACAATATAGGGATATATACATAGGTTCTAAAACAATAAAGAAGCAAGGAAATAGCTACCCTAAAAGTCAGAACACTGATTTCCTCTAGAGAAGAGGGAAGTAGTGGTGTTGGAGTATGCACACATGGGATCTTATGGGATACTGATTCTTGACCAGGGTCATGGTGATAAGGATGCCTGTATTCCCTATGGGTCAAGTAGGCACCATGGAAAATAATTCAGCTTAAACTCATTAGCAGGTACACTACCTAAGAAGGCTGACTCTGGAGTAGGATATGAGAGGTGAAGTGGTTAGATTAGAGTCAAATCTCCTGTGTCAGCAAATTACGCTGTCCAGGGAGAATTCACATATAAGCCTCCACAGGAAAGTCACCATTCAGATTCCTCCTACACTCTGGGCCTACAAGGTGAGTCTGTGTGTCCCAGAGAAGCAGAGACCACCAACAAGGGACAACTGTAGTCATGTCTCCAGTAATGTTGGAGATGACTATCCCTTATTTCCTTCCATGAAGACTCAGGCTTGAGGAAAGGAGGGGGTCTTAAGTTTGAAAACATTGGAGGACTTGTGGTGAGAAACACAGGCTTGGAAAAGGGGGAGGAGATGAATCAAAGGGGAAGGAAGAATAAAAGAAGAGACCACCTCTTTTCCAGTTCAGGTCCCTTGAGTCACAAGCCTGTCCAGGAATGGGAATGAAGCAGCTTTGAATCAGATGAGACTGGAGTTTTAAAGTAGACGTTAGACTGGATTTTTAATGAGTGAAAATGATCAGAAGTTAAGGGATCTAGGGGCGCCTGGGTGGCACAGCGGTTAAGCGTCTGCCTTCGGCTCAGGGCGTGATCCCGGCGTTATGGGATCGAGCCCCACATCAGGCTCTTCTGCAATGAGCCTGCTTCTTCCTCTCCCACTCCCCCTGCTTGTGTTCCCTCTCTCGCTGGCTGTCTCTATCTCTGTCGAATAAATAAATAAAATCTTTAAAAAAAAAAAAAAAGAAGTTAAGGGATCTAGAACTCAGCAAAATAAAGTCAATAATATAAAGGTAGGCACAGAGCTTGGGGAAAAACAAAGTCTGCTCATATTTGTACTCTACTACCTCAGACTATTCAAAGGTTGTGGTGTGTCTGTGTTTTTAACATTTATTTATTTATTTTAGAGAGAGAGAGAGAGAGAGCATGAGTGGGAGGGGCAGCGGGAGAAGGAGAGAGAATCTCAAGCCGACGCCGCACTGAGTGCAGAGCTCCATGTGGGGCTCCATCTCACAACCCTGAGATCAGCACCTGAGCCCAAACCAAGAGTTGGATGCTTAACCTACTGCACCACCCAGGTGCCCCAGGGTTTTTTTCTAATTAAGGGACAAATAACGTATGAAGTGGAGAATTATCACACCCAGACCTAAAATAAAATTGTTTTACCTATTTAAAAAATCAACTTAAAAAATATAAATAAATAAAATATCAACTTCTTGGATTAACCTATCCACTGAACAAATATTTGATTACCTACTTGGGCCTAGAAGCACATACGACACTGTTCTAGGCATATGGATACAGTAGCAAACAAAATTCCTGCCTTCCTACATTCTAGTAAAGCTTATATTCTACTAACTTAAAATATCTTATATAGTGGGGAATATTTGAGTGTCTAACATCTGTGTATAAAATCTGGGTAAATGCACAGATTTAGGGGAAAATTATAGAATCTTGGCATACTATCATCTATATTAGCCTTTTATTTTTTTTTATTTTTTATTTTTTAAGATTTTTTATTTTACTTATGTGACAGAGAGACAGCCAGCGAGAGAGGGAACACAGCAGGGGAGAGGGAGAGGAAGAAGCAGGCTCCCAGCCGAGGACCCTGACGTGGGACTCCATCCCGAAACGCCGGGATCACGCCCTGAGCCGAAGGCAGTCGCTTTAACGACTGCGCCACCCAGGCGCCCCTATATTAGCCTTTTAATCTTGGAATCATTCCCTTATGCTTAATAATTTAATTTCCCCAAGAAATTTGTGGGATTATTTCCCAATCTCCTTTGACAGATAAGAAAGTTAAGGCTAAAGAGAGAAAGTGACTTGCTGAGGGTCACAGAACTACCTAAGGGTTTGATATAATAAAAACAGATTTGTCTCCAAAGGCTATGTTCTTCCCACCAGGCCAAGAAGCCCCTTAAGACAGAGATTGTAACAATACTCCCACCATTAGGTCTGGGATTAGTCTTGCTGCCATGGACACCTAAATCAGTGAGAAGACATTTGGGCATTTCTCTATTAGATGTCTACAAACCCTACCACACAAAGTCCTAAAACTGAGGTTTTGCCTCAGTTTGCCTGCCTAGACTCTAGGTCCACCTGCCCTATGCCATAGGTGGAAACACAGATGGATTTGTGGGTTTGGGGATGGGAAAACTGATGCAGACAATGTTGAGCTCATTCTGGGAAACAATGAGAGTGAGGGCTTATGGACACCAACTTCTGAGAAACGAACATCAAGGGTATCAGGCCACATGACAGAAAAATATGTAAATGTAAGATCTGAGAAGCTAAATAAAAAATGAATTGAAAAATTGAATTTAGGGGCGCCTGGGTGGCACAGTCGTTAAGCATCTGCCTTCGGCTCAGAGTAAGATCCCAGCATTCTGGGATCGAGCCCCACATCAGGCTCCTCCGCTGGGAGCCTGCTTCTTCCTCTCCCACTCCCCCTGCTTGTGTTCCCTCTCTTGCTGGCTGTCTCTCTCTGTCAAATAAAGAAATAAAATCTTTAAAAGAAAGAAAGAAAGAAAGAAAAATTGAATTGAAAAAATGAATTGAAAATTGAAAAAATGAATATGAATTTATAACATATTCTATCTTAGGAAACTATTTCCTAGCTATATTTACTGAAAAGGCCTAGAAACAATGACAGTAGCAATGACTGTTCAGAAATACTGAACACCCCTAGCACAAGATTGTGATCTCTAAATATCATTTCCCATCAAAAGGAACTAGCTATCCTTGGGAAAAAAAGCTGTTTTCAGATCTGGGGTATGAAGTGTACAAATTAATCCTGATAAATAAGGGGAAAGAAACAAAGTTTACTTTGCTTTTCTCATATAAACGGTATACTCAGGTAACAAATGTTCGGTAATTGGAAATTTCTTTTTCTAGAAGTATTAAGCTAATAAAAAAAAAGAAGGAATGATAAAGTTAGAATACCACCATTTTATAATCTCTAATGAGTATGTACATCTAGCCAACAACCATCCATGGCTGCTCACATCACAAAAAGAGAGAACATCCAGACATTTTTTGCCTCCTGATAGAAGCACATAAAACCATTCACGAAGTATTCTTGCCAGAATATTGATCCTAAAACTAATCAACTTGTTGACCTAACTACCGATTTATAAGAAATCCAGGGAACAGGGAGCATCTTAAATGACACCACAGGGAGGCAATCAGCAAATTCCAGATGGTTAGAAACTACAGAACAAATCACCCAGTTTCATCAGTAAATGCATTGCAAGAGAAAAAAGACAGAAGGAGAGCTATAGATTAAAAAGTTTCTCAATGGATACAGCAACAAACTGCAACATACGAATTTTATTTGGATGATGATTCAAACAATCTAAAAGAATTATGAGATGGTCTCTCAAATAGTTAAACATAGAGTTGGCATATGATCAAGCAATTCCACTCCTAAGTATATGACAAGAGAAATAAACACATATGTTCATCCAAAAAACTTTTACATGAATGTTCATAACAGCATTATTCCTAATAGCCCCATAGTGGAAACAACCACAAATGTCCATCAACTGATAACTGGATAAATAAAATGTATATCTCTACAGTGGAATATTCAGCAATAAAAAGAAATAAAATACTGATATATGCTACACATGGATGAAGTTTGAAAATACTATGTTATGTGAAAGAAGCCAATCACAAAGGACTACACGTTTTATGATATCATTTATATGAAATGTCCAGAATAAGCAAATTTCTTAAACCAAAAGTAGATTAGTGGTTGTCTAAGGCTGAGGTTGGAGGCCGGAGTAGTTGGGGTGACAGCAAAAGAAAGTGGGGTTTCTTTTGAGGGTAATGAAAATGTACCAAAATTGACTGTGGTGATGGATGCACAACCCTGTGATATTACAAGCCACTGAATTGTACACTTTAAATGGGTGAATTGTATGGTATGTGACTCATATCTCAACAAAGCTGTTAAGGGGCGCCTGGCTGGCTCAGTCAGTAGAGCATGTGACTCTTGATCCTGGGGCCATGGGTTGAGTCCCATCCTGGGTGTAGATATTACTTAAAAAAAAAAAAAGTTTAAAGCAAGCCACAAAGCTGTTAAAAAAAGATAAAGCTACCACAAAAAAAAAAAAAAAGAAGAAGAAGAAAAAGGATGAGGAGGAGGAGGAGGAAAAAGAGGAGAGAGACAACCAGGAAAATCTGACTACTGACTGGGTATTTGATGGTATTAAAGAATTACTGTTATTTATTTTACAAACAGTGATAATAGTTTTGTCAGGTTTTTTTTAAGCATTATTTTTTAGAGATAAGTACTGACATATCTATAGATGAATTTGGGATTTGCTTCAAAATAATGGGGAGGTCTGCGGTGGGAGGAGGGAAAATGAAACCAGATTTGTCACCAGTTGGTTACAAGATGGGTGATGAGTACAAAGGGATTCATTAAGTTATCCTCTTGTATATGTTTGAACATTTCCGAAATAAAAGGGCTAGAAGCCACAAGGCAAGAATCTTTATCAGGCTACTCCTGACTCACTGTGGGAACCCCTCTTTCTTCCAGGTCTCCTTTTGAAAATTAAGAATGACAATAGCTATATCTCATACTATTCTTGTGAGGAAAGTGAAGATATGTGTAAGGTACCCTACCAAGGGACGGGGCTCCATTTTGTCTAAGGCCAGGGATTCCCAAGAGCAAGAAAATCTGCTCATCACACACAAAGGGGCTACGAAACCCAACACTGGACAGTAATGACCCCTAGATCTATGGAGAGAAGAACCTACAATAGTAATCGGTCGTTCTATCTATAATCAGTAGCCCCTACAGCAACGTGAGATATTTGCAATTCAAACAGCCTTGCGGTTAGGTGCCAAAGGACATTCAACAAGTGACCAGAGAAGATAAAAATTTAGAGTGGGGAAAAAACACACCAAAGTTTCATTCCACTCCCATCGGTTTATCCGGTAAGCCCCTTCTTTTCAATCCCTCTCCCACACGTTCCATTCCCAAAGCAGAAACTGGACGGGGAGGCAGAAAGGAGGATGACCACCACCAAAAGAAGGGGGTTTAAAACTCAGACCCTCTGATAAAAAGAGAAGACTGCCTCCTGTCGGATTTTCACCTTACCGGACTCAATAGCACCGGGCTTCGACAGATCGTTTGGATGGGGGCGGGGCTACAAGGTCCAAGAGCCAATAGGCGATGACCGGGAGGTTCACGTCCAGTCCCTCGCTCCAATCTTCTGAGCTTGCCCAGTGAGAAACTTCAGAGGTCCAAAGACTTTTGGGACCTCACGTCTTCCCACTCCCTAGGCCCATCCTCAGAGTCCCACCCGCCAATGGTTGAGATGTCTGCTTCTTCTTTTGTCACAGAAAGTTACGCAGAGGCAGCCACCCTATGGTAGCTAAGCAATCCAAAATACTGAGATCTCTGAGCATTTAAGGGAAACTCACTCCTTGGATCTTCTGGAATCCCAACCACCACCAGCTACAGCTCCCATCCCCAGTCGCTAACTGACTGACCCCACCTCCTTTTGGGAAGTACTTCGGCTCAGTTGTGGAGCCGCCCCTCCCACAAGTTCTGAGAGACCCACTCAGTCATCACCCACTAGGCAAATTCATTTGATTTAGCCATTCAGTAAAACCTGCCATGTCTCCTACCACACAGATATGGGGCCCTGGCGGGCTCAGCAATATAGTTTGGTAGTTCCCTAAACTGGTTGTGTGTCGAGATTCACAGTCTTGCAACCTCTTTTCAAAAATAATTTTTACACTCATTACAGGATTACTATGTCCCATTAGCAAGTGCATTAATATTCTTTCCATCCTTGCTGAAGCCACCATTTCCCAGGTTTGTCTTGGCTAAAGGCCAATTCCCAGATAAAGCAAGGCTAGTAATAGAGCATCTGATTTTGCCAAGGCAAGGAGAGGGCAGGAACACTGGGCTGGACATCTGGCTCTCAAAAGAAAGAACTTCTGGGAAAAAGACATTTATAGGAAAAAAAAGTCTGCTGACACTCAGTACTTGTAGTCCCAGTGGACTGATTTATTGACCAACAGCATTACTCCTCCAGCTCTCTTCCAGGAGCTGGACAGATCAGTCAAGAAGCAGATTTGTTAGGCATTACTGATAGTGTGTACACACTGATAGTGTATATGATGTGTATATATATATATATACATATACACATACACATACACACACACACACACACAGAGGAAGGGGATGGGGAAAACACAATGACAGTGGTAATCAGGGAGGATGGGGGCTGGGAGGGGGCTCCAGAGTCAGACCTCATGAGTCCACCAAATAATGCCTCTACTCTTGGGAGTAAAAGCAGTTCTGGGTCTGGGGATATCAACAGTTGTAAGCTGGTAGAGTTGCCTATTATGCTGTTTCGAGGAATGTGTGATGTCAAATGAATCAAGTTAGGTAATTACACAACAGGTTGACCAGCAACTTGATTATCACCTTATAGGATTTCTTCCTTTTGGACCTCTTCAGTGGGTGTTGGCTGGATTAAGGGTAAGGATTTGGAGGATATCACAGGCTTGCCCTGACTTGTGGGGGTGAAGGAAATCCTTTGGGTGAGGCAATATACAAAATATGTGGGGATGGGGAGGATGACAATGAGAAAAAGGGCAATCACCACAAGCAGCCCCCATGATGGGTATTGTCGAAGCACCTCTTTTGACTGTGGAAAGATGGGAAAGGGGCTCAGAATGTCAAAGTTCCCAGAAAAGGAAGGATTGTGGAAGGGAAGGGTGGGAGGCTAACCAGGGCATGGGACTGAGTCTGTAGGGAGTCAGGGAATGAGATGATAGGGTCTTTAGGCCATGGGTGGATTGAAAGATCCAGCCCCCACTCCCTAGGCAAGTCTGGTATCTGGGGAGGGAATCTCACACTGTTTGAGTCCCAGGCCACATAGGTGATAGTCTTCAGAGACAGATGAATCAGAGTAATCACAAACAGGGCTAGCAGCACAACTGGAGACAGAAAGCACCACAGCCAACGAATGATGGGAGAAGCGAGGGGTCCCCACATGATCGCCAAGTCTTCAAGGAACCTGGGAGGAAGGGCCACAAGACTGTGGGAGGCCTAGTCAGACCTCACCCAGCCTTGGGGATCAAGGCCTGACTGACCTTAGCATCTTTCAAATATTCTACTTCACCTCCAAACCTCTGCCTCAGCTCAAGCCTCATCCTCTCTTATCTTCTCCCTAGTCAGTCTTGCATCCCAACCCAAGAAAAAATTTTCAAACATCCCTCTACTGCTCAAAACCTTTCATGAGTACCCAATTCCCTCAGGATAAAGGCCCAGTCCTTTCATTCATTCCACGAATATGAAAGTGTTTATGATGTGCGAGGGACTCTTCTACATGCTGGGTATCCATAGTGAACAACACAGACTGAAAAAGAAGGCAACACTTGACCTTCAGGGAAATGTTCTTAGTTTCTTCCAGCCCATGGATCAAGCCTCTTCTACTGCATGTTCTCAATCATAATAAATATCCAAGTGGGTCCTTTGGCCTAGAATGCCATTCTCTTTGTCTACCTATTCATCTGTCTGGACTATGCTCAACCGCTTTCTCCTCTAGGGTGTCTTCCCGGTTTCTCCAGGTGGCCCTACAGTGCCCCCGGCTACCTGGACTACAGACTTACCACCTGGATTGGGATTACCTGCTTATATAGGTCTTCCTCTTTGGTCTCTGTGTTTTTTGAGAGGAGGGGCTCACTCTAATTTATTTGTACCCCAGTAATGACAAGGCTTTCCCGACACAGAGAAAGCCCCAAGAAAATTTTCTGAATGAGTGAACCACTCTCACCTGAAAATGCTGCCACCTGAGCCTTCTGCTTCTGAATTATGCCACTTGGATGTCCACACACCAGCCTTTTAAAAAGTCAGGCTCAGGAATCCTTTGTGTTTAATTTGGATTTTCCCATTCTTCCTTTGCACAGTTATGTCTACTAAGTCCCTGTCCCTGATTATCTTGTTCCCTCTTCCATGGTGGCTTTTCCTTGCAGCATTAGAGGACATAACTCAACCTACACCTCTAGCCCCCTAGCCCAAGCCGTTGTTAGCTCTCACTTGGAATATTACAATAGCACCTGACTGTTCTCCTTGCTTCACTCTTGACTCCTCAAAGTCTATTCTCCACACAGCAGTCATAGGTATTTTTAAAAATAAATAAATCTGATGATAGTACTCCCCTACTCAAAACCTTTCAATTCCTCCTGCTCTCAAGTTCTGCATAAAAAGCTAAGTCCTGCAATGGCTTAGAAGGTCCTACATGATCTTCTGTTATTTCTCTGGCTTCATCTACCAACATTCTACTCCAACCTGATCTCCTTGTTCCTCAAAAATTCCAGTCATGATGTGTCCTCTTGCCTTGGTACTTAGTGTTTCCTCTGCTTGGAACTTGCTCAAAATTTGTCATGGCTCCTTCCTTCATTTCATTCAGGAGTCTGCTTAAATGTCACCTTATCAGAGAGGCCTTCCCTGCAATCCTATCTAAATTAATTCCCATTCTTGATCATCTTACTTTACCCTTTGATTTTCTCCTGTCAATTATTAGCACCTGACATTTTTATACGTTCATCTAGTTATTGTCTGTCACAACCACTAGAATGTAAATTCCTTGAGGACAGGGATGCTTGTTTTATTCAATAACCTTGGTGAGTAAAACAGTGTCTGGCACATAATAAGCACTCAATAAATATGTTAAGTGAATGAATGAATAAACAGGTTTTTCAAGAAGGCCCTGAGGTTAAGGGTCCCTATGTCGCTCTAGTTGGGTGATGACAGAGGCAATAAGAAAGGGGTCAACCTTCCCTATAGACCCAAGCTATCACCTCCTGGCCGCATAGGCCCAGCCCACAGCTATGTTTTCAAGTACGATGATGATGATTATGGGGAGGACCATCCAGTATTCACTCAGCAGTCTGATGCAGTAGATGCCTGATGGTCGAGTGAAGAAGAGGCCACACAGGAACATGAGCACAAAGACAACCACTGGAGAAAACATTGGATCTGGATCAAGGTCAGAGGTCTGGTTGGTGACAAGGGCTAAGCAGAGGTTATAGACCTGGGCTGGGTAAGAGTCTCAGAGAAGTCAGGGCCATTGGTGGGAGTAGGGCATTGGTCAGAGTACCTGTAAGCAGCTTTGTATGGTTCCTGAAAGAAGAAAAGGTGTCCTGGAGTGGGGTAAGGATGCCCTGCATGATCCCTATCATGCTGCTCAGCCCCAATGTCAGCAAAAGCAGGAAGAAGAGGATGGACCAGAAGACAGACCCAGGAATGAATGACATGGTTTCAATGAAGGCCACAAGTGCAAAGCTTGGGCCTGCCTTAACCTGTTGAGGGGAGAGAGGGTAGGAGTTAAAGTGTCCTTGAACTTAAAAAAATACAGACAAGGATACTATCTATCTTCCCTGGAAAACTCTCTAAAAGCTGTGGGTCACTGAGAAAATCAGATCTCCGGGCTGACCCTCTAATAAGGAAAACCAATCCACCTAACATTATCCACAGAAGGGCATTCTGCAAGCTATAGTTCTCTGCTTAGCAGGGCTGCAGGTTATCCTGGTGCTTTTGGGATTTTTTTCTGGTGCTAACAAAAGCTGAAATTTCTGTTTCACTGAATTGAGTAACTCTAGGCTCTCCTCACCTATTTTTACTGACCTTCAAAAACTGCTTCTCTAAGTTGCATTCAGTCACGTAGCTGAGGACCATGTCCTTGATGGGCTGGTGAAGTCCGCTGAGCCAGGAGTTGAAGATGGAGGACGGGTTATCAGCCAGGTTTGGAGGGGGCTGGGCCTCAACAGGCAGTTTCCCCAGGGTTACCAGCTTCGCAAGTGTTTCAGCATTCCTGGGGATGAGGAGTTGAATCACATAGAACAATCTGGCTCCTTAAAGAGATTGCCTTCTTTTCCTTTATCTTCTAGATAAGAAAGTACACCACTAGGGGCGCCTGGGTGGCACAGCGGTTAAGCGTCTGCCTTCGGCTCAGGGCGTGATCCCGGCGTTACGGGATCGAGCCCCACATCAGGCTCTTCTGATATGAGCCTGCTTCTTCCTCTCCCACTCCCCCTGCTTGTGTTCCCTCTCTCACTGGCTGTCTCTATCTCTGTCGTATAAATAAATAAAATCTTAAAAAAAAAAAAAAAAAAAAGAAAGTACACCACTAACCTAGCACTACTGATCTAGGTAAGGTAGAGCCTGGGATAAAACCTAGAAGGTACCCACCTCCAGGATCATGAATTTGTGTGAGCCTGGAGAACTTATAACCATGGAGGAACCCCAGGAGAAGTGTTTTCTATCGTCTTTGCAGGGACTCTGGGGTACCTGCTGCAGTATGGTCTCTTATTCACCACCTACCTTTTCCCTTCCTCTCTTCTTAGACTAGTGGGTAGAAGGCAATCTTCTAGGATTTGCATTACAGAATGTCAGGGAGAACCATTTACTTAGATTAATGTAATGCTCCTGTGGAGTTGTGCTATGTGAGAGAAACTGGTTCTTAGACTTCTTGATCTGAGCCCTGCTGACATCTTTAACTGTACCCTCTTCCCATGACCCTCTGCACAATTCATGCTCTAATCAGACTCAACCACTCGGGACTGGCCATGCTCTCTCATGCCTAAGACCAACTCCACCCCCACTACCATTCTGCACTTGACTAATTCCTAAAAGTCCTTAAAAATTCAGTTTGTTACTCTATACAAGCTGCAGTGGAAGGCTTGCCAAACCTTAGTGATAAGAGCAAAATGCAAGGTGCAGGGAAATAATTATAGTTTGATCACATTTTAGAAAATAAAATACATCCTCTTGGTAATAGGTAAGTTAAATATTTGGATCAACCCTCTTACTGTAAATAACTTAAAAGTCTGAAAGATATTTTAAATATTCTTTTTTTTTATTTTTTTAAAGAGTTTTTAAAAATTTATTTGACAGAGATAGAGACAGCCAGCGAGAGAGGGAACACAAGCAGGGGGAGTGGGAGAGGAAGAAGCAGGCTTCCAGAGGAGGAGCCTGATGTGGGGCTCTATCCCAGAACGCTGGGATCACGCCCAGAGCCGAAGGCAGACGCTTAACGACTGAGCCACCCAGGCGCCCCAGTATTTTAAATATTCTTAAAAAAATTAAGTATTGAAAAAGTGAGGAATTATTAGACAAAAATTGAAGACAAAAACAGTGGGGAAAGGGGACTTCCAAAGCAACTTTTTTTTTTTTTAACTTTTCCCTGAAGTAAAAGTCAAATACAGCAGGGAGCCTGACACAGGACTCAGTCCCAGGACGCTGGGATCATGACCTGAGCCAAAGGCAGACATTTAACCAACTCAGCCACCCAGATGGCCCTAAATAGATCTTTAAAAAAAAAAAAAAAAAAAAAGAATTCCCACAAATAATGAGCGAATAAATAAATAGGACATAGAGACAATGAAGTACACAAAAAGAAGACACCATGAGCAACAGCCATCAGAAACAACACAATAAAAATCAACCTAAAGTTACTTTCAAGTATTAGAATTATTTAAGATTATAATACAACTGTATTTGCTGTGCTTACATAATAAAAGACAAGCTCAGAAATATTTGAAAGGAAAAAGAAACTATAAATTGGCCATGAGGATTTTAAAAAACTAAACAGAATGTCTTGAAATAAAAAAATAACTGAAACTTAAACTTTACTGTGAATAATTCTACTGTCAGCCACAACTGAGTAAAAGGGGCACAACTTACCCTCCCATTGTAAACAGCCAGACAATTGGACAACATTTATAAAACAACTGTCTTCAGACATTAGATAACAGGTAGCACAAGACTTTGATCCTGGAGAGAAGGGAAACAAATGAGGTGTGCCATACAATGGCCCTGGTTTTCTGCCTAAAAGTACATTCTAGTCTGCAGAGCAAAGCATGGCAGTCTCACTGAGTTGAGGAAACAAAGAAGTTCAGAGAGACTGAAGCAGCTGGGAGTTCCAAGGAAGAATTCTGGAGGAGAGGCAGCTGGGAAGAAAAAGAAAAAGTTTACATAGGGGTACCCTTGAGACTTCGCTGAATTTTAAGATGCACATGTGTAGGGTGAAAATCCACAAGTCCGTGTAAAGAATAACTAGAAGATATCTAAGGTTCTGGATGGGGTATTCAGTAGGAATGCCAGGAGGGACATGCCTTAGCAATGGGACTGAAGTATTTCTGGAGAAAAGACTACTCTAGACCCACTCTAATGAAACTTAAATCAAGCCTCGAAAGGATCAAAGTAAACCATTAAGTAACATGGCCTGCTACAAAAAAGCTCAATACTAATTGAAGGAAGGCAGCAAAAGCCACTCAGAAACATAAAATTAACAAAGTCCAGCATCCAGTCAAAAATTAATAAACAAATGAAAAAGGAAGGAATGTGACTTATAATCAGGAATAAAATAGGTAAATAAAACAATAAATAAAATAGTGCAATAAATGATAAAGATGTTGAAATTAGCAGTCAGGGATATTAAAAGAGCCATTAAAACTATATTAAAGTATTTAAAGAAAAACATAAATCCAACAAGTAGAAAAACAAAAAAATATTTTAAAAAAATGGTGAGACTTCTGGAAATTAAAACTTTAATATCTGAAATGAAAAATTCCCGTGGTGCCTGGGTAGCTCAGTTGGTTGAGTGTCTGGCTCTTGATTTGGGCTCAGGCCAGGATCTCGGGGTTGTAGGATTGAGCTCCGTGCTCAGCTGGCAGTCTGCTTCCTCCTTCTTCCTCTCCCTCTGCCCCTCCCTCTGTTCACATGTGTGCTCTCAAATAAATAAATAAATAAATAAATAAATACATCTTCTAAAAAAAATTCCCCAGATGAGATTAACAGCAGATTAGAGAAAGAAAGATCAATGAACCCAAATAAATAGCAATAGAAATTAAACAAAAGGAAATACAGAGAAAAAATACTGAAAAAAGAAGACAGACTCAATGACTTGTAGGGTAATACCAAACACTCTAAAATAAGTGATGTGCAAGTGGAGTTCCAGGAAAAGAATGGGTGGGTGGATATTTGAAAAAATATTGGCTTAAAATTTTTCCTAATTTGATAAAAACTGTAAACCCTCAGTTCCAAGAAACTCGATGAAGCCCAAACAGGATAAATAGAAAACTGAAAGACCTCTGATAGCAACATACCTGAAAAACAGAAAATTTTAAAAGCAGCCTGGGAAAGAATGAGACACATACAATGAAACAAAGGAAATGCAGGAAATGAATGCAGGAAAGCCATCAAAATTATAAAAGCAAGAGGACAAGAAATTACAGAAAAAAACTGTCAAGCCAAAATTATACACTGAAATACTCTTTCATAATTGAAGATATTTCATATATTCATATGGATATATGTTTCAAAACTAAAGGTGAAGCAGACTTTCAGACAAAAGTTGAGAGTTCATTGCTGGCAGGTCTGCATTACAAAAAAATGCTAGAGGAAGTTCTTATGGAAGAAAAAAGATACTAGATGGAAGCCTAGATCTATACAAAGGAATAAATAGTGTTGGAAATGGGAAATACTTCGGTAAATATAAGACACATTTTTTCTCATTTAAAAACTTCTTTTAAAAATTGATTATTTAGGGGCGCCTGGGTGGTGCAGCAGTTAAGCGTCTGCGTTCAGCTCAGGGCGTGATCCCAGCGTTCTGAGATCGAGCCCCACATCAGGCTCTTCTGCTATGAGCCTGCTTCTTCCTCTCGCACTCCCCCTGCTTGTGTTCCCTCTCTCGCTGGCTATCTCTATCTCTGTCAAATAAATAAAAAATCTTTATAAAAAAAAAAAGATTAAAAAAAAAAAGAAAAAAAATTGATTATTTAAAGCAAAAATAGTAGCAATGTATTCTGTTTTTAATGTGCTGAGAAGAAAAATGTGTTACAATAATACAAAGGACAGAAGAAGGGAATAGAAATACGTTATTGTAATGTTCCTAAATTTTGTGCAAAATTGTTTAATATTATTTGAAAAAAGATAGTTATGAGTTAAAGATGTGTATTGTAAGCTCTAGAACAATCACTGAACACATAAAACAAAGAGGTACAGGGAATAAGCCAAGAAAGGAGATAAAAATTGAATCCTAAAATCTTTTTTAAAAACTCAATCTAATTAGAAAATGAGGAATAAAGTAATAAAGAAGAGATGGGACAATGAAAAGAAGTACCAAGAGGGTAGACTTAAACATAATTCTATTGATAATTACAATAAACATAAATGGCCTAACACTCTATCATACTGAATAAAAAATCAAGAAAGAACTATTTATGTTGACTACAAGAATACATTTTTTTAAAGATTTTATTTATTTATTTGACAGAGATAGAGACAGCCAGCGAGAGAGGGAACACAAGCAGGGGGAGTGGGAGAGGAAGAAGCAGGCTCATAGCAGAGGAGCCTGATGTGGGGCTCGATCCCATAACGCCGGGATCACGCCCTGAGCCGAAGGCAGACGCTTAACCGCTGTGCCACCCAGGCGCCCCTACAAGAATACATTTTAATTGTAAAGACATGGATAGATTAAAAGGATAAGGATGAAAAATATATGCCACACAAACACAAATCATAAAAGGATGGGGTGGTTATATTAAGACAAAACAGACTTCAGAATAAGTAATATACCAGGGATGAAGAGGTATTTCATTATGATGAAGGCATCAATTCATCCAAAAGATACATCTTTCACCCAAAAGATGTAATACTAATGTGTATATGCCTAGTAACAGAAATTCAAACTGCATGAAGAGAAAATTGATAGAATTGAAAGAAGATAAATCCATACTTACAGTTGGAGACATCAACACCCTCCTTTCAATAACTGACAGACAAGTATACAAAATCACTAATAATACAGACTTGAACCAAACATCAACCAATTTCACCTAATTAACATTTATAGGATGTTTTATCCAATAATATCAGAATGCACATTATTTTAAGGTGCACATGTAATGCTCTCCAAGAAAGACCACATGCTGAGCCATAAAAAAACTCTCAATAAAGTAAAGCAATTCCAAGTATACAGGGTATGTTCTCTGACCACAATGACACTGAATTTTAAATCATTAAATATAAAAATACAGCTGGTAAAAACTCAAATATTTGGAAATTTAAAAACATACTTCTAGCAATTCCAATTATATCCAACCAAGTTATTTTGTGCTGCAAAGACTTCGAAAACTGAACTGACACCAGGACCACAGCTCGCAGAAGGTGGGTAGAAACATGTTCCTTAAATCTAACTGGATCAGTTCCCTCCTAAAACAAAAACAGGAAGAAGAAGAAAGAAGAAAGAAGAAAGAAGAAGGAAGAAGGAAGAAGGAAGAAGGAAGAAGGAAGAAGGAAGAAGAAGAAGAAGAAGAAGAAGCAGAAGAAGAAGAAGAAGCAGAAGAAGAAGACGAAGAAGAAGAAATCTACATTTTCTGAAGAACTGAAATAAATGCAGTCTCACATATATTTAAAATAATCAGAATACAGGGGGCACCTGAGTGGCTCAATCAGTTAAGCATTCACTTCTTGATCTCACCTCAGGTCTTGATCTCAGGGTAGTGAGTTCAAGCCCCAAGATGGGCTCCATGCTGGGCATGAAGCCTACTTCTAAAATAAACAAATAAAAATAAAAAATAACTGGAATACAGTACTAAATTACCTGATGTATCAGGAACCAGGAAAACCTTAACAAGCCACAAAGAAAAAGATAATCAAATCACACCAACCCCAAAATGACACAGAATTTTCATTATCAAACTTTAAAGCAGCTATTAAAATCACACTCTGGGAAGTCAGAACAACCCTCTTAAAACAAATGGAAAGTTAGACTATCAGCAGACAAAAGATGTAAGGAAGGGGCGCCTTGGTGGCTCAGTTGGTTAAGCGTCTGCCTTCAGCTCAGGTCATGATCTCAAGGTCCGGGAATCGAGCCCCATGTTGGGGCTTCCTGCTCAGTGGGGAGTCTGCTTCTCCCTCTCCCTCCCCCTGCTCATGCTTCATCTCTCCCTCACTCTCTCTCTCGCTCTCTCTCTCAAATAAATAAATAAATAAATAAATAAAATCTTTTAAAAAAAAAGGATGTAAGAAAAAAACTAAGTGGAACATTTATAACTAAAAAGCACAATAACAAAAAATTCAAATGATTGGCTAAATAGTGGAATGAAGATGACAGGGGAAAGAGTCAGTGACCTTAAAGATAAATCAATAGAAAATATCCAGTATAAACAACAGACCCAAAAAAGTGGGGGAAAAAATACACAGAGCCTCAGAAACCTATGGGACAATAACAAAGGGTTTATGATCTGTCATCAGAGTCTAGAATGAGAGTTCAGAGTGCAGTGCAGAAAAAATATTCAGAGAAATAATGGCTGAAAATTTCCCATATTTGGCCAAAGTCATAAAACTTTAGATTCAGGGGCACCTGGGTGGCGCAGTCGTTAAGCGTCTGCCTTCAGCTCAGGGTGTGATCCCGGCGTTATGGGATCGAGCCCCACATCAGGCTCCTCCGCTAGGAGCCTGCTTCTTCCTCTCCCACTCCCCCTGCTTGTGTTCCCTCTCTCACTGGCTGTCTCTATCTCTTCAAATAAATAGAAAAAATAAATAAATAAAATCTTTTAAAAATAAATAAAACTTTATATTCAAGAAGCTCAGTGAACAGCCAACAGGATAAACTCTAAAAAAGCCTATGCCCACACACATCAAAATCAAACAACTGAAAACTAAGCATTAAAAAATCGTAAAAGCAACCAGAGAAAAAGGACACACTACATATATGGGAACAACAATTTGAATGACTGAATTTCTCATCAGATATGAAGGCCAGCAGGAAACAGTACATTTCTTAAGTGCTGAAGGAAAAGGACTGTCAACTACAATTCTTTATCCAAAGAAAATATCCTTGGAGAATGAAGGTAAATTAGGGAGGGCAGGTGATATGATGAGCACTGGGTGTTATATGCAACTGATGAATTACTGAACTCTACATCTGGAACTAATGATGTACCATATGTCGGCTAATTGAATTTAAATTAAAAAAAAGAATGAAAGTAAATTAAGGCATTTTCAGATGAAGGGAACTCTAAAGGTTCATTGCCAAAATACCTGCCAACATAAAAGAAACGTTAAAGGTTTCAGATGGAATGAAAGTAATCCAGGAGGGAAAATTCTAACTTCAGAAATGAAGGAAGACCAACAAAAATGGAAAGTCTCTAGGTAAATACAATAGTATATTTTCCTACCCTTAAGTTTTAGAATATGTGTCAGTTGAAAGCAAATGTATGTTAATCGAAAGCAAAAGCTGTAACATTGTTTGATGGGGTTTTCAATATAAGTAAATGTAGTACATATGGCAACGATATCATAAAGGGCTGGAGGACAAAGGGCCCTGTATGATGGTAAGGTTTTACATTCCACTTGAAGTGGTAAAATATCAATTCTAATTCTGTAGAAAGTTAAGGTGCACTTTTGTTGGGTTGTCTTCTTAGTGAGTTTTAGGAGTTCTTTACATATTCTGAATATAAATGTACAGATATATACATTTCTCCAATTTTGGGACATATATTTTCATTGTCTTAATGGGTGTAACTTTCAAAGAGAAAATGGTTTGAATTTTTCGATATCTGCCCGCAGAATCACGGTTCCCTGCTTCATACCTCAAGACCCACTGCCAGAGATATTCTGTTTGTAGAGATCCAGATATTTAAGGCATCCAATTTTTTGTTTAAGTAGGCTCCACACCCTGCATGGAGCCCAGTGTAGGGCTTGAACTCTCAACCCTGAGATCAAGACCTGAGATGAGATCAAGACCTGAGATGAGATCAAAAGCAGGACTCAGCCAATTGATTCACCCAGGCACCCTGTGGCACCCAATTATTAACTATAACAAGGGCTTACCTACTAAGGGGTGATGAGAACTCTAAAGAATGGAGGATCACAGATATAGAGGATGGCAGGCACTACCACCAAGCCTAAGGCAGATCTTCTAAGAAAGGAATGAATGTGGAAGAGTGATTCCCAGGATATATTATTACACGAAAAAAGGAAAAAGCTACCTATCATGTAAGAAAGAAGGGTAAATAAGAAAATATACATCTTTCTCCTTATTTCTACAAACACAGGAAGGATAAGCCAAAAAATAATGAGATTGGTTACCTTCAGGGGATGGATGGGAACTGGGTTGAAGTGATGTGGAGGACTGATACTTCTCTGAGTATCCTTTTGTAGAATTTTGTCTTTTGAAACCATATTAATGTTTAACACTAAAATAAAAGTTTGGAGGGATATTAAAATTCCATACAAACAGAAATAAATTAATATAACTGCATTTCACATGAGTAACAATCATACTGAATGGAGGAAAAAGAACTAACCCAAGTAATTTTTCAACACAGTATTCTGACTCTAAAATTCAGGATAAAGACAAAAGACGTCAACAAATACTGAACCCTAGGATTAGTATGTTTGTTTTTGCAATGGTATGAGCTAGGAAATCTTTAACTATTTGCTGTGCATTCTACCATGGAGATTAAACAAGTTTGTGTGTGGGGAGGGGGTGTTTGTGTGTGTGTGAAAGAGAGAGAGCAACAGAGACAGAGAAACAGAAAGACAGAAAAAGAGTTCATTACAATCCTAAAAATACTATGGAAAGTAATTTGGCATTATCTGGTGAAGCTACAGATACCTGTGGTAGAAACATGGCCGTAGTATTTTGCAGCTCCTCCCATCAAGAGGTAAAGTCTATTTTTCCACCCTGTGAATCTGAGGTGGATTTGTGACTTCCTTTGACTAAAGAAATGTAGCAGCAACAACAACAGGAGGATTCCCATGCTTAGGTTTCAACACTTCACTGATTCCATCTGTGTTCCCCGTGAACTGTCATATGAGGAAGCCCAAGCTAACCATATGGAGAGGCCTCCTGGAAGACAGCAGCCCTTGCGGACCCGCCAACTGACTGGAGCACTAGAGTGAGCCCAGCCAACACCATATATAACAGAGTAGTGCAGTCTCAGCTGAGCCCACCTAAATGCAGAATTGTGAGTGCAAGCCCAACAGAATTTTCCCGCCAATCTATGGAATCATAAGAAATAATAACTCAGGGCGCCTGGGTGGCTCAGTCGTTAAGCGTCTGCCTTGGGCTCAGGGCGTGATCTTGGAGTTCTGGGATTGAGCCCTGCAACAGACTCCTCCGCTGGGAGCCTGCTTCTTCCTCTCCCACTCCCCCTGCTTGTGTTCCCTCTCTCGCTGGCGTCTCTGTCAAATAAATAAATAAAATCTTAAAAAAAAAAAAAAAGAAATAACAACTCATTCTTGGTTTCAGCCACTTACTCTTGGAGTGATTTGTTACACAGTAATAAACAAGTGTGTCAACAATCTCACTCATAGATATATACCCTAGACAGATGTGCACATATGTAGGACATCAGGAACATGTATTAGAGTATTTAGAGCAGAATTGTTTTAATAGCCAAAAACTAGAAGGCCTCCAAATGTTCACTAGTCGAATGGATAAATAAATTGTGGTATGTTCATATCCTAGAGCACTCAGCATTAAAAGCAGACTAGAGCTACACATAATATGGATGAATTTTACAAACATTCATTGAATGAAAGAAGAAAAACACAAAAGAATACCAAGAGAATGTACATATAAATGAACAAATTAAACCACATAAATGGACACACTGAACTATATTGTTTTATAGGGGCACCTGGCTGAATCTTTCGGAAGAGCATGTGACTCTTGATCTCAGGGTCTTGAGTTTGAGCCCCACATTGGATATAGAGATTACTTAAACAAATAAAACTTAAAAAAAAAAAAAGCTATATTGTAGGGGCACCTGGCTGGCTCAGTCAGTAGAGCCTGCAACACTCAATCTCAGGGTCGTGAATTCAAGCCCCATGTTGGGCATGGAGCCTACTTAAAAACAAAACAGGGGCGCCTGGGTGGCACAGCGGTTAAGCGTCTGCCTTTGGCTCAGGGCGTGATCCTGGCGTTATGGGATCAAGCCCCACATCAGGCTCCTCTGCTATGAGCCTGCTTCTTCCTCTCCCACTCCCCCTGCTTGTGTTCCCTCTCTCGCTGGCTGTCTCTATCTCTGTCGAATAAATAAATAAAATCTTTAAAAAAAAACTATATTGCTTTGTGTAAGTATAAAAATTAAACTATATTCCTTAGAGGGACACCTGGGTGGCTCAGTCCGTTAAGCGTCTGCCTTCAGCTCAGGTCATGATCTGAGGGTCCTGGGATCCCTGCAGTGGAGAGCCTGCTTCTCCCTCTCCTCCCTGGCTCGTGCTCTCTCTCTCTCTCAAATAAATAAATAAAATCTTTTTTTAAAAAATGTTTTTAAAAAGCTATATTGCTTAGTACGCATCCATAGATAACAAAATATACAGGGGCGCCTGGGTGGCACAGCGGTTAAGCGTCTGCCTTCAGCTCAGGGTGTGATCCCGGCGTTATGGGATCGAGCCCCACATCAGGCTCCTCTGCTATGAGCCTGCTTCTTCCTCTCCCACTCCCCCTGCTTGTGTTCTCTCTCTCGCTGGCTGTCTCTATCTCTCTGTTGAATAAATAAATAAAATCTTTAAAAAAAAATATACAGAAAAACAAAGAAGTAATTATCATAAAAGCCAGGATAGTAGTTGGGAGGAAAGAGGTTATAAGATACACTGAGAGTTTCTAGGGTCATTCCAGCCCTTAACATGGGTGGTGTTTGTTTTATAGTTATTTATACTGCACCTTTGGTTTTATGTGTGTTTCTATATTTATGTGTCATAATAAAATGTTTTTAAACGTTAAAAAATGCCATTATACTCCCACCAGACTGGCAAAAATTTTAAAGTTTGAGCAAGTCTAATCAAATGTGCAGAAAGTAGAATACATGGAGGGGCGCCTGAGTGGCACAGCGATTAAGCGTCTGCCTTCGGCTCAGGGCGTGATCCCGGCGTTACGGGATCGAGCCCCACATCAGGTTCCTCTGCTATGAGCCTGCTTCTTCCTCTCCCACTCCCCCTGCTTGTGTTCCCTCTCTCGCTGGCTGTCTCTGTGTCTGTTGAATAAATAAATAAAATCTTAAAAAAAAAAAAAAAAGAAAGTAGAATACATGGAATTCTCACACATCATAAACCACTTTGGTAATGAGACAATATACGGTAAAACTGAAGTTGTGTACTCCTTACCCAGCAATCCCATTCCTGAGTATATACCCTAGAGAACTCTCACACATACGCACATGTATATACCCAGGTTTATTCTAGAAGAAAATGGTGGTTATCTGCACGGGTTAGGATTACCAGGGACAAATTCAGTTTAGGTGTCCTCCTCTGGGAGTCTCTGACTGGCCCAATCAGAATTAATGGCTCTCTCTTCTGTCTTCCCTATCATCCCTGCTATTAGTTATCATGAGTTTACAACTGTCCAATTATGAAATTTCCCCCACCTCTTCCCTCAAAAACTGAAAACTCAATGAAGGTAGGAACTATGGTCTGATTTACCTGTCCACATCTCTGTGGTACACAAAGAGTACTTTCTAAATGTCCAATGGGTGTTTTTGAAATTAGTGCCTAAAGAGTGAAAACCAAGGGTGAGCAGACAATAAAGATTCTAGTTCTGAGAGTCCCTTTGGGATTTAAGTATAACGGATTGACAGAAATCTCTAAATTTAGGAGTTGAAAGTTACAAGTGAGGGCATTCAGGAAGTATAAAAGTTCTCCAAATCTTGAATGTTTGCCACTTTTGACCTATCTCTGTGATGGCACTCTGAAGTGGACAGTAGCAATCTCTGAGTTTGAAGATTTCTCGGGCCAGAAAGGGCTCAGAGCAAGAAAATATATGACAGGGATTCTATTGTCTCTGTTTTCTTTTTTTTTTTTTTTTTTTTTTTTTTTATAAAAACCATCCAGTGTTTCTTCCGGAAGGCTCAAATTTTTTTTTTTTATTTTTTATTTTTTATTTTTTTTTATTTATTTATTTGACAGAGATAGAGACAGCCAGTGAGAGAGGGAACACAAGCAGAGGGAGTGGGAGAGGAAGAAGCAGGCTCATAGCAGAGGAGCCTGACGTGGGGCTCGATCCCATAACGCCGGGATCACGCCCTGAGCCGAAGGCAGACGCTTAACCGCTGTGCCACCCAGGCGCCCCTATTGTCTCTGTTTTCTGCTCCAGGGGAGAGTAGAGGCTTGCAAGTGCACCTGAGGTTGCCAGGTGTGAAAAGAAGTCTTTGCAGCACCTTGAAAGTTAGGGTTTCTGGGTTTTGTAGTTCCCTGGGGCTGGGACCCTCCCTAAGGGGGCTGGCCTTACTTCTCATTGCAGTGGTGCGTGATGATTGTAGCCCAGAAGCCCAGGACACAGAAGGAAAAAGATGTGACCAGCAGCATGGTGAACAGGTTGACCAGAGCCACAACAAAGGCATCACTGAGACAGTTGGTGGATGGGTACATGTGCGAAGATAAGGAGACAACAGGGCCAAAGCCCAGACCCAAGGCAAACAAGACTTGATTTCCTGCTTGACACCATACATTCATGTTGTACATAGCCGATATCTAAAAAGAAGAAGACAGTATAAGGATAAATGTCAAAGAAGGGGGGGAAAATCTTAACAGAAATGGGGGGAAGGACACGGGTAAATAATGCGGAAAGGATGCCCTAACAACAGACAGTGGGTGTCTTGCAAGGCCTGGTGGGGAAACGAGGGAGATTTACTTTACCTTGGCAAGCAACAAATGTTGAAAGCCAAACGCTGCCCCTTCCAGCAGTAGACTCCGGAAGAGCAAACAGAGGATGATGAAATAGGGGGCTGGCACCAGAACACACATTACCTGAATTGAGAATGGGGCATATCAGCAACCATGTACCAGTGGGGGTCCACCAACAGTCAGCAGGGATCAAAAGTGCTGAGTCAGGGGGTGCCTGGGTGGCTCAGTCAGTTAAGCAGTTAAGTATCTGACTCTTGATTTCGGCTCAGGTCATGATCTCGGGGTCCTGGGATCAAGCCCCACGTACGGCTCGACCCTCAGCAGGGAGTCTAAGGATTCTCTCTCTCCATTTCCCACTGTCCCTCCCCCCACTTGTGTGCTCTTTCTCTCTCTCTAAAATAAATAAATTTAAAAAATTGTTAAAGTGCTGAGTCAGAAATAAGGAGTTAGAAGACAGTTTTCAGCAAAGGTCAAAGGCTAGTGGGAGCCAAAGACCAGAAGGAATGAGGCATTAGATCAGTGAGAACAATGCTGGATGAGGTCTAAGGCATCCGAGAATGTCAATGGTGGCTTACCTTCCCAGTAGACTTGAGCCCATTAATCATGAAAGCACCAACAAGACACCAAGACACCAATAAGGGCAGGTTCAGACTGAAGACTGGTGACCCACCATCCTCAATTCTGTCTGAGGCCTTCAAGGTCACCCGGTACCAGAAGTACATGGAGGGTGACGTCCGTGCACATTCGGGATCTGGGGGGATCTGGCTTTGGACATGCCTGCTAGACAGGGTGACCCCTCCCCTCCTCTTTAGCCCTTCCCCCATTTCCCGCTACTCCTTCCCCCTCCCTTTTCTTCTTTTTTCTACTATTTTCCTCTTCTTTATCCCTCTTCACTCCTTTCTCTTCTTCCAAATACCCCTCCAGCTGTTTTCCCCTTTTTCTCCTCTTTCACTTCCTCCTCACCAAAGTCACTGGAGTTCTCCAATAAGGGACATTTTTCCCATGGAACTGGAAAGTGGAAGGACTGGCCCAAGTAGAAGAGGGTCCAGGCATTGACCACATTCAAGTACAAGCCGGTGAGGAAGCATACCTGGGGGCCAAGGGGGAGGTGGCTGGGGAGGAAGGATGAGGACAGGCAAAAAGAGGGGTCTGACAGAGGACTGGGGAGGACTTGAAGGGACTGGACCCGTGGAAGTAAAGTCATGGGACCCATCCCAGGACAAGGGTTGGGGTGGGAATGGGGCATAAAGAGTAGGCCTGGGCAGGCCAGGACTCCTCACCATGAAGCTGGTATACCCCACACCACCAATCCAGGGGCTGATGACCTTCCATACACCAATGCTGCCCTGACGCATCCTCTGACCAGCTGCCATCTCCAGGAATAGAAGAGGAACCCCGACCAAGAACAGCATGAGGATGTAGATGATGAGAAAAATGCCTGTGCAGGGAGTCAGGAGGGGCTTCTGAGAACCACCTGGCTTTTCAGTGCCTGGACTTCCTTGGGGATCTGGGAAAATACATTCCCCACCAGTGACCTCCCTCAGGGCCACTGGCATCAGGGATCAACTGTTTCCACATCCCTCATACTCCCAGGTGTCCCTTGGATCCCCAGGTCCTGGAAGATCCAGATGCTTAGTTTCCACCCCCAGTTACCCCTGACCCCAGGCTCCAACCCCACCATCCATTCTGATACCCTGTACCTCTATCCCTCTTATGATTCCAGGTGTTCAGGCACCTGACTCCTATTCTCATAGTACCAAGCTTCCAGCCTCTACAGATCCCAGAGACCTTGGAGTTTAAAGCCCCCTGTGGATCCATGATTCTTGGTCCCCAGACTTACAACCTCCATTGTGAAGCCAGAGGAGAAAAAAACGCCACATACTGCTTATCTTCATGGAGTAGCCCACCTGAGTCAGGATGTACTCAACCTTATTGGACCAGCATGGACGGGTAAAGAAGACCTCACTCTTTTCCTTCTCTGCCACTTGCACCTTCTCAGGTAAGGGTTTCTGGTTCAGCGCTTTGGTAGCCTCCACCTCCAGTACATCAACTGGCCTGCATTGGCTGGCTCTGCACTGGGCCTCACCAGCCTGAATCTCCCAGGCCAGAGCCTTCGCCATCCGGGTCTTCAAATCCTCGGATTTTGAAACCCAGACCATCGGAGGCCAATTAGCTGTTCTCTTATCTTCCCAAGTCTGGCTTCTGCGTAAAGCCTCAGAAAGCTCTATCTCAGGAGGTAAGGCTTTTGTCAGTGAAGATTTTGAAACCTGGGCCTCTGTCTTCATTCCAGGCAGACTCTCTGGAGCAGCTCCAGCTTTTTCTAGGGGGTACTCACCTTCCTGAGTAGACCTTAAAGACACAAAAACCTAGATTTAGATTTCAGAGTTAAGAAATGACTTCCAAACCAACCTCAGCACATACATAAAGCAAACTTTTCTGTTCCTACCACCACTGAAATTCAAAGCACACAAAATCTCTTACGTAAGTTTTACCTCTTAGAAATGTTTTGGTGCAAGGGATGAGGGTCGAAATAGCCAAGCTAATAATTGGGAATCGCACTCAAAGGATTTCTGGAAACACTGAGGTATACTCCCTACAGAGGGAAGTACCCTTTATAGTGGGCTTTTGAATCAAAGAAACAAACTTAAGGGTGACTGGCTGGCTCAGTCAGAAGAGCGTGTGACTCTTAAGTTCGGGGTCATGAGTTTGAGCCCCACGTTGGTGTAGAGATTACTTAAAAGAATAAAATCTTTTAAAAAAAACCCCACAAATTTAATACCACATTTTCCTTATAACCTTAGGAAGGTTGCTTTACCTCTCTGAGCTTTCTCATCTATAAAACACCAGGTCTCTGCTCAAATATCACCTTACCAGAGATTTCTTCCCTGCCTGCCTATCTAAAATAGCAGCTACCAGGGCACCTGGGTGGCTCAGTCAGTTAAGCTTCCAACTTCAGCCCAGGTCATGATCTCAGGGTCCTGGGATCCAGCCCTGCACTGGGCTCTACGCTCAGCAGGGAGTCTGCTTCTCTCTCTCCTTCTCCCTCTGTCCCTCCTCCCACTCATGCTCTCTCTCTCTCAAATAAATAAAATCTTTAAAATTAAATTAACTTAAAATTAAAAAATAAAATAGCGGTTACCCATCCTCAATATTCTCTCCATCCTACTCCCCTTCATTTTTCTTCATAGCATTTTTCACCTCCTGGTGTGATTATCTACTGATTTTTCATCTAGTTATTGTCTGTCTCTGCCCCCACCCCACCACCAACTGCTCTATCCCTAGCAAGAGGACAGTGCTCTACCTCATATTTGGGGTCACTCTCCTCTCTGCTCTCTGTGCTTCTGCCACTCTGACCTTTTGCTGGCTCCTCAAATGCTCTATAAGAGAATGGACAAGGAGTGTGCTGGAAAAGAAAAGAAAAAAGAAAACTGGATGTGGAAGAGGGGGAGAGAGAGGGACCTGGAGTTTTCTTTCAGAGGGAGAAGGAGCATGCCATCCAAAAGCAGAGGCAACAGGTAGGCATCAGGGCAGCACTGGTGCATCTGGGTCACAGGAATAATCAGTTATGAGACATACTGTTTTGAAAGAATTCTTTGTAGCTCAGGAAATGCTTATAATTCAATGACAAGTTTAAAAAAAAAAAAACAAAACAAGGGGCGCCTGGGTGGCACAGCGGTTAAGCGTCTGCCTTCGGCTCAGGGCGTGATCCCGGTGTTATGGGATCGAGCCCCACATCAGGCTCCTCCGCTATGAGCCTGCTTCTTCCTCTCCCACTCCCCCTGCTTGTGTTCCCTCTCTCACTGGCTGTCTCTATCTCTGTCAAATTAATAAATAAAAAAAATCTTTAAAAAACAAAAAAACAAAAAACAAAACTGAGATGGAAATCTCTGTCTTTAGTTCTATCTCTACTACATTTAAAAGTGCAATGATCTCTCCCCTTTCATTCATAATTTTATTAATTTGGGTCCCTTCTCTTTTCTTTTGAATAAGTCTGGCCAGTGGCTTATCGATCTTATTAATTCTTTCAAAGAACCAGCTTCTAGTTTTGTTGATCTGCTCTACTGTATTTCTGGTTTCTAATTCATTGATCTCTGCTCTAATCTTAATCAGTTGCTCTTTCGTGCATGGCTTAGGCCTGTTCTTTTGTTCCATCTCCGGCTGTTTAAAGTGTGAGTATAAGGACTGCATTTTAGATTTTTCTGTTCTTTTGAGTGAGGCTTGGATGGCTATGTATTTCCTCCTTAGGGCCACCTTTGCAGTGTCCCATAGGTTTTGGACCAATATGTTTTCATTCTCATTGTTTTCCATAAATTGCTTAAGTTCTTCTTTAATTTCCTGGTTTACCCAAACATTCTAAGCAGGATGGTCCTTAGTTTCCAAGTGTTTGAGTTTCTTCCAAATTTTTTCTTGTGATTGAGTTCCAGTTTCAAAGCATTGTGGTCTGAGAATATGCAGGGAATCATCTCAATCTTTTGGTATCAGTTGAGATCTGTTTTGTGACCCAGTATATGGTCTATTCTGGAGAAAGTTCCATGTGCGTTTGAAAAGAATGAGTATTCTGTTGTTTTAGGGTGAAGTGTTCTGTATATATCTATGAGGTCCATCTGGTCCAGTGTGTCATTCAAACCTCTTGTTTCTTCGTTGATTTTCTGCTTAGATGATCTGTTTATTGCTGAGAATGGAGTGTTGAGGACCCCTAATATTAACATATTATTATCTATATGTCTCTTTATTCTGGTTAACAGTTGGCTTATGTAGTTGGCTGCTCCCCTGTTGGGGGGCATAGATATTTATAATTGTTAGATCCTCTTGTTGGATACACCCTTTAAGAATAATATAGTGTCCTTCTGTATCTCTAACTATGGTCTTTAGCTTAAAATCTAAACATATCATAATAAAAAATTAATTAATTAATAAAACAAAATAGGGGCGCCTGGGTGGCACAGCGGTTAAGCGTCTGCCTTTGGCTCAGGGCGTGATCCCGGCGTTATGGGATCGAGCCCCACATCAGGCTCCTCTGCTATGAGCCTGCTTCTTCCTCTCCCACTCCCCCTGCTTGTGTTCCCTCTCTCGCTGGCTGTCTCTATCTCTGTTGAATAAATAAATAAAATCTTTAAAAAAATAAAAAAAATAAAAAATAAAACAAAATAAAAGTGCAATGAGTAATATTCCACTGTGTGTATATACATATTACTCAGCAATCAAAAAGAATGAAATCTTGCCATTTGCATTGATGTGGATGGAGCCAGTTTATTATGCTAAGCAAAATAAGTCAGTCAGAGAAAGACAAATACCACATAATTTCATTTATATGCAGAATTTATGAAACAAACACTTTTTTTTTTAAGATTTTATTTATTTATTCGACAGAGATAGAGACAGCCAGCGAGAGAGGGAACACAAGCAGGGGGAATGGGAGAGGAAGAAGCAGGCCCATAGAGGAAGAGCCTGATGTGGGGATCGATCCCATAACGCCGGGATCACGCCCTGAGCCGAAGGCAGACGCTTAACCGCTGTGCCACCCAGGCGCCCCAGAATTTATGAAACAAAACAGATGAATATAGGCGGAAAAAGAGAGAGGCAAACCATAAAACAGGCTCTTATCTATAGAGAACAAACTGAGGGCTGCTGGAGGTGAGGTGGCTGGAGGGAGATGAGCTAAATGGGTGATGGATATTAAGGAGGGCAGTTGCTATAATGAGCGCTGGGTGTTACATGTAAGTGATGAATCACTAAGTTCTACTTCTGACACTAATATTACACTGTGTGTTAACTAACTAGAATTTAAATAAAAACTTAAAAATATAGATATTTAATTGTTAAAAAAAGTGCAATGAAAGCAAAGGCTGAAAGAAAATATGTCAATACATAGGTGATAATAGAACACAGGTATTTTTATATCTTTCTTTCTGATTTTATTTTATTAAATTGCCTAAAAGAAGTATTACTTCAAAAACCAAGAAGAATATGTATTGATAAATGAAAATTAAAAATAAAAAGATGATACCAGACAAAGAAGTCAGATTGAAGGAGCTCCTTTCATCCATATATGGGGCAATTAAGGCATCAAATAGATAACTATATGGGGCACCTGGGTGGTTCATTCAATTAAACAACTGGCTCTTGATTCATCTCAGGTCATGATCTCAGGGTCGGGAGACTAAGCCTGGCACTGGGCTCAGCCACACTCAGTGTGGAGTCTGCTTGAGATTCTCTGTCCCTCTCCTTCTGCCCCTCCCCCTACTCACTTGTGTGCCCCCTCTCTCTCTCTCAATAAATAAATAAGCAACAGTAGTAACAGATGAGAACCCATAGAATAAAATAGGAATCCATGAATCCATAGTGATATAAATAAGCAAAAGGAAAATTTCTGCCTTACAGCAAAATGCAAACAAATAAATGTATGGGGAATGATGATAGAATTAGAAAGTCATCATTTGGAAACCACTGAGAGCAGTAATTAATTCAAGTAAAAATCATCAATTGTTGCTAACGCAAGAAAGTTTGATGGGGACAAATAATTGCCCAATATTCATGTATCTCCTCCAAAAAATAGAAAAATAGTACCTCTATGTGTTAGACACCACCTAAACCAAGTAAGGAAAGCCTACTGATACCATTTATCTCCTGATATGATGCATGGAAAAGAACACAACATCGTTACAGTGATATTCCTGCCAAAAATGTACAACCAGAATCTAATCATGAGGAAACATCAGACAACCCAAACTGAGGGACATTCTATAAAATAACTGACTTGTATTCATTAAAAATGTCAAAGTCATGAATAAAAGGAAAGACGGAAGAACTGCCAAGGTTGAAATTACAACTGTAAGTCTGAAACTACATGAAAATAAGAAGGTAATACTGGAACTTAAAAAACAGCTGGGTTGGACTTTCACCTTCTAGTTCACATGTTAGGAGCTTGGAAGTCACCACTCCATCCTGATAAGTAAAAAGCTGAACAGACTGAAAAATCAACAACTCTTCATGGATCCCTAATGGAGGTAGGGGCAAACCACTGCCCTCAAGATTGACAGATGGCAAATCCAAAGACTCACTGATTACCGGAGCAGACACTCAGGAGGAGAAACTGCCATGGAACTAGCGCCAGAGTAGGAAAACCTCAATTGTAACTGACAAATTGCTGGAGGCTCAGTGTAGACAATCTCAGTGTGGACAATTTGAGAGTTAAAAACTTCAGGGAGACCCAGTCATGGGGGTGGAGCACTTTCTCGTTTTACTTCCAGGAGCTTGCCCAGGTTTTCACAGAATATCAGATAAAAATCCCCTCATGCTTCCAGCAGAGGGAGGAAAAAGGAACCATACTGAAACACTCCAGGGCACTGTGTTCTTAACAAGACTGAGATGTACTATAGAACACTTGCCCTCCCTGACACCACCACATTACTAAAGGCCTGTTTATAGCAGTTCTAAAGGAACACGTCCAGCTATCAGGAAAAACTTATAAGACAAACCAAAAGGCAAAAAACATAATTTGAAGGGACAGAGTGAGCATCAGAGCCAGACAAGTCACTAATGCTGGAATTATCAGACTGGAAATTTGAAAGAACTAGGATTAATTTGCTAAAGGCTCTAACAGATAAAGTAGACAGCATGCAAGAACAGATGTGCAATGTAAACAGAGAGATGGAAATCCCGAGAAAGAACCAAAAAGCACTGATAGATATTTAAAAAAAAAAAAAACTGTAACAGAAATGAAGAATACCTTTGATGGGCTTACTAGGTAGACTGGACATGGAAAGAAATCACCGAGCTTGAGGATATCTCAATAGAAACCTCCAAAACTAAAAAGCAAAGACAACAAAGACTGAACATCACCAGGCAGAAATCAGTGATGGAGTGGAATTCAACAACACCTTCAATCAACTGGGTATAAATGACATGTGCAGACTACTTCATCCAATAACACCAGAATACACATTTTTCCCAAGACTACATCCTGGGCCATAAAACATCTTAACAAACTCAAAAAACAAAAAGTCATACAATGTCTGCTCTCAGTCCACAATTGAATTAAACTAGAAATCTAACAGAAAGATAACCGTAAAATCCCAAAATATATGGAGATTAAACAACTCACTCCTAAATAATACATGGGTCAAAGAAGAACTCTCAAGAGAAATCTGTAAATATTTTTAACTAAATGAAAATGAAACAAGATTTACCAAAATTTGTGGGATGTAACAAAAGCAGTGCCTAGAAGGAAATTTATGGTACTGAATGTATATAATATTTTTAAAAATCTCTAAAACCAATAATCTAAGTTACCACTTTAGGAAACTAGAAAAAGAATAGAAAATTAAATCCAAAGTAAACAGAGGAAAAGAAATAACAAGAATTAGAGCAGAAACTGAAGACAGAAAATCAATAATCATTAAAATCAAAAGCTCATTCTCTGAAAAGATCAATAAAATTGATAAGCCTACACTCAGGCTAACTAAGAAAAAAGAAAGAGGACACAAATTATTAATATCAGAATGAAAAGAGGGGACATCACTATAGATCCCCAGAAAGTCTCCCTAATGGACATTGAAAGGGTAATAAAGGGGCATCTAGGTGGCTCAGTCGGTGAAGTGTCTGCCTTTTGCTCAGGTCATGATCCCAGGATCCTGGAATCAAGCCCGGTGTCAGGCTCCCTGCTCAGCAGGAAGCCTGCTTCTCCCTCTCCCTCTGCCTGCCACTCTCCCTGCTTGTTCTCTGTCAAATAAATAAATAAAATCTTTTTTTTTTTTAAGATTTTATTTATTTATTTGACAGAGACAGAGACAGCCAGCGAGAGAGGGAACACAAGCAGGGGGAGTGGGAGAGGAAGAAGCAGGCTCATAGCAGAAGAGCCTGATGTGGCTCGATCCCACAACGCCGGGATCACGCCCTGAGCCAAAGGCAGACGCTTAACCGCTGTGCCACCCAGGCGCCCCAAATAAAATCTTTTAAAAATAAATAAATAAGTAAATATATATATCTATATAAAAATAAAATAAGGGAATACTATGAACAACTCTACGTCCATAAATTTGATAATCTAGATGAAATGAAGCAATTCCTTGAAAGATACAATCTTCTGAAACTGACACAAGAAGAAATAATATGAATAGGCCTGTCTCTATTAAAGAAATTGAAAAAAAATAACCTTCCAAAAAAAAAATAATAATTAATGACCTTCCAAAACAGAAAGTACCAGGCTCAGATGCATTCATTGGTGAATTCTATCAAATATTTAAGGAAGAAATTACACCAATTCTCTATACTCTCTTTCAGAGGATAGAAGCAGAGGGAACACTTCCTACTTTATTCTATGAGACAAGCATTAAACCCAAATACCAAAACCAGACAAAGACATTACAGGATAAGGAAACTACTGACCGATATCTCTCATGAACATAGAAGCAAAAATCCTCAACAAAATATTAACAAATCCAACCCAACAATGTATAAAAAGAATTACACAACATGACCAAGTGGGATTTATCCCAAGTATGCAAGGCTGGTTCAACATTCAAAAATCAATTAATGTAATCCATCACAACAACAAACTAAAAAAGAAAAATCACAGTTGTATCAAAAGATGCAGAAAAAATATTTGACAAAATCTAACGCAAAAAAAACTATCAGTAAAGTAGGAATAGAAGGGCAACTCCCTCAACTTGATAAAGAATATCTACAGAAAACCTATAGCTAATGTCATTCGTTCTTTAAAGATTTTATTTATCTTGAGAGGGAGAGAGAGAGAGAGACTGTGCAAGTGCACAGGGGGAGGGGCAGAGAGAGAGAAAGAGAAGCAGTTCCCCCTGAGAGCAGAACCCAACTAGGGGCTTGCTCCATCTCGACCCTAAGATCATGACCTGAGCTGAAATCAAGAGTTGGACACTTAACTGACTGAGCCACCCAGACGCCCTTAATGTCATTCCTAATGGTGAGAAACTAGGAACTTTACCACTAAGAGCAGGAAGAAGGCAAGGATGTCCCCTCTCACCACTCCTTTTCAACATCATACTGCAAGTCCTAGCTAATGCAGTAAAACAAGAAAATGAAATAAAAGACATATAGATTTGGAAGGTAAAAGTGAAACTGTCTTTATTCACAGATGATATGATCATCTATGTAGAGAAATCAAAAGAATCGATTTGTCCTGAAACTAATAAGCAGTTAAAGCAAGGTAGCAGAATACAAGGTTAATATGCAAAATTCTATCATTTTCCTATATACCAAGAGTGAACAAGTAGAAATGAAAAACGTAATAACATTTACAATAGCACCCCCCAAAATGAAATAAATTTAACAAAATATGTTCAAAATCCATATGAAGAAAACTAAAAAATTCTGATGAATAAAATCAAATAACTACATAAATGGAGAAATATTCCATGTTTATGGATAGGATGACTCAATATTGTTAAAATGTCTGTACTTCCCAACTTCATCTATAGATTCAATGTAATCCCAGGCAAAATCCCAGCAAGTTATTTTGTGGCCACTGACAAACTGATTTTAAAGCTTATGTGGAGAGGCAAAAGACCCAGAATAAGCAATATGATATTGAAAGAGAAGAATGAAGTTGGAGGACTGACATTATCTGACTTCAATACCTACTATAAAGAAGAAAAAAGGTACTGACAAAAGGTTAGACAAATAGATCAATGGAACAAAATAGAGAGTACAGTCGTCCATATAAACATAGACAATTAGTCTTTGAAAAAGGAGGAAAGGCAATACAATTGAGCAAAAACTGTCTTTTCAACAAGTGGTGCTGGAACAACTGAATACCCACAGCCAAAAAAAGAATTAGACACAGACTTCACACACTTCACAAAAATTAACTCAAAATAGATCACAGACCTAATTGTAAAATGCAAAACTATAAAACTTCTACAAGATAATACAGGAGAAAATCTAGATGACCTTGACAATATGGCAATGACTTTTCAGATACAAATTCAAAGATACAATTCATCAAAGAAATAACTGATAACCCAGACTTCACTGAAACTAAAATCCTGCTCTGTGAAAAATTCTATCAAAAGAATAAGAAGATAAGTCACAGACTAAGAGAAAATATTTGGAAAAGATATATCTGATAAAGGAATGTTATCCAAAATATGTAAAGAAATCTTGAAACTCAGCAGTAAGAAAATAAACAACCTGATTAAAAAATGGGCCAAAGACCTCAATAGATACCTCACCAAAGAAGATACTCATACAGCAGTATGAAAAGATGTTCCACACATCATATGTCATCAAGGAAATGCAAACTCAAACAACGAGATAGCACTACACACCTATTAGATTTACCAAATCCAAAATAATAATAACACCAAACACTGACAAGGATGTGAAGCAAAAGGAACTCTCATTCATTGCTGGTGGAAATGCAAAATGGTACAGCTACTCTGGAAGACAGTCTGGCAGTCTCTTACAAAACTAAACATACTTTTACCATATGGTCCAGAAATTGTGCTCCTTGGTATTTATCCTAGAAAGCTGAAACTAATGCCCACTCAAAAACCTGCACATGAATATATCGCAGCTTTACTCATAACTGCCAAAACTTGGAAGCAACCAAGATGTCCTTCGTTATGTTGGAAAAAATAAACTGTGGTACATCCAAGTGGAATATTATTAGGTACTAGAAAGAAATGAGCTATCAAGCCTGAAAATAAATAGAGGAACCTTAAATGCAAATTAGCGAAATAAGCCCAACCCATAAACGCTAAATACTGTATGATTCCAACTACATGAAATTCTGGAAAATGAAAAAATACAGAGACAGTGGAAAGATCAGTAATTGCCAGGGGTTTCTGAGGGAGGGATGAAGAATTGGAGCACAGAGGATTTTTAAGGCAATGAAAGGCTCTGCTATGATACGGTTATGCTGGATACATGTCATTATACATTTGTCCAAACCCATAGAATGAACAACACCAAGAGTGAACTCTAATGTAAATTATGGACTTTGAGTGATTATAATGTGTCAGTTTGCTTCATCAACTGTAACAAATGTACCACTCTGGTGGGGAGAGGTTCCTAATGGGGGAGGTTATGCACGTGTGGGCACAGGGGGTGTATCAGAACTCTCTGTACCTTTCTCTCAATTTTGCTGTGAACCTAATACTGTATTGCCCTAAAAAAATAAAGTCTTACATATGAAAAAAAAAGTACTGGCAAGCTCCCTGCCACTCCTACCATTCACCATAAAACAAAAAGAAGTGCCTTCTAGGAGACCTGGCTACATGAACACCAATGTCCACACTTACCCACCATCTCCCTATGCCCCCTAAAAAACAAGTAAATGATTTTAAAATATTTTAAAACATAGGGATATCTGGGGCACCTGGGTGGCTGAGTCAGTGAAGTGTCTGCCTTCACCTCAGGTCATGATCCCCAGTCAAGTTGGGCTCCCTGCTCAGCAGGGAGTCTGCTTCTCCCTCTGCCCCTCCCCCTGTTCATGCTCTCTCTCACGCTCTCAAATAAATAAATAAAATCTTTTTTTTTTTTAAGATTTTATTTATTTATTTGACAGAGATAGAGACAGCCAGTGAGAGAGGGAACAACAAGCAGGGGGAGTGGGAGAGGAAGAAGCAGGCTCATAGCAGAGGAGCCTGATATGGGGCTCGATCCCATAACGCCGGGACCACGCCCTGAGCCGAAGGCAGACGCTTAACCGCTGTGCCACCCAGGCGCCCCAATAAAATCTTTTTTAAAAAATGGGGATATCTGCATCATTTCTAAAAATAGTTCCCATCTTCATGACAAAAATGGAGAAAATTCTGCTACATACGCAATAGATAGGACCAAACTGTAGTCATTAAGGGATTAATTCACATCTATCCTTCCTGATAAAGTTGTTCAATGTTTTAGGAAGTAAGTTACAATTTTCCAGGCAGCTTGTTGGAGAAATAAAAACAATCCCTCTCTCGAGCCCTTCTGTTCCAGTTAACCAACAGCTTCCAGAAGCTGTGTCCCAGAGGGTGCAAAGATGTGTGAGCCATTCCAAAGAACAAGTGAATGAGTTAATAGGTCTCTCCCTTAGACAAACTGCTGCCACAGCATTAGGAGGGAGCGAACCACAACTGTTCAGAGATGAAGAAAAAATTAGGTAAAGAAGCCAGCCTCTGGCACAATATCTTTAGTTAAAAGGAAAAAAATTGGGAAACATTATAGAGATGAAGAGTTAAGTCTAGTCATGGTCCCACCCCCCTCAACTCTCCATCAGGCACCTAAATTACTCAACAGTAATATAAATCTATTTAGTGAGCCTTCAGACTTAAGATCTGAGAAGAGCATTCTACACCAAGAATCAGATGATCAACAGCAGTACAAAAAGAAATGTAATGCCACACAAATTTTAGACCAGAAGCAATGTAGGACTAATCTGTCTTCAGTCAAAGACAAATAAAAAGAAAGAAACATTTGGATTTTAATGCACATTCGCTCTTCCTGAAAAAAAAAAATCACAGAGTTAACTAAGATATCAAGCAAAATAATAATTAGGATATAAATGGCCTGGTGATAAGCACAAAAAAATACTAATAGAAATCGTTTAGACAGCGTCTACTAAACTTTCTAGCAACAAATATAATATTTTTAAAACCCTACTCAAACCAGCTACAGCTTGTACCACAATCATGGTGGATCAATGCATCAATGCCAGCATTCTAGCTCAGTTCATCAACTGGCACGTTTGTCTTGCTGGAAGTTTGGAAAAGATTCACCCACCGGAAAAAAATAGTACCAATGATTGACAGAGCCCCACGATGAAGAAATCTCTGGAATCATGGAATTAGTTGGAACACTAACAGCCAAAGCAACTATCATGTGTGTGTCTTATGTCCAGTTTAAAAAGAAGATAACCAGCCATCCTCTTGCTCTTGAACTTTACAGTGAAACTGTAAAAATTACCCAATGAGTTCCCTCAGTTTTTGCCTTTGGGGGCTGTGCAATACAACTGATCTTGATTAATTTTTTACGAGTGTGAATGAGCTACCTTCAAGACTATTAAAAAAGGACCCTGATTTTTGAGGGAGAGAGTTCTACAGTTTCTAATATTTAATTTGCTCTCTTTTACAATTTCATTTACCTAATTTTAGATATTCCAGTCTGTAGTTTTTGATGGAACTGATGTATTGACAGTGTTCATCTAAGTCGTCTTATAAAGAATCCTTTCTCCAGTATATGGTCAAACTAGATGCAAGAACAAACCAAACTCTGAGCTTGGTTTTCTGTTTCATTAATAAAAATTAAAATGGTAGCATCCTATTGGTCAATTCATTCTTATTCTTTCATGCATGTATTCAAGCACAAACTTGGAATTTCATAGCTATAAGGTCAGGTCTTAGACCTACCAAATGAAACCTTGTATCAACTGTATTAAAGATTTACTCGCTACCTCACAATATGCCATATTAATTACTTTCTTGACACTCCCTACAAGAAACAATTTTGATGAGGAGCGCCTGGGTGGCTCAATCGGTTGAGCATCCTACTCTTGATCTCAGCTCACATCTTGATCTCATGGTTGTGAGTTCAAACCCTTTGTTGGGCTCCACGCTGGGTGTGGAATCTACTTTAAAAATATACATTTTGATGAATTAAAAGAGCAAACAGAGTCCTACATCTTCTGTAATTTGAGAAGTATCTTTTTGGGGGGATTTTAAAACTGAGCATTTACTAATGCTAAAAAAGGGATACATCGGGGCGCCTGGGTGGCACAGCGGTTGAGCGTCTGCCTTCGGCTCAGGGCGTGATCCCGGCGTTCTGGGATCGGGCCCCACATCAGGCTCTTCTGCTATGGGCCTGCTTCTTCCTCTCCCACTCCCCCTGCTTGTGTTCCCTCTCTCGCTGGCTGTCTCTATCTCTGTCAAATTAAAAAAAAAAAAAAAAGGGGATACATGATCATTAAAACAGTTATTGGAATCATTTATTTTTTTTCTTCAACTGTCATTTTCCTTACTGTGGAATTACTGTTTACCACCAAGTAATTTGGGGCTTGGATAGGGAGGGATGTGACAAGTATAGATAGAGGGCAATGCAGAATAACTGTGATGAATTATATAGCCAGTTAGGTTTAATGGCTTGACTCATTACCTTCAGTGAGGAAATAAACTAATTCCAAATTCACTTAAGATTGTAAATTATACCAAAAAAATAATTTTATAACCTTAAATTTCAACTTTCAATCATCCCCAAATACTCTGCAAATTACTTAAGGGATGTTGTCAGAGCAGCTTATAGTAAAGGCTTTTATTTTAGGAAGGGACAACACTTCCTATTGAATTCAACTGAACTGAAATTCAACTGAAATTTACGAGGGACACCAGGTAGCACCAATGACATACTGTTGTCTTAAATACCAGATAAAGGATCAGTCTTCAGTTACACTGAAAACTCAGTGTGATTAAATATTAAAAGCTACCGTGTTTAGTAAATTGGACCAAATGAATAGGTTATCTTGCTTTCTGTTGAATGAATACTTTGTTAATGATTTATAGTACCATATGTCTAGTCCCGAACTCATTTCTCAGCTGCACAACATCTGTACCTGGATGTTGACCAGCACTTCAATTTGAACAGGTGCAGTTTGAACTAGTGTAGCTCCCCTGCCATATGTTCCCTGATTTTTTGTAGTAATTTTACTGAGATATACAGCACATATCCAATTTACCTATTTCAACTGTACAATTCAAGGGCCTTTAGTATATTCACAGAGTTGTGCAACCACCATCAATTTCAGAACATCTTCATCACCCCAAAAAAGAAATTCTGTACCATTTGCTCATCATGGCCTAATCCCTCCATTACCACTACTCACCCTACCAGCCCTAAGCAACCACTACTACTAATCTACTTTCTGCCTCTAGAGATATGCCTATTCTGTACATTTCATATAAATGGAATCATGTAATATGGGATCTTTTGTGATTGGCTTTTTTCACTTAGCATAATATTTTCAAAGTTCATCTATACTGTAGCGTGTATCAGTAGTTCATCCCTTTTTGTGGCCAAATAATATTCCACTATACCATATATTGTTCATCTACTCATCAGTCAGTGGACCTTTGGGTGGTTTCCACTATTTGGCTATAATGAATAATGCTATTATGAACGTTCGTGTATAGCTTTTGTGTGTACATATGTTTTCGTTTCTCTTGGGCATGTACCTAGGAATGGAATTACAGTGTCAAATGATAAAAATGTTTAATTTTTTGAGGAACCGACAGTTTTTCAAAGTGGCTGTACCATTTTCTAACCCCACCAGTAGTATATAAGGATACTAACTTCTCTATAGCCTCAACAACACTTGCTATTATCTGAGTTTTTTATTATAGTCATCATCATGGGTGTAAAGTAGTACTTCACTGTGGCTTTGATTTGCCCTGTTTCTTTTAAGGCTACCATAAACCACCCATTTGCCCATAAATGCTTGAATGCATCCTTCCATTGCCACTTCCATACATCACTGCTATTGCCCCTATAAGTTCAGATGATTGTCATCTCTCACCTGAACTACTACAATAGCCATAGTATATAACTGGACTTCCCTGTTTCCAGCCTCTTCCCTTGACTCAGTCCAAAGAGTTGCATAAAACATCAGTGATAATCATTATACTATAAAACTTGAAAACCTGAGATATACATAGAAAGGGGAAAACTTCCTGCAAAGCATACAGTAGAGAAACCAGGCAAACACTCCCTAAGTTAAGTGATCGTTGTTAAGATCACCAGTGATGTCATGTGGCTATCGTGTACCTTCTTTTTATTTTTTAAGATTTATTTATTTATTGATGGGGCGCCTGGGTGGCTCAGTTGGTTAAGTGTCTGCCTTCAGCTTGAGTAGTGATCTCGGGGTCCTGGGATAGAGTTCCGAGTCCGAGTCCGGGCTCCCTGCTCAGTGGGGATCCTGCTACTCCCTCCCCCTCTGCCGCTCCCCCCACTTGTTCGTGCTTTCTGAAATACATATTTATTTATTTTAGAAAGAACGGGGAGAGGCAGAGGGAGTGGGAGAGAGAGAATTTCAATCTAATGTGATGTGATAAGAAGGGCACTTCCACACTTCTGTGGTATTTTTCCAATACCCTTAACTCCCGTCTAATTATGACAAAACATCAGACAAACCCAAATTGAGGGACACTCTGCCAATTATCTGATCAGCACCCCTCAAAACTGTGAAGGTCAAGAAAAACAAGGAAACACTAAAAAACTCACAGAGCAGAGGAGACTAAGCAGACACAACAACTAAATATGATGTAAGATCATTGATTGGCTCCTGGAACACAAAATGGTATCAATGAAAAAACTGGTGAAATGTGAATAAAGCCTGCAGTTCAGTTAATGATAATGTATCAATGCTGGTTTCTTAGTTTTGACAAATGTAGCACGGTAATGTAAGATAACATTAAGGCAGACAAAATGGACAAGGGGTTATATGAGAATTCTCTGTACTATCTTTGCAACTTTTCTGTAAATGTAGTTACTTCAAAACAAAACTAAAAAGCTACCCAAAATTATGTGACTAAAAGATGTCTAAAAATGTACAAAGCTTTTACTAAAAATACAAAAATATGTCGAAAGAAATAAAAGTTGAACAAATGAGGAGATACACTATGTTCCTAGTGTATCCTCCAGTCTTTGCTATTCCCAGCATTTATATGGAGTATAAAGTGTCCAGTCATACTACAGTCCTCCCCCAAGTAAATAATTTTTAAAAATTAAAAATGTGGGGGTGCCTGGGTTGCTCAGTCGTTAAGCGTCTGCCTTCGGCTGGGGTAATCCCGACGTTCTGGGATCGAGCCCCACATCAGGCTCCTCTGATGGGAGCCTGCTTCTTCCTCTCCCACTCTCCCTGCTTGTGTTCCCTCTCTTGCTGGCTGTCTGTATCACTGTCAAATAAATAAATAAAATCTTTTTAAAAATTAAATAAAAATTTAAAATGTGGGAAAATCTGCAACACTTCTGGAAACTAAGGTCCCATCATCCTGTCAAAAACCAAGTAAGTTCTAAATAGAACCATATCAAAGTCACTAAGCGGACAACTCACAACTCCCATTCCTGATACTGTGATTCAGTATTTACTTTAGTCTCTTAGAGCTGTCATAACAAAAGTACCACAAACTAGGTGGCTTAAAACAACATAAATTTATTGTCTCACAGTTGTGGATGATTGAAGTCCAAAATCAAGAGGTCTGCAGGGCCATGTTCTCTGTGAAACATAGGGGAATCCTTCTTTGCCTCTTCCTCATGTCTAATAGTTGGCTGACAATCTTTGACATTCCTTTGGCATGCAGCTGGATAACTTCAATTTCTGCCTTCATCATTACTTGCTCTTCTCCCTAGTCTCTATCTTCACATGACCATCTTCTTATAAGGACACCACTAATATTGGATTAGGGGCCCACTCTATATTAGTATGACCCATTCTTATCCGCATCTGTAATAATCCTATTTCCAAATAAGGTCACTTTCTGAGTTACAGTGGCTTAGAACCTCAACATTTTGGAGAGGGGACACAATTCAACTCATAATAGTATTTCAGAAAATAAATTTAAAATTATTGGGCATAACTGTATTAAAATTCACAGGATGGTCTAAACAGCATAATGGATAGGACCCAGTAAAGGGTCAATAAACTTAAAGATGGACTGATAGAAATCACCCAATTTCTGAAAGAGAGAAAAAGGATGAAAGTCACAAACTCTTAGTGACCTAGGAGGCCAATCAAAAGGCCTAACAATGGATAAGTAGAGTCCTAAAAGGACAGGAGAGGATGAAAATAGGTCAGAAAAATATATATGAAGAAATAACGGCAGAAAGTCCCCAAATCTGGTGAAAGGCATAAATTTCAAGTTAAAGAAGCTCTAAGAATAGGATAAATACAAACAGCAACATGTCTAACATGAGCACAATCAATCTGCTAGAAATCAAAGATAAAAAGAAAAATCTTGAAAGCAGAAGAGAAAAAGAACAGATTACATACTGTGGAACAATATCAAATGCTCCATACTTGTCAAAAGAAATTACAAAGGCCAAAAGAAAGATGAATAACTTCTTTAAAGCAAAGAAAAGCAGAAAGCCTGCCAATCAGAATTCTGTAATCAACAAAAATATCCTTCAAGAAAACGAGATGAAATAAAAACTTAAGCAAATAAAGAAAAACAAAGAGAATTCATCACCAGCAGACCCACATTACAAAAAATGATAATGGAAGAAGTTCTTGGGACTGAGGGAAATGACATCAGAGGGAAACTTGGATCTTTAGGAACAAATAAAGAGTAGGAAATGGTATATATGTGGGTGAATATAGAAAACTATATTGTCTTCTTAATTTCTCTAAAACATATGAATATTAAAACAAAAATTATGTTGTAGGTCTTATACTAAACTTTAGATGTAAGACATATTAAAAGCAGCAGGTGGTACAAATATTGGACTTACATGGTTGTAAAATGTCTACATTTTTATGTGAATTGATAAAATATTAACACTAAATAGACTATAAAAAGTTAGTATGAGTTGTAATCCTTAGAAAAACTGCTAAATAAATGTGGAAAAGAGTTATAGCTACCAAGACAATAAATTAAAATGGATACTAAAAATGGTTCAAGCTATCCAAAGAAGGATAAGAGAACTAAAATCAAAAAATTAACAGAAAATTTAAAAAAATAATAAAATTGGAGACCCAAATCCAACCATATCAATAATTACACAGAATGTTTTTAGTTTAAACATTCCGATTGAAAGGCAAAGATTGTCTATCAATAAAAGAGACCCAACTATTAGCTTCTAGAGAGATGTACCTTAAGTTTACAAACACAGATAAATGAAATTAACTGAATAGAAAAAGATCTATCTTGCAAATTAAGCATAAGAAGGCTATAGAGGGCTTATTAATGTAACATAAAATGGGCTTTCAGGTAAAGAGTATTACCAGATATAAAGAAGGATATTTACTAATGATTAAAAAAAAGGTCAATTCATCATGAAGCCAGTATTTACAAATGTATACAAACATAACAAATCTCAAAATACATGAAGTAAAAATTTACAAAGGCTAAAGGAAAAATCAACTGATCCGACCATCATGGTAGAAGTTAACACTCTTTCTCAGCAATTGATGGGAAAAAAGAAGACCAAAATATTAGTAAAGATAAAGAAGATCCAAAAACACTATCAGCAACCTTGCCCTTATTGACATTTACAGAACCCCAAAACTGCAGAATATACATACTTCATTAATGCCATAGGCTAGGCCATAAAACAAGTACCAATCAATTTACAAGCACTGAAGTCACAGAGTTTGTTCTCTGACTACAATATAAGAAAATTTCAAATCAATAACAGTAAGATGTGTAAGAAAATTCCAGATACTTGGAAATTAAAGAATATATTATTAAACAATCCATAGGTCAAAGACTAGATCACAAAGAAATTACAAAATATTTTAAACTGAAGGATAATAAAGCTACAAGATATCAAAATTTGTGGAATGTAGCAAAAACAATTTTAGAGAGAATTTTATAGCTTTACACGCTGTTATTAGAAAAGAAGGGTTTCTTTTTTTTTTTTTTTAAGATTTTATTTATTTATTTGACAGAGAGACAGCCAGCGAGAGAGGGAACACAAGCAGGGGGAGAGGAAGGAGCAGGCTCCCAGCTGATGTGGGGCTCGATCCCAGAACGCCAGGATCACACCCTGAGCCGAAGGCAGACGCTCAACGACTGAGCCACCCAGGAGGCCCTACAAAAGAAGGGGTTCAATCAATGTCATACAAAAAGGTTTCAGTAAAAGAACAAAATAAATCCAAAACAGAAGAAAGGAAAATATAAATATAAAATCAGAAATTATGAAGTAGAAAACAGACAATAGCAAAAAGTAAAGAAGCCAAAGCTGGTTCTTTAAAATGATCACAGGGGCGCCTGGGTGGCACAGCGGTTAAGCGTCTGCCTTCGGCTCAGGGCGTGATCCCGGCGTTGTGGGATCGAGCCTAAAGAAGCCAAAGCTGGTTCTTTAAAATGATCACAGGGGCGCCTGCCCCCTGCTTGTGTTCCCTCTCTCACTGGCTGTCTCTATCTCTGTAGAATAAATAAATAAAATCTTTAAAAAAAATAAAAAATAAAATAAAATAATCACAAAACTGGTAAACTAAACAGATTAAGACAAGAAGATATGTAAATCACCAATATTAGGAATAAAAGTGGGGTTATTACCAAATATGCTATGGACATTAAAAGAATAAGAAAATATGACAAATTTATGCCAACAGACTTAACAACTTAGATGAAATGGGGAAAATTTCTTAAAAATGCAACTTAACAAAATTGATATCAAATGAAATGGGAAACCCGTATAGTCTTATATCTACTAAATAAGTTGAATTCCTTATCAAAACCGTTCCCACAGAGAACATTCCAGGCCCAAATGGTTTCAATTAGTGAATTATATCAAATATTGGAAAACAACAACAACCCACCAACCTTATATAAGTCATTTCCGTAAAGCAGAAGAGGAAACACTTCCCAACCATTTTACAAGTCTACCGTAACCCAAATACCCACACTTGAAGAAGTAAGCAGAAAAGCAGAAATCTTAATTCAATTCGTTCAAAAGTTAACCAAGTTGAGGAAGCTGGAGACATTTACGTTAACAGCTGGCAGCTCACCTAAGCGCAAATGTTCACTACTACTAGATATTTTGCCCGCAGCTGAAATGTAACGTACCTCAAAAATAACAAGGAGCTCTTCTGACTCTCACAATCGCGTGTTGTTAACACCGATTCCGACTCTTCGTTCTGCTGGGGGAGGGAAGGAAATTTGTATTCATGAAAAATACAGCCACGTTTCTTGAACACATTCCGAAAGGGTCTTCCTTAAAACAAGTTTTCTGGCAAACAGGTAATAAATTTGACCCTTCCGTGAGAGGAGTGAGTTTTGGCAAATGGAGACGGCACGAACTGGCCCCCTGTGCCACCTACACAGCCCGAGGACCCTCGGCAGACCCTCCGTCCAGGCTGAGCGGCACTGGTGGGCCCCACACGTGACCACCTGCATCACCATTCCCAGCAACCGCCCTCCCAGACCCATGCCCTCACGGGAGGGGGGGCTTGGGGTCCCCTCGGCGTACCTCCTTCCCTGAAACTACCACTTCTAGGGAGGAAAGGGGGGAGCCGGGGTCAGATTCGTCAAGGGGCAGGGGAGAACTGTCCCTAACAGGCCGAGGGAAGATGGCGCTGGCCCGGGTTTCCGTTGCCCGGGCACTTGACCCGCTGGGCCTCTCCGTAGGGCGGGGACCCACGGCCGAGGCCCCAAGTCAGATTCAGACAGCAAAGGGGCCGAAACCAGTTTGCTGGGTCCTGGGAAAGACAAAAAGGAGGGGCTCTCGGGCCTATTTGATCCCTCGGCTCCTCAGAGCCCGGGGCCTCCAGGGACCCCAGCCTCAGGAGCGACGCCCAGCTTCGCACACCCCGGATCTATGAATTTCCAGGCCTCCCTGGAGCTGTCACCCTCTCCCCAGCCTGGAGGCCCCGGGCAATTCTGTGTTCTGCTAGGGGAAAAAAAAAATGAACGTGAAAAAGCCTCAACTGTGAAGCCTACCGAACAGGCCCCGTCAGGCCTCGTCAGGCCAGCTCGCGACTGGCTCCGCGCTCCGCCTCAGAGGCAGCCTTTCCCGCTGTCCCTCTGCGCATGCGCTACCGCCTGGGCGCACCCTCTACTGACCAAGCGGGGGATTCCGCCCCTCTACCCCAATACGCCCTTCTACATTGCGCATGCGCTCGCACGCCCTCTTCTCCACTTTGTTCTCCGCGCAAGCGCCCTGGCCTACCTGCTTCCTTGCCCCTTTAGACCATTCGCTCAACACCCTGCGAGCGCTGCTGAGGCCAAGCTTTTTTTTGTTTTGTTTTTTAAGATTTTATTTATTTATTTGACAGAGAGAGAGACAGCCAGTGGGAGAGGGAACACAAGCAGGGGGAGTGGGAGTGGAAGAAGCAGGCCTCCCGCAGAGAAGCCTGATGCGGGGCTCGATCCCCGAATTCCGATATCACGCCCTGAGCCGAAGGCAGACGCTTAACGACTGAGCCACCCAGGCGCCCCTGAGGCCAAGCTTTTAGCCGCATCCCTGGGCTGGTGCATGCACTTTGCTTCCACTGCCCCGAATGACCTAGACATGAGGGTGAGGTGGGAAGCTTGTTCTTCCAGGTCATTTCTCTTGCTTTCAAACTTTTGGTGCTTATTTAAGCTTCCCCTACTACTACCCAGACCTTAAATATGTGTCCAACAAGACAGACATGGACTTTAACTTCAGAGAGCTGAGAAACCTACTGGGATTGCAGCTGTGAATAATAAAGGGTAACCACACTAAAATTGAGTCTGGAGGCCAGAAAGGGGAACTCACACCCTACCACTGTAGTCAATTGTAGATCCAACAAGAAGAAACATACCTTGCAGGTGGATACTAGTTGCAGAAGGAAGGAAGGAAAGGAAGGAAGGAAGGAAGAAAAGGAAGGAAGAAAGAAAGAAAGAAAAAGAAAGAAAGAAAGAAAGAAAGAAAGAAAGAAAGAAAGAAAGAAA
>NC_048229.1:30713351-30762981 GCF_002007445.2 Ailuropoda melanoleuca | reverse complement strand
AAGGAAGGAAGGAAGGGGGGGGAGGAAGGAAGGGGAGGGAGGGAGGGAAGGGAAAGGAAGAAAGAAAAGAAAGAAAGGAAAGAAAGAAGGTTTTTCTCCTACCCGGCAACACCCCAATGAGAGACTGTCACAACTCAGCCAGTGAAAATTCACTACGCTTCTAACTCCCAGTTTGCTCCAGTGGAGATCTGTGTTTACAAAAACTCTCCCAACCCCCCACCCCCGCCTTTCTGTAAAGAGTAGTTTTCTCCTTTTTTCCTGGACTTTTCTGTGGTTTTGCCATAGCTTGCTTGTCCTGAATTGCAATTCTCTGTTAGTCCTGGAAAAACTCTTTTTGCTGGTAAAATAACTGACAGTTTTATCTTTAAGGTTAACAGTACTTGACGATCAGAAGTGGGATCCAGAGAAGACACCCTCCCCAACCAACAACTCCAAAGCTGGTGAGCAAACACATCCCAGTACCCACAGAGCCAGTTGAGCTCACTGCTTTCTTGAGGACCCTGGAGTTTGAGGGTAAGTTTTCTCCTGGATTTCAAGCTCCACTCACTGTGTTTTCAGCTCTCTGGGCATTACTTAGAGTCTGTTTTAAGACTTTGTCCTTTCTGAGACTGCTTATTTAGACTTTGTTCAGACTCTTGTTTGGAACTAGGCTGTTTCCTATTGCAACTGTGCTGTCTAGGAATTTTTCTCTTTGCTCTAAAGAGAAATCTCTAAGAAATGGGATTTCCAGTCATCCAAATGCTTTGAGGCTGCTCTGCCCCTTCTGGGACCCTGGCTGGTTTTTTGGCACATTTCTAACTAAATGGACTGACTTGACCAAAAGTATTTTAGAACTCCAATAGCAATTATGGGGAACTTCCAATCTCTCCAGACATGTTTTACTCAAAATTAAATTGGAATGCTACAGCTCAAAAACACAAGCAAACAAACAAAAACCCCAAAACAAACAAAAGCCTGAATGGGATGCCTATTGTAATTGGTACCTTGAGGCTTACAAATGTTTTCAGGAGTCTAAATTTGCCTCTTTGCAAAATACTATTTCTCAATTAACTGAGGCAAATAAATAATTGAAAGAAGTCAGAATGTCTTCTTACGCCTCTTTTTCCTCCTCCCCCCACCTTTTGTCTCTAGACACTTGGCAGCCACCTTGTGCTCAGGCCCTGCCTCTGGCACCTTTTCCTCTGCACAGTCCCCACCTCCTCTATACCCACTGCTCCCTGGTTCTAATCCTTTCACGAACTTCCCTTTTCCTCTGAAACTCTCTCCAGCTCTCTCCTCTCCTGAATCTATGAAAATCTGCCCAATTTTATTATTCTTTGGGGGGGGGGGGGCAGAGAGAGAGGGAGAGAGAGAATCTCAAGCAGGCTCCTCGCTAGGCATCCCAAGCAGGTCTCAGGGCTCAATTGGTTAAGCATCTGCCTTCGGCTCAGGTCATGATCCCAGGGTCCCTGCTCATCGGGGAGTCTGCTTCTCCATCTCCCTCTGTCACTCACCCTGCTTGTGCTGTCTTTCCCCCTCTCTCTCTCAAATAAATAAAATCATTAGGAAAAAAAAAAGAGTCAGACACTTAACAAACTGAGCCACCTAGGCACCCCAAACCTGCCCCTTTTAAAGTTAAGTCTTCTGAGAATCCAAATAAACCCCAAATTTCTTATATTCCCTGGACTAAGTGAGCCATAGTCAAAGAGTTTCCTAAAATAACTTGTGGCTGCATTATTCCAATCTCTGCCTCTTCCTTCACCTGGCATTCTCTTTTTTCTGTGTCTTCTGTGTGTCTCTTACAATGTAGGACACTTATCATTAAATTTAGGGCTCACTCAGATAATGCAGGTTGACCTCATCTCAAGATCCTTAATTACATGTGAAAAACCCTTTTTCCCAAATAAGGTCACATTCACAGATTCCAGGACATATCTTTTTTTTTTTTATTCCAGTAGCGGTAACATACAGTGCTTTATTAGTTTCAGGTGTACAATAGAGTGATTCAGCAATTGTATACATTGCTCAGTGCTCATTGTAAGCGTACTCTTTTTTTTTAATATTTTATTTATTTATTCGACAGAGATAGAGACAGCCAGCGAGAGAGGGAACACAAGCGGGGGGGTGGGAGAGGAAGAAGCAGGCTCATAGTGGAAGAGCCTGATGTGGCTCGATCCCATAACGCCGGGATCACGCCCTGAGCTGAAGGCAGACGCTTAACCGCTGTGCCACCCAGGCGCCCCTGTAAGCGTACTCTTAATCCCCCTCATCTATTTCACACATCCTCCCACCCACCTACCCTCTGGTAACTATCAGTTTGTTTTCTATAGTTAAGAGTCTGTTTTTAGGGCACCTGGGTCGTTCAGTCAGTTAAGTGTCTGCCTTCGGCTCGGGTCATGTCCCAGGTTCCTGGAATCGAGCCCCACGTCGGGCACTCTACTCAGCAAGGAATCTGCTTCTCCCTCTGCCCCTCACCCTACTATCGTGCTCTCTCTCTCTCTCTTTCTCTCTCTCAAATAAATAAATAGACAGAATCTTAAAAAAAAAAAAGAGTCTGTTTTTAGGGGTGCCTGGGTGGCTCAGTCGGTTAAGCATCTGCCTTTGGCTCAGGTCATGATCCTGGGGTCCTGGGATCGAGCCCTGCATCAGACTCCCTGCTCAGCAGGGAGCCTGCTTCTCCCTCTGCCTGCCATTCCCCCTACTTGTGCGCACTCTCTCACTCTCTCTGACAAATAAACAAATAAAATCTTTTTTTAAAAAAAAGTCTATCTCTTTTCCTCTTTGTCTCTTTTGGTTCTTAAATTCCACATATGAGTGAAATCATATGGTATTTGTCTGTCTCTGGCTTAATTCACTTAGCATTATATGCTCTAGCTCCATCCATGTTGCAAATGGCAAATTCCATTCTTTTTTATGGCTGAGTAATATTCTATTATATATCACATCTTCTTTATCCATTCATTTACCAATGGACACTTGGGCTGCTTCCATCATTTGACTATTATAAATAATGCTACAATACACATAGTGGTGCATATATTTCTTTGAATTAGTGTTTTAGTATTCTTTGGGTAAATACCTAGTAGTGGAATTACTGGATCATGTGTAATTTTTTTTTTTTGAGGAACCTCCATACTGTAATCCACAGTGGCTGCACAATTTTGCATTTCCACCAACAGTGCATGAGGGTTCCTTTTTCTCCACATTCTCATCAACACTTGTTGTTTCTTGTGTTTTTGATTTTAGCCATTCTGACAGGTGTGAAGTAATATGTCACTGTGGTTTTGATTTGCATTTCCCTGATGATTAGTGATGTTGAGCGTCTTTTCATGTGTCTGTTGGCCATCTGTATGTCTTTTTTGGAGAAATGTCTGTTCATGTCTTCTGCCCATTTTTTAATTGGATTATTTTTTTGGTTTTGAGTTGTATAAGTTCTTTACATATTTTGGATACTAACCCTCTATTGGGTATATCATTTGCAAATACCTTCTCCCATTCAGTAGGCTATCTTTTAGTTTTGTTAATTGTCTCCTTTGCTGTGCAGAAGCTTTTTATTTTGAGGTAGTACCAATAGTCTATTTTTGCTTTTGTTCCCCTTGCCTCAGGAGATGTATCTAGAAAAATAATGCTATGGCCAATGTCAGAGAAGTTACTTCCTGTGCTCTCTTCTAGGATTTTTATGGTTTCAGAAATCACATTTAGGTCTTCAATCCATTTTGAGTTTATTTTTGTGTGTGGTATGAGAAAGCAGTCCAGATTTTCCAACACCATTTGTCTTTTTCCCACTGTATATTCTTGCCTCCTCTGTCAAAGATTAATTGACCATATAATCATGGGTTTATTTCTGGGCTCCTTATTCTTTTTTTTTTTTTTTAGATTGATTGATTTGCAAGAGAGTAATCATGAGTGAGGGGAAGGGCAGAAGGGGAGGGAGAGAATCCCAAGCAGACTCTGCACTGACCACAGAGCCCAATGCAGGGCTCAATCTCACAACCCTGAGATCATGACCTGAGCCAAAACCAAGAGTTGGATGCTTAACTGACTGAGCCACCCAGGTGCCCCATGGGCTCTCTGCTCTGTTCCATGGATCTATGTGTCTATTTTTGTGCCACTACTGGACTGTTTTGATTACTGCAGGTTTGTAGTGTAGTTGAGATCTGGGCTTTTGATACTCCTTCTTTTTTGAGATTGCTTTGGCATGGACGTATCTTTTGCAGGGAGAAGGGCAGGGGATCACCATTCAACCTACTACAATCAGTATAGAAGCAATTGTAATTATTTGTGTGGAAAATGATGACAGCCTGGATTAGGATGGTGGCCTTGGAGACAAGTGGGTGGATTTGAAATGTATATTAGTAGTAGAGCATAGAGGACTTAATGATGGCTTAGAAGAGGAGCTCAGGGATGAGGCTTGGTGAATCAGTATCCTAATGGAGATTGGATTTAGGGCTATATAAACCAGGTCTGGGTTTCAAAAGACCTCTCAGGCTGTGTAGGGAATGGACTGGAGGGGAAAGACTAAGACCAGGGAGGAGCCTGAGGTTTGGGTCCAGGAGGGAGAGCACAAGTCCTGAGCCAGCCCAAGACATGAGAACAGAGAGAAGTGGAGAGAGTAGAGAATCAAGAGGCAGAAAGGATTGGATTAGGGAATGATGGGCTCTATGGGAAATAAGGAGGGAATAAGGGCATCCACCCAGGGGTTGGCCCACCAAGGAAGAAAGAATCTGTGAACTTGAAGACAGATTGCTTGATATTATCCAGTCAGAGGAGAAAGAAAGAAAGAAGAATGAAAAAGAGTGGATTCAGTTTGTTAGCATTTCGTTGAAGATTTTTGCATCTATGTTCTAACATTACACCTCGAGGAACTAGAAAAAGAAGAACAGGGGCACCTGGGTGGCTCAGTCAGTTAAGTGTCTGCCTTCGGCTCAGGTTATGATCCTGGGGTCCTGGGATCAAGCCCTGCATCGGGCTTCCTGCTCAGCTGGGAACATGCTTCTCCCTCTCCCTCTGCTGCTCTCCCTGCTTGCGCTCTCTCTCTCTCAAATAAATAAATAAAATCTTTAAAAAACCAAAAGAACAAACTAAGCCCAAAGTTAGCATAAAGAAGGAAATAATAGTGATTAGAGCAGAAATAAATGAAGTAGAGACTAGAAAGACAAAAAGATCAATGAAACTAAGAATTGGTTTTTTGAAAAAAATAAAATTGAAAAATCTTTAGCTAGACTAAGGAAAAAAGATAAATGACTCAAATTAATGAAATTATAAATAAAAGAGGGGACATAATAACTGACACCCCAGAAATGCAAATGGAAATACAAATTATAAAAGACAAGTATGAGAGGCGCCTGGGTGACGCAGTTGGTTAAGCATCTGACTCTTGGTTTCAGGTCAGGTAATGATGTCAGGATTGTGAAATCGAGCCCCACATCAGGTTCTATGCTCAGGATGGAGTCTGCTTGGAATCTCTCTCTCTCTGCCCCTCCCCCGCTCTCTAAAAAATAAATAAATCTTTTTTTAAAAAACTACTGTGAACAATTAAATGCCAATAAATTAGGTAACTTAGAAGAAATGGATACATTCCTAGAAATATACATCTTACCAAGACTGAATCACGAAGTAAATCTGAACAGACCAATAATGAACAAGGAGATTGATGCAGTAATCAAAAATCTCCCAACAAGTAAAAGCCCAGGACCAGGTGGCTTTATGGGTGAATTCTACCAAACATTCAAAGAAGAATTTCTATCAATCATTCTCAAATTCTTCACAAAAATTGAAGAAGAAGGAATATTTCAGAACTCATTTTACAAAGCCAGCTTTACCCTAATACCAAAAACAGACAACACTGGGGTGCCTGGGTGGCTCAGTCGTTAAGCATCTGCCTTCAGCTCAGGTCATGGTCCCAGGGTGCTGGGATCGAGCCCCACATCGGGCTCCCTGCTCAGCAGGGAGCCTGCTTCTTCCTCTCCCACTCCCCCTGCTGGTGTTCCCTCTCTCGCTGTGTCTCTCTCTGTCTAATAAATAAATAAAATCATAAAAAAAAAACAAAAACAGACAACACTGCAAGAAAATTGTAGGCCACTATCCCTGATGAACATAGATGCAAAAATCCTCAACAAAATACTAGCTAACTGGGGGCACCCGGGTGCCTCAGTTGGTTAAGCATCTGACTCTTGATTTTGGCTCAAGTCATGATCTCAGGGTTGTGAGATCGACCCCCAAGTCAGGCTCTGTGCCAGGCATGGAACCTGCTTAAGATTCTCTCTCCCTCTCCTTCTGCCCCTCCCCCCTTCCCTCTCTAAAAAATAAATAAATAATATATAAAATATTTATGTGTGTATATATACATATATACATATAAACATATATATGTATAAAATACTAGCAAACTAAATTCAACAGCACATTAAAAGGCTCATACACCATGATCAAGTGGGATTTATTACTGGGATGCAACATACATATGGTTCAACATAAGTAAATCAACACCAATGATGTACCACATTAACAGAATGAAAGAAAAATATCACATGATAATTTCAATAGATGTAGAGAAAGAATTTGAAAAAATTCAACATCCTTTTGTGATAAAAATCCTCAACAAATGAGATATAAAAGGAATGTACCTCAACATAATAAAGGCCATATGTGACAAGCCCACAGCTAACATCATACTCAATGGTGAAAAGTTAAAAACTTTGCCTCTAAGATCAGAAACAATACAAAAATACCCACTCTGTCAAACAAAAGAGCTTCTGCAGAGGAAAAGAAACAATAAATTGAAAAGGCAATCTTTTCAATGGAGAGTGGGAGAAAATATTTACAAATCATCTATCTGATAAGGGGTTGATATCCAAAATATATAAAGAACTACAACTCAACAGCAGAAAAGCAAACAATGCAGTTTAAGAATGTGCAGGGGCGCTTGGGTGGCTCAGTTGGTTAAACATCTAACTCTTGATTTCAGCTCAGATCATGATCTCAGGGTCGTGGGATCAAGCCCCGCATTCGGCTTCACGCTCAGCATGGAGTCTGCTTGTCCCTCTCCCTCTGTTCCCCCTGTCTCTCTCTCAAATAAATAAATAAAATCTTTTTTTAAAATATGCAAAGGAGGGGAGCCTGGGTGGCGCTGCCATTAGATGTCTGCCTTCAGCTCAGGGCATGATCCCAGGGTCCTGGGATCAAGCCCCGCATTGGGCTCTCAGCTCCGCTGGGAGCCTGCTTCTTCCTCTCCCATGCCCCCTGCTTGTGTTCCCTCTCTCGCTGGCTGTCTCTCTCTCTGTCAAATAAATAAATAAAATCTTTAAAAAAAAATGTGCAAAGGACCTGAGCAGACGTTTTTCCAAAGACATGCAAATAGCCAACAGATACATGAAAAGGTGCTCAACATCATTCATCATCAGGAAAATGCAAATCAAAACCTGTGAGATATCACCACACACTTGTGAGGATGGCTATTATCAGAAAAGATAAGAGATACCAAGTGTTCCAGAGGATATGGAGAAAGAATCATTGTGCACAATTGTGGGAATGTACACTGGTATATCTACTATGGAAAACACTATGGAGGATCTGCAATAAATTAAAAACATAACTATTATATGATCCAGCAATCACACTCATGGCTATATATTCAAAGGAAATCAATATCTTGAAGAGCTACCTGCACACTCATGTTCATTGCAGCATTATTCGCAATAACCAAGATGTAGAAAGCTTAACATCCTTTAACAGATGAGTGGATCAAAAAAATGCGAGAGAGGGGCGCCTGGGTGGCACAGCGGTTAAGCGTCTGCCTTCGGCTCAGGGCGTGATCCTGGCGTAATGGGATCGAGCCCCACATCAGGGCTCTTCTGCTATGAGCCTGCTTCTTCCTCTCCCATTCCCCCTGCTTGTGTTCCCTCTCTCGCTGGCTGTCTCTATCTCTGTAGAATAATTAAAAAAAAAATGCGAGAGAGATATACATATATAAATATATACATAAATATATATATATATATAGGAATATTATTCAGCCATGAAAAAGAAGGAAATCCTCCCATTTGCACCATGAATGAAACTGGAGGGCATTGTACTAAGTGAAATTAGCCAGACACACAAAGACAAATACTGTGCAGTATCATTTAAATGTGGAATCTCAAAAGAAAAAAAAAAGCCAATTTCATAGAAACAGAGTAGAATGGTGGCTATCGGGCTGGGGCGTGGGGGAAATGGGGAGATGTGGGCCAAAGGGCACAGACTTTTAGTTAAAAGAAGAATACATTCTGAGGATCTAATGTATAGCATGGTGACTACAGTTAATAATATGGTATTGCGTACTAGAAAGTTGCTGAGAATATCTATTAAGGGTTCTCACCACCAAAAGAAGAAGAAAGTTAACTATGTGCGATGGTGAACGTGTTGTCTTGAGCGTGGTAATCATTCCACAGTGTATAGATATATCAAATCATCATGTTGGGTGCCTGGGTGGCTCAGTCGGTTAAGCATCTGCCTTCAGCTCAGGTCATGATCCCAGGGTCCTGGGATTGAGCCGCACGTCAGGCCTCCTGCTCAGCAGGGAGCCTGCTTCTCCCTCTGCCTGCCGCTCCCCCCTGCTTGTGCTCTCTCTCTCTCCGACAAATAAATAAAATCTTTTTAAAAAATCATCATGTTGTACACTAGAAATATATACAATTATAATTGTCAATTATTTCTCAAGAACATTGGAAAGAGAAAAAGAGGAAGTCCAGAGCCAAAAATCAGGATACTGTTAATATGAATTGATTTTTGATAATATTAATAAGAAAATAAATTGCATTTGGAGGCTTAAAAAAAAAAAAACACCACAGTGGATGAGATCTCTCAGAAAGAGAGGGTGCTGGGTCTCTAGGAGGCGCCGGTTTGCCAGGGCCTGGGTGGATGTCAGGATGACAGGAACATCCCCAAACCTGGAAAGCTGACTTGACGAGAGTGGGGACCGTGGGGCAGCAGGAAAGACTCAGAGGCTGCTGGGTGTGCAGCTCAGCTCTGGAGACAGCCAAGCGCTGCAGACCTAGCTCTAACTGCCAAGGTCCCGGGTTCAATCCTGACTCCTCCCCAGCCTCCCCTTCTTGGGGCCCCAGCGCAGATGCAGGAAGTACTGCTTGAGGCTCAGCTTCCTCTCCGGTGTTTTGGCACTGCCCAGCCACCCCCCTCACTCCCAGGGACCTTCCCACTTGGGGCACTGCAGCACTTTCACTTCCCCCAGGTGCCCAACCCCTGCCCCAGCATATGGGAGCACCGTGGTCTACACTTGTTGCTAAGAACAGGATGCAGACTCGTGGGGGGGGGAGGGCATAAGCAGAGAAAGGACTGGCATGCAGAGAGAAGGGGCCAAAACCCAGAGATAGATGCAGGGGGTTGGGGAGGCGTGCCGGGATGGACAGAGACCCAGAGAGAAGGGAACGGAGACCCAGAGAAGGGAGGACAAGAGGAACAGGGCACAGAGATGGATGCAGAGATGGCAGACCTTAGCAGGCAGTGAGGTCAGAGTGTCTGTGAGGTCAGCTGCTGTCCAGGGCTGGCCCGGGGCCCTGGTGCCCAGAATGGGTGGGTGTGAGGAGCTCAGGAGTCCCTTTGGGTCCCCAGCCGGAGCCATGGAGACATGGGAGGGAATACCCAGTGTGTCCTTGGTGCCCACAAATTCCAAGGCCTGTCAGGTACTGCNGGGGGGGGTCGGAGGTGTGGGGGGGGGAGGGCATAAGCAGAGAAAGGACTGGCATGCAGAGAGAAGGGGCCAAAACCCAGAGATAGATGCAGGGGGTTGGGGAGGCGTGCCGGGATGGACAGAGACCCAGAGAGAAGGGAACGGAGACCCAGAGAAGGGAGGACAAGAGGAACAGGGCACAGAGATGGATGCAGAGATGGCAGACCTTAGCAGGCAGTGAGGTCAGAGTGTCTGTGAGGTCAGCTGCTGTCCAGGGCTGGCCCGGGGCCCTGGTGCCCAGAATGGGTGGGTGTGAGGAGCTCAGGAGTCCCTTTGGGTCCCCAGCCGGAGCCATGGAGACATGGGAGGGAATACCCAGTGTGTCCTTGGTGCCCACAAATTCCAAGGCCTGTCAGGTACTGCTGTGTGTCCCAAAGGGGCCAGTGAGGGAGACGGGGGGGGACGGGGGGGGGGTTGCAGAGACAGACAAGTAGGCCACCTCGCCTGTAGAGAGAGGGGGTGGGGCTTCACCCCGGGAACTTCCTCTTTCTCTGTGTTCTTCCTCTCTCCCTCTCTGTCTCTCACAGCCTCTGTCTTTCTGCCTGTCTCCTCCGGGGCCAACACTTCTTCTGTTCTGTCCCTCCCACTGGCTGCTCTCCCCTCTAGGCGAAGATGTCGGCCCAGGACAGCTGCCTCAGCCTCATCAAGTACCTCCTCTTCGTTTTCAACCTCTTCTTCTTCGTGAGTTGCCACATGGGTGCCCAGTCCAGGCTCTGGCCCCAGCCCCTGCCCCTGCCGCAACCACCTAACCTGATATATCCCCCCCATCCCCCTTGCCTTTGCCCACCGCCATATTCCCATCTCCTCTCACCAGGTCCTAGGCAGCCTTATTTTCTGCTTTGGCATCTGGATACTCATTGACAAGACCAGCTTCGTGTCCTTTGTAGGTGAGGGGGCCAGGGCCATTGGGAAGGGCCTCCTGGAGCAAGTGTGACCTGGCCTGCCCCTGAGTGACCTCCTGGGGTCTCCCTTGTCCCAAGCTCTGCTTCACAGCCTGCTGCTGCTCTTAGCCTCGGGGTCTTCCTCTGGCAAATGAGTTGTGCATATGAATGATAATAAAAATGGTAATAGCCATTTCTCAGGCACTTCCTACGCGGTAGATCTCATGCAGATGCTTATTAGATCCTCCCACAAACCTTCCCCTCTCTTGAGGTTCAGAGAGGGGATGTCACTTACTGGATGTCACATACCAAGGAAGTAGAAAAGCAGATAGAACACGAATAATAGTAGGAAAGTAATAATGGAGTAATAGTCGAGATCCTAATGGCTCATATTTAGTAAGTGTTTGCCCTGTATTGAGGACTGCGTTGAACACATGCCTCCCATGTGTCCCTTAAAATAACCCTAGGGAATAAGTATCATCTTCCCCTAGCCCTCAGGGAGATTTTAGTGACTGATCCAATGCCACAGATCAAGTGATGGGACTGAAACTATTGGGGGTGAGGAGGAGCAGAAGGAGGAAAGAGACTGAGAGCAAGAGGGGAAAACCGTGACCAGGGAGAAAGGGGGACAGAGATCCAGAGAGAAAACAGACACCTAGAGAGGGGTGTGGGGGAACAGTGACTCAGAAGGGTCAGAGTCCCAGAGAGAGGGAGAGAGAGAATCCCAGGAGAGGAACAGAGACTCAACATGTGGCAGGGACAGACACCCAGCAAAAGAGGCCCCCCAGAATACTGCTCCCCAGTTGAGTGGCTGTGTGGGTGGGGAATGGGGCTCCCCGGAGCTGTGTGCATGAGCCCAATGTCACTGACTCTCACCTCCCCCAGGCTTGTCCTTCATGCCCCTGCAGATCTGGTCCAAGGCCCTGGCCATCTCCGGAATTCTCACCATGGGCCTTGCCCTCCTGGGCTGTGTGGGGGCCCTGAAGGAGCTTCGTTGCCTCCTGGGCCTGGTGAGTGCCCTGCCCACATACCCCCTCAAATAGAGCCCTGGCAGCTCTGCATCCTGGGACGGGGCTCAGTCTGACGTCTCCACTCTGCCCCCCAGTATTTTGGGATACTGCTGCTCCTGTTTGCCACGCAGATCACACTGGGAATCCTCATCTCCACTCAGCGGATGCGGGTGAGCATGGCTTCCTCTCCCCACACTGCCCCCAACTGTATGGAGGGGGGGTGGAAAAAGACAGAAGCAAAAGCAGACACAGGCTGACATGGACAAAGGGAAATAACAGTGCCAGGCCGAGGACGACGGACAGAGACAGACACACAGGAAGATAGAGACAAGGATAGTCAAAGGAAGACCACGACACGGATGGAGGAAAACAGACATAGCAAGAGGGACGGAGATCCAAAGGGAAACAGACAGAAAAAAACAGGTGGAGAAACAAGAGGCTCCGAGAGAGAGCGACAGAGAGAGAGAGAGACCTAATGAGAGAGCGTGGGAGATAGCTGGGGGAACAGAAAGACGATAGAACCAGGCAGAGATTTTGAGGAACAGAGACATAACTAGCCATTCAGTGAGAAATCGAGAGCCCCTTCAAGCCACTCGGGGAACCCTTGGGACTGAGAAAGCCCGGGAGTGGCTAGGTTGGGTAGGAGGGAATGGGGGTGGGGAAACGGGTGGGAATCCAGCCTCACTCTCCGCCTCTTAGCTGGAGCGGAGGGTGAAGGACATCGTGATGGAGACGATCCAAAACTACCGCTCGCGTCCGGAGGAGTCGGCCGCGGAGGAGAGCTGGGACTACGTGCAGTTCCAGGTGCGTGAGGCCCCCACCCACGCAGACGCGTATCCCTCCCTCTAGCTCTGGGACTCTGACGTAGCTCTGCCCCCTGCCCCGAGCAGACTCCGCCCGGACGGAGCAGGAGCCCCCAGCTCCAGGACCCCAAGGTAACCCTACCCCACCCCCCCAACTCCTGCCAGCCCTACGTGGCCCCACCCCGAGCAGATAAAGTAACCGACTCCACTGTGGCCGTTTCCCCCCAGGTCCCAGACCCTGGAGAGGCTCTGCTCTCTGCCCCGACAAAACTTCCCCCTCAGCCCCAAGGCCCTAGCGTGACCCCACTCCCTAATCCTTGGTGACTCCGGCCTTCACGGGACCCGGCCCGCGTGAGACTCCATTCGCTGGTCATTCACGTGGCCCTGCCCTCCCATCCACCTGTCCCCTACTTGAGTCTGAATTGCACTGCGCACAGTCTTAGGTCCGCAGCGTGGTTCTGCAGCTCCTCCCACAGCCCCAGGTGGCCTGTGATTTCTCTCCCAACCCCATGTTCCCCTAATGTCCCCAAGCCTACCCGCCGTCCCCCACCCTGCGCCCACTCCTTAGCCCTCTGCTCCCCAACACCTCATACACATCATCCAGTCCCCTGAACCGCCAAATCATTTTGAATCCCTCCAATCCCCGTCCCTCTGAATCTTGTCCCTCTTCCAGCTGCGCTGCTGCGGCTGGAACTCTCCTCGAGACTGGTTCAATATCCCCAGCCTCATCAGCAACGAGTCGGAGGTGCATCGCGTGCCCTGCTCCTGCTATAATTCATCGGCGACCAATGACTCCGCAGTCTTCGAGAAGCTCTCCTTCCCCCAGTTCAGCCGGCTGGGACCATTGGCGCGGCCCCGGCACAGTACAGACCTTTGCGTGGTTCCTGAAAACAGCAATATCTACAGCGAGGTGGGGAGGGTTTGGAGCCCGCTAGAAAGGGGGAGGGCCCTGTGAGGTAGGGGTTTGCTCCCCAGGAGGCGGAGCCGCAGGACATGGGCAGGGTCTGCAAGCTGGGTCTACTAGAAAGCGGTACACGAGGAGGGGTGGGGCCCCTTGGAAGGGGCGTAGTTTGTAGGGGGCGGGGCCTAAAAGAAAAGGCCGGACTGAAAGGAGGCTGGGACCCGGAGAGGTGGAGAGACTAGAGAAGCCTACTAACTAGGGATGCGGGGCGGTGCCTGAAAGAGGGGTGAGGGCTGGGCTGAGGAGAACAGTGGGCACGGGCTTGAGGGCGAATTCCAGAAAGAACCCTACTTTTAACCTTTCCCCACATCCCCAGGGCTGTGCGCGGAGTCTCCAGAAGTGGTTGCACAACAACCTCATCTCCATAGTGGGCATTTGTCTCGGCGTCGGTCTACTTGAGGTAATTTGATCCCGCCCCCACTCGCAATTGGCCCTACAATCCCTAAATGGCCCCGCGCCAAGCTGCGCGTCCTCCCATTATCTGGGAAAGGTGCGTGCGTGTTAGAGCGTCAGCCAATCCGGGCTCTCCTACCTCTCCACTTGGCACGAAGGAGGCCTACCTCTGCGAGCCCTGATTGGTCGCACTCAGGAAGTAGGCGTTCCCTCCCGCCTTCGCAAAGTTCCCATTGGTCCTCCTTGGCGTTCCAGCCCCCTGCTCTTAGCCGCAATATCCCTCCCCTTTCCCTGCAGGTGAGTGTAGCGGGGCTGAGCCTGCTACTACTGCGCAGGGCGCTCCGCTGGGAACGCCGGTTGCAGGTGCCAGGCGCCTATGGTTCGAGCCCCGGGCCTGGCCCGAGTGCTGATGGCGGCGGCGGGCGCTGTGGTGTACTGAGCAGCAGCGGGCGTAGCGGCGGTCTGTGGGGTGGCTGGGGCATGGCGGATGCCTGTCCCAACTGGGGGGACAAGTCCCCACAGGGCAAGCTGCCCATGGCCCTGGGGTCCTGGCCGCTTTGGGATCAAGACGAGGAACAACCTGAGACCGGGAGCGCGGGCGAGGAGGTGGAGGTCGAGGTGGAACTAGCGGCCGAGGCAGAGAGGGAGACAGATGAGCCTCCGAAATAAAGTACCCTGGGCTAGCTCCGGATCTCACTCCTTCTCAGACTCTAAACCTGCGCTAGACGCAGCTGGATACGCCCCCCCATTCCCCTTCTCTCCATCCACCCCCCCCGCATCTTTGTTAGCCTACCCTAAGCCCCCAAATTCCCATCCCTGACCCCATCTTTCACAACCTGGCCAAGCTCCCCCTCTAGCCCCACCCTTCTCCGCCCCTCCCATGACCCCATCCCACCAAACTTCAGCGCTTAATTTTCTTCCCCTGGAACCACCCCTTTTTTTCTCCCTCGGAATCCCCACCATCCCTACTCCAATCCCCCTCGCCGTTACCCTGTGGACCCCTCTGACCAGGTCTCCTTTCTCTATAGCTCAGCTTCATGACGCTCTCGATATTCCTGTGCAGAAACCTGGACCAAGTCTACGACCGGCTCGCTCGGTACCGCTAGGCCCCGGTCCCTTCCCAAAGCCCCGCCCTGATCCCTTCAAGTGCCCTAGGGGCTTCCCTGTGGTCTGTAAATATTTGTTCAATCCCCAGTTCGCCCCAACCACGGAGTCCTCCACCTCCTCATTTCCCCGGGGGACCCAGATGTCTGCCTGCCCAGCTGCTGTCACCTCTCCCGCGGGACCTGGGGCTTCCGGCCACCAGCTTCCTGCCCCCAAAGATACCTCATTTCCTTGCCTTCGGCTTACCACCTCCCACAGGATTATTTTCACCCAAACCCCAAATAAATCCCCTGCGTTTTGGTAAAATAGTTTTATCCTCTGTCAAAACACAAACCAACACACTTTGTGGGTGAGGGGAGGCAACACAGTATATAGCCCACGTCTTATTGAGAAGAGAGGATGAGATTTTAAAAGCCTCACCCCACAGCTTGCCCAGCTGAGAAAAAGTCACGACCCTAATACCCACTTATAAATATCTCTTGTTATATTAAAAAAAATATTTCCAGGGCCCACCTGGCTCTGCTCCTGCACAAAGGGTTAACCTTCAATATTTGATCTCAAGGTCACAGGGTTGGGGGTGGTAAAGAGAGGCAGATTGGGAAAGGGGGGGTGCTGAAAAACAGAGGGACAAACCAACATACTTTCTAAGGCCATTCAAAACATCCAGAACCAAGCTGGGGGAGAGCGCCTGTTAGAGACTGAGAAACCAGTGCTGTACCTCAGGGCTGTCTCACTCCTGTCCCCAGTCCCTGATGCTCTGGAGTGATCTGTCCTTTCAGACACCACTGTGAGGCCCCAATATCAGGATCCATCTTTTCAACTCACCACCCAGCTTTTAAGGTCCCCTCTAACACGGAGCAGCCCCTCCCCGAACAAGCATGAAGAAAGCTGGAGGTCCTTCCTGGGAGGAGGATATTCCGGAGGGGTGAGCCACTTTTGGGGTCCCCTTTCAGTCCCTGACCAGGCGGTAAATGTGGTGCTGGGCCCCTCGCTCACTGGTGGAGACCTCAAAGACGTAGGCGGTACAGAGCAGCAGCTCCTGGGTGTCTCTGTTTGTCACCACCTGCCAAGGAGGCCAAGAGAAAGGGTTTATGCAAAAAAGAGAGAGCAGGGAACACTGTGCCCTTCCTGAAGTATCATGAGATACCTAGGAAAGAGGTCCCCACCATATCACATTCCCTATATAGAGGGGATGCCTGACATGTCCCGTTCCCCATTTAAGCATTGGCAGTGAGGGGCCTCACATCAGATGGCATATCAAAGTTAACCAAAGTAGGGGGCACCTGGGTGGCTCAGTCAATTAAATGTCCAATGCTTAGTTTCAGCTCAGGTCATGATCTCACAGTCCTGAGATTGAGCCCACATTGGGCTCCGTGCTCAATGTGGGGTCTACTTCAGATTCTCTCTCTCTCGCTCTCAAATAAATAAAATCTTTGAAGTTAACCAGAGTTAAAGGGGATCCCACCATATCATGTTCCCTGGGCTAAGGTTAGGTTCTCTATGAAGGCAGTCCCTTAAACTGAGGATCCACCATGGGATGTCTTCCAAGTCAGTTTCCTCAGTGAGGGGGGATCACCCTAAATGAGAGTGCTGTGGAGTTCCCACCACATCCGTTCTCTGGGTAAAGGGGCCCCCTAAGCAAAGGCTCAACTGTGGGCTCCCCCGTGTCAGTTCCGCAGGTGAAAGGTCCCTGGGCTGAGGGGCTGTTGTGGGCACTCCCCACCATATCGGCTGCCCTGATCGGCCCAGCCCCAGTGCCTCACCTGGAGGATGGTGAAGTTCTCCAGGACGCTGTTCATCATATAGCGCTCAGGCAGCTGTCGCAGTTTGTGCAAGAAATTCACCAGGTACTCACACATGGGTGAGCGCAGCAGGCGGTACACAAACCTCCCGTCCTCCAGCTGGGCACGCTCCGTCTGAACCAGGATGGGGGCGCAGAGCGGGGAGGACAGTGACCGAGAGACACAAGGGTCGCCCCAGGCACTCTGTGCCTCTCCAATGCCATGCCCACTCCCCACTGCCGTCGTTCCCCCATTGCCCCACCCGTGGTGAGCAGAGATGGGACCTGGACCCATGGGTGTCCAACTTGGGATCCCTAAGCCTGCAAACCAGTGACCCCTCCAGCCTCTCAAAACTGTGCTCTGAACCCTCCAAGACCTCTGAACTGCTCTGACCCCCAGGCCCTCAGATACCCTCACACCCTCTAAAGACCCCCTCCACTAGGTCTCTAAACTCTGTATGACCTCTGAGTTCAAGAGCAATCCCTAAGTGTGACCCCTGAACCTCCTTGCCCTGCAGATTCCTCCATAGCCATAAGAACCTTTTGAATCTTAGTGACTATAAATCTCTGTACCATGCATTACCTCTCAACCCTCAAAATAACCCCTACCCGTGCCTTGGGCATGCAGTATCAGCTCTAAGTCCATGCATTAATGAAACCCCCAAAGAGGATAGGACACTCCCCACCCCACCACACAGACACCCAAGTGCAGGAGCTATTGTGGCTTTGGTCCCTTTAGTCTGCACCCCCAAAGTGGCAGGTGGCTGGGCGCTCACCTGCCCTGAGCTCCACCCCTCCAGCCTCACCTCCACCTTCTCCACCACCTGCTTGCCAAAGGAGCAGACCTTGGAGGAACACGTGAGGGTCATGTGCTCCAGGCTCTCGTACTGGCTGCTCACTCCATAGAAGCCACCGCTGCTGCCACCGGTCCCTACCTCCTCGCCACTCGGGCCCCAGTTCAGGTCCGCCTGGGGGATGGGGAGGCACAGGTAGGTTGGAGGCACAGGTAGGTTCCTTATACATGGCGGGGACGCTTCTCAAGTGGGAACTCTGCCCTATGGTCTGGCTTCCCCCCACAGCCCTGCAGTGGCCCACCTCTCCTCCTCCACATTCAAAGCCCCACATCTCCACGGGCCCGTTTCTGGAAAACACCCACACTTCTATCAGTACTGGAGAGGCTGGCTCCCTAAAAATGGTCCTGACCCTCTCTCTCCAGTAACAGCCCCTTCCAAGGCCCTGGTTACTAAGGAGGCAGTTACTCCCTAGCAACCAGAGACACCCCGCCCCAGCGAGCCTTTCATGACCCTAGTTGCTAAGGCAAGTGGCTACTCCCTAGCAAAGGGGCTTGGAGGGGCCTGGGGAAGCCTGACTCCTCTCTAGAACATTCTCCCCAGCCCTTTCAGCCAATCCTTGGAGGCCAGGCTCCTCTAAGACCCCAGTGGTCAAGTGGACAGACAGTCCATTAGGCCAAGTGGGACCTAACAAAGCCTAAGACTTCATCACACCTGTGGCCTGAGCCCCTTGGCCACCTTTCGGGAAGCCTACCTGTCCCTCTTCTAACTTCACTGCTAACTCAGCCAGGTCACTCTCTGAGTTGGTTTAGTCCTCTCCTCAGAGGCCTGACTCCATGCATCACCCTGGCGATGGCCACTCCCAGCCTTCCAGCCACACCCCTGCATCCCTTCAGAGGCTGGGCTTTCTAGGGGTCGTTCTCCAGACAGACCTGGTGAGGCCTATCTTCAGTCTCAACTATGCCTGAGATCTCGGCGACATATCCGCAGAGCCATCTTGGGTTTCCACACACTAGAACACTTTATAACCATGGTTGCTATGGGCCCAGCAGAGCCAGTAAACTTCCAGCCCTCAGCAGGCTTCCTTCTTAGACACTAGATCATGCCACAGCTCTGGTTAACAAGCGTTAACACCCCCTAGACATTCATAACATTTATTGGACCCCTACAGCACCAGCCATTGTAACAGACACCAAACCAAATGGGCCTAAGAAAGACCCAAGATAGACCGTCTTATTCACAATTATATACATAGCACTTGGCATAGGGCCTGTATACAGTAAGTGCTCAATAAGTGATTGTTAAATAAATGTTTTCACAAAGCCCCTCCCAGGTCCTTTAGTCACTTTCTCAAGGCCAGAGGTTCTCTAGCAACAAAGCCCAGTGGCACTGTGCTCTCTTCAGAGACCAAACTCCATGCCTCTATTTGCTAAGGGACGGGAGCCATTCCTTAGCAACAAGGCTTCATGTGGTCGGGTGGGGTGCAGGGAAGTCTGAAATGTTGCAAGCCAATCCCCAAGGCCACATCAGTCACGCAAGTGGTTGTGGCAAAGTCTAGTGGGATCTGGGGAGGTCCGAGTCCTATCCATCCCGCCCCAGGGGGAAAACTGCTGGCTGTTCCTTGTTACAGAGGGGGCTGACACTCTGAGCTTACCTCCCTTAGAGCCAGAGGCCTTAGATGGGAGGCCATGTGACTTGTGGGCACTTTGTTTTGGTGGCAGAACTCACCCAGAACTTGACCAAGAAGAAGGCATGAGGGGGACCGCGATCATACAACTCCCGCAGGCCGCCCTTTTTCTCAGGGAATTTGTCATAGATCTGCCGGACGTCCACACTCTCGAGGGGGGGCGCTCCAGGGCTGGGGCAGTGCTGGCTGATGTGTACGAACAGGTGCCTCTGGTACTGAGAAGGGTGGGGCCATGGGTGAGGAGTGGGAGATGGGCTGGACCCCAGGCTCTCACTGACCCCAGCTCCCACTAGCCATTTCACTGTCCACCCAGACACTGGGCCTGACTCCCAAGCACTGTCGCCATTCCCTTCTGCCCCACAGCACCTCGGTCCCTAAGTCCTGTCCCCGGTTCTCCATTCCCACAGCCCCGTCCTCTCCCCCCTCTCCCCAGCCTCCCCCTGGCCTCCCAGCCTCCAATCTCCACTCTTGCAGTCATCCCTCACAGACCCCCAGAGCTGACCATGGACCTCCCCTGCTCACAATCCTTCTGTGGCTCCCTAAAGCACCCAGGACAAGCCCACCCCCCCCCAACCTGGCCCTATACTGAATCGGTGCTCCCAAATGTTCAATCAACGGATGGATAGATGGATGGATGGATGGATGGACGGATGGATGGATGGATGGAATCCACATAGCCCACATCAAGTCTCCCTATGTGTCCCCATTCTTAGCACTTTTTGTCCATATTCTGAAATCCTCATACCTTCCCATCTTCTCTGTCATTACAAATCCTCCCTCCCTCTTCTATAACTCCCCATCACCCTCAGGAGAAAGTCTAGATCCCTCCACTTGGCAATGCCAGCTCCTCCTGAACTGGCACCTGCCTACCTATCTCTAGCCTCACCAGCTCCCACACCTTATTTGACTATTTGTTTCCCTGAAAACTTCATGCTGTTTTCATCTCTGTACCTGGAACATAAAGTTCTACGCATGGCAAACTCCTATATAACTCTCAAAGCCCAACTCAAATGTTGTCATTTCAGGGAAGCCTTCACTAACTTCCCAGGGAGAATGACTCCTCAGGGACGCCTGAGTGGCTCAGTTGGTTAAGTGTCTGCCTTCAGCTCAGGTCATGATCCCAGGGTCCCGGGATCGAGCCCCGCATTGGGCTCCCTGCTCATCGGGGAGTCGGTTTCTCCCTCTGAACACACCCCTGCTTGTGCTCTCTCTCTCTCTGACAAATAAATAAATCTTAAAAAAAAAAAAGAATGACTCCTCTCTACACCCACAAAACTTGAGCTTCCCCTATCGCAGCACATACTCATTATTCAATAGATATCTATTGAGAGACCTACTGTGTGCAGGCACTATTCTGGGTCTTAGGGCTACAAGACAAAGTCCCTGGCCTTATAGAGTTCTCCTGGAGTCTACTGCCAAAGACAGAAAAGTTTAAAAATCAACCCATGGATAATATAAATTTCAGAGTGATAAATGCTATGAAACAATTTCCCAATAAAGAATAGTACAGGGGCGCCTGGATGGCACAGCGGTTAAGCGTCTGCCTTCGGCTCAGGGCGTGATCCCGGCGTTGTGGGTTCGAGCCCCACATCAGGCTCCTCTGCTATGAGCCTGCTTCTTCCTCTCCCACTCCCCCTGCTTGTGTTCCCTCTCTCGCTAGCTGCCTCTATCTCTGTCAAATAAATAAAAAATCTTTAAAAAAAAAAAAAAAGAATAGTACAGCAGTTGAGCATGATGGCAGCTGGCATTTTCCATAAAGCTATCTGGGAAAGCCAATCTGAGAAGATAAGCAAAGGCCTGAATGAATGGAGAGAGACAGTGGTGGTATCTGGGGAAAACATATTCCAGGTGGCAAGAACAGCAGATGCAAAGGCCCTGAGGCAGGAGTGGGCCTGGTGTGTTTGAGAAAGAGCATGGAGGCCAGTGTGACCAGAGCAGAGTGGGCAAAGGTATCAGGGCAGGACGTGAGGACAGAGTGGGAACGGGGGTCAGATCATGCAGAGCCTTGTGGGCAACTGAGAGGACTTTACCTTTGCTCTCAGTGAGATGAAAGGGTTTCAACTTGGGTTTTATAGGCCCACCATATGCAGCAATTGGTGTTTATGTGGCTTTGGCAGAGACTGGTAGGTGTTCACAAACCTCCCCCATTCCTTTTCACACAACTAAACTACACTTCCCAGACTCCTTTGCAGTGAGGTGTGGCCACATGACTAAATTCTGGCCAACGGGATGTGAGCAGAACCTGATAGTTGCCACTTCCAAGCTAGACCCATAAAAACTCCTGCACAATTCTTCAATCTCTCCCTTCCACCATCTGCTGGCCAGATGCAGGGAATCCAGCAGCAGATTATGAAGCCCTAGAAAACGTCAGAACCACAAAATGGAAGGAGCCTGAACTCCCAGAATCACTGTGTGGAAGGCTCCTAACTCAACACCTACACAAAAATGTTACATGAGTGAGAAATTTATGTTATGTTCATTCCCCAAAGGTTAAGGTTATTTCTGCTAACAGCTCACCGTGACTAATACGGCATCTGTCTCCATCCTAGCCTGGGAAAAGCTCAAGTCTAGAAACAAGATCTGCTTTTCTAGGTTCCCAGTCTCCACCACAAAGCCTGGCACACAGTAGGCCCTCAAAAATGTTTGCTGAACGAACAAGCAATGACCTGGCGAGTTTCTCTGACCTTCCCAACCGTGACCCCATGACCATCCAGTTCCTCCATGCTAGCAGTTCTCAAAGTGTGGTCCCCAGGCCAGCAGCATCAACATTGCCTGGGAGAATATTAGAAATGCAAATTCTCAAGCCCCACGCCAGACTTACTGAATTAGAATTTGGAAGGTGGGGCCCAGCAATCTATGTTTCAACAAGCCCTCCATGTTATTCTGATATATGCTAAGTCTGAGAACCACTGCTTAATCCTTTCCCTTCCTATCACCCTCTGCATTCCACCCCCCGCCCCCGTCCCCTGCTAGTGACTATTCTAAAATTGCACTCACAGAATCAACTGCATCAGGCGGTTCCACAAAGGCCGAGAACTCCACCAGCTGCAACCGGGCAGTGCCCAGGGCCCGAGCCTGCCAGGCTGGGGGTGATGGGGCAGGTGGGGGCAGGGCAGGGGGTGACAGGGCTTGGGGGGGCTCGTACCCTAGAAAGAGAGGGGAAAAAAGAACAATAAAAACCGCTAACATGTATTAAATACATCAAGCACTCTTCTCTCTTGCCTGCCTCCGCTTAGAAGCTGAAAAAGCTAAATACTCACTTTCCCAGCCTCCCTTGCAACTAGAGATGGCCATGTGACACAGTCCTAGCCAATGAGACGTAAGGGGAAATCTGCTGAGGGGCTTCTGAGAAGGAGTTTCTTCCTGAATGAAAAAGACAGAACTTTGGGAGGAGAAAGCTTTTGGCCCTGGCCAAGTCCTGCTTGAGACATGATGCCTGGAATCACAACAGCCATCTTGGGATGATAAGAAAGAGGCCAAAGGACCTATAGAAATGTCAGTCCCAATATTGCTGAGCTGCTGAGCCAGCATAAGAGCACCCCACCTCCAGACTTTTTGTTATGTGAAATCATTAAAGCCTTTATTATTTAAGGCACTATTAATTTGAGCATTCTGTTACTTGCAGCCAAAAGCATTGCAAATTGATGAGTCTGTGGAACCTGAGAGTTCTCTTTCAGCCAGTGTGAGTTCTTAGGACTACATCAGCATGGACTTCTGGAAGCCGTCTTTGCTGCCTGCCTGGGAATGAAGCCACCATATACCACAGGGGAAAGCAGAACAAAGCAAATCTGACACTACCATTCGAGCCCCTGGATCCAGCCATGCCTGAAGCCATCCAGCCACTCCTGAAATATCAGTTACCTAAACCAATAAATTCCTTTTTTTTTTTTTGTCATTGAGCTTGATTTGAGTTTCTGTCACTTGCATCTGAAAGAATCTTGACTCATACACCTTCCCAGTGTTCTTTAGGCTAGCACGTGGCAGAACACAAACCCAGTGTGTCTGAATTCAGAGGCCATGGTCTTAACCACTACAAATTCTATCACTCATCTTTCCATTCCCCCTACAAACCTTGTCTCAGTTCTGGACCTCTGTAGAAATGTGTGTCCTGATCAGCAGAAGGTGAAGAAAAAGCAGCTGAGGTTGAGGAGAGAGGGGAGACAAGGAAGGTACAGAGCAGACTCTTACCTGGGAGATCAGTAGATGGGGGTGTCAGTGACAAGGAGAACGGTGTCTGTGAGAATGGCTTCACACTGAGGGAGAAAGGAAGCTGGGGGTCAGCAAGGTAGAAAAATAACTGTACCAGCTAGGGTTTACCAGGGGCCACCACAAGCCAGACCCTTTGCTAGCACATAATGTGCAAAAGTTCACTGAATCCTCACAGCCTAGGAGGTTAGGTACAATTACTGCCCTTCCCATTTTGCATAGGAGGAAACTGAGGCACATACAGTCACAGAGTTGGGGCACAGTGGAGCCTGGACTCAAATCCACGCCAGTCCCAACTACGAAGCATGTGGTCTTGTTGACGATATTTTGGTGCCTCGCACAAAATGGCGGAAAGAGAAAAGAAACAGGACCTCAGGAGGTGGGGAAAAACACAAAGAAAAGGCAGTGTGGACAAAGAGGAGGATGAAGGGTCAGGAGGGTAGGAGAAAATGACCAAGGTTCAGGAGATGAGACATGGGTCCAAAGTTCGGGGTGGGGAAGCAGCACAACAGAATCTAAATGTCCAAGCTACTTCTTGCAATGATGGACATGTTCCATATGTGCACTGTCCGGTATGGCAGCCACTGATCACATGTTGCTACTGAGCACATGACACGTGACTACTGAGCACGAATGTGGCTACAGTCCCTAAGAGACTGAATTTTTAATTTAATTTTAATCGCCTTAAAATCCAGTAACCGCGTGTGGCTAGTGACTGCAGTACCTGACAGCACAGCTCTAGAGGCCAATTACCTATGGGTAACCAAGAAGATGATTGAGACTGAAAGGTCAGAGGCCATGGAAACAACACTTGGGGTCAGAGGTCAGGAAGAGGTCAAGAGTCAAAAGACCAGGGGTGCCTGGCTGGCTCATAGTCCATAGAGCATGAGACTCTGGATCTCTGGGCTGTGGGTTCAAGCCCTATGGACGGTGTAGAGATTACTTAAAAATAAAATCTTGGGGCGCTGGGTGGCTCAGTCGGTTAAGCGTCTGCCTTGAGCTCAGGTCACCATCCCAGAGTCCTGGATCCAGCCCCATATTGGGCTCTTTGCTCAGCGGGGAGTCTGCTTCTCCTTCTCCCTCTGCCTGCTACTTCCCCTGCTTGTGCTCTCTCTCTGTCAAGTAAATAAATAAAATCTTAAAAAAAAAAAAATCTCAAGGGGCGCCTTGGTGGCTCAGTCAGTTAAGTGTCTGACTCTTGATTTCGGCTCAGGTCATGATTTCATGGGTCGTAGGATGGAGCCCTGCGTCGGGCTCCCTGCTCAGCGGGGAGTCTGCCTGAGATTCTCTCTCTCTCTCTCCCTCTCAAATAAATAAATAAGTAAAAATAAGATAAAACAAAATAAAATATTTAAAAATAAATAAATAAAATAAAATCTTTTAAAAAATACACATTAAAAAAAAGGGGGGGGGTCAAAAGACCAGAATCAGAAAGACACAAATTCCAGGGACCTTCAGACCCCCACATCCCAATTCTGAAACCTAAACTCCAGTACCCTACCCACTGACTTCATCTCTTGTCATCAGGGCTGCTGGCCAAATGCCACCTCCTCAGAGAGGGCTTTCTTGACCCCTTTCTTGCCTAAATAGGGCATATACACCTTGTTTTATTTCCCACGTTTAGTCCTTTCTTGTGAAGGCTTATTTGTTTACATGTTTATTGTCGGATTCCTCCCTGCTGCAAATATGGAAGCTCCACGAAGGCAGGGATCTTATCTAACTTGTCTCAGATTGTGTCCCAGTCTAAGCAGAGTACCAGGCACTTAATAGGTGCTTAATAAACATTCGACTGACTGGCCAGTGGCTGAATACCTTCTCTCATTTCCTGGAACTCACCAAATTTTCCTTCCTCAGGGCCTTGGCACATGCTGTTTTCACTGCCTAAAAGATTCCCAACCCCCATTCTTCACCTGGCCAAGTTCTACTCTGCCTTCAATGTTACCTCCTCATAGAAACCCCCAGAACTCTCCCCCTCAGCCCGGAACCTACTGCAGTTCTTCATACCACACACATACTCTTCAATTCTGTGTTTAAGCAGGTGATGATTTAACTAACATCCGTCCCCTCCATTGGACTATCAGCTCTCCTAAAGGTGGGACCCCAGCGCCCAGGGCACTGCTTGCCGACCCACCCCTCCTTCCAGCTCTGCCCCCTCCCTGCAAACCTGCAGTGCCTTCTGCCCAGAGGACTTGTTCTGACCCTTTCTGGGTCCCAGCACCTCACCAGGGACATTTCTTCTCTCCCTGGAGCCTGGATCCCACAGTATGTCACTTCACTTGCACACTGGCAACACCTTCAACACCACTCCTCACGGTCCTGCAGCCACACTGCCCTACCAATAACCAGCCTGGATCCACTGGCTTCTCTCTGGGCTGAAAACTGCCCTTCCCACAAGCCTCTGGGGCCTATTTCTATTCTTCTTGGCAACAAACACATTCTGTCACCCTCAAGGCTCTCTTAGCGTTGAAACAGACATTCCCATGTACCTTGGGGACCCATTTTCTTCCTTTTGACTCTGACATAAGACACCTGCTCTCCCCTCAGGCCCAAGAACACCTCTACAGAACATGCCTTCCCATGAGCCTCTGGGGCCCAGCCAATCTCACTGGGATGCCGTTTTCCCCACAGACATCCTCCCGGCCCTGCACATTCATGCAGCCCCACACTGATCTCCTTTTTTCCCCAAACCTGTTCCTCCCCCAGGACACCCATCTCCAGACTGCCACCAACCCCAGTCACCACCAGACCCTGGGCACTGTCCTTGCCTCCCCACTCCTTCTCAGCCCATGAGGCCCCTCCTCTGGACTCTCCACACTGCCCTGCCTCAGTATCCCAGGTCAGGCCTCGTCCTCCTCTCCAGACCCTTGCCCCAGCCTCCTCTCTGAGATTCAAATCCAGATAGCTGGCTGCAGAAGAAAGGTCTATGTAGAGGGATTGGGGGGAATGGGGGTGCTGAGCCAAAACTGAAAGTACTCACTCTGGAACATTCCACGGGGGGCCAGAGCCCCCTGACCAAAACTGGAAAAGCTCAGAAGCCTGAAAAAGAGAGAAATGAGGGGGGGCTCAGTCAGTCAGTGCCCCATCAAAATCACAGCCCCCCCTCCAGTTCTGAGCCCCACAATCCCTCAGCCACCTGAGGACCAGCAGGGCCCAGTTTGGCCTGCAGGGAAGGTGCTGAGATGAGCTGGGCTGAGGACATGGTGGCCATGGTCTGGAAAGCCTTGTCCTTGGAAACCTGGTCCTGGAGGAGAAGTTGAAGTCCATGTTAATGGGGAATCCCAGTCGACACAGAAGGGGTGGGTTAACACTAGGGAGGGCAAGCATGGGGAGATGCAGAGCCGGGGAGTCCAGGCAAAGGATTGGGGGAGGGCACAAATCCTTCTTCCTACAGCCCCCTGCCCCTCCTGGCCCCCTCAGGAATGTCTGGGGTAAAGCAGCAGGTGGGAGGATGGGCAGGGGGACTTACCACATTCAAGGCCTGCCCGTGAGGGTGGGGGAGGGTGCCAAAGGAGGAAAGAAAACATGACTTAGGAAGCGAGGCGTGGATTCTCACCTTCCTGACCTCCCAACCCCTACAGTTTCACCACCCTGAGCTGAAAAATGGGAGGAAGAGGGAGCAAGGATGACTATGGAACAGGAAGTAGAGGGGCCCAGGCCTAGAGGGGAAAAGGGGTTCCTATACCCAGAATAAAAGACAGTATACAGTATAAGGGTTTCTAGGTCCAAAAGAGCTGGAAGTGAAGGTTTCCGGATATACAGGCAATAGGAAGTGAGAATTTCAGACCCAGAGGGAATAGGCAGTGAACATTTCCTAGTCCAGACAGGACAGAGATGGGACCATGAGGTCCAGAAAAGACCAGAACTGAAGGTTTTTTAGACCTGGAAAGAAAGCAGAGGGACGCTTCTGGGTACCAAAAAAAAAAAAAAAAAAGCAACAGGAAGTGATGGTCCCCCAATTCAAAGGAAGAGGCAGAAAAGACCCCACACCCAGAGAAGAAGAAAACGAGGGTCTTGGGCCAAGAGGGAACCGGAAATCCAGCAGATGAAGAAAAAGGATGTGAAAATTTCCAAACAAAATGAAGATTTCAGGACACGGAAATGACAGGCAGACCACATAGGGACTAAAAAGTGGGAAGATGAACCAGAAAGAGATGAAGAGGAGGTCCTCATAGCACAGGCGGGGAAAGGGAGGACACCAGGAGAAGGAGAGGAGAGGAGAGGGAGGGGGAAGACAGCAGTAGCCAGAGGAGAGGCCCAACACCCCATCCTTTTTGCTATTCTGAGCTAAATCTCTGTCCCCCTCTCTCTACAAATCTCTTCCCCACCCAGAACCTCTATCCACCCTGCTTGATGGGTCCCCACTTTGGATCTCTACTTCCTCATTCTGTCTACATCTCCCTATCCTTCTTGCTGTTCTGAGCTAAATCTCTGTCCCCATCACTGGTTCTCTGTGACCCACTCTGGGCCTCTCTGTCCCCCTTTCTCTGCATTCTATTGACCTCTCCTCTGGGTCTCTGTGTCCCACTCTCTGATCTTCTGTCCCCCACTCTCAGGGTCTCTGCCCCCTCTCTGGGTGTCTGCCTCAGTCCCTACCTTGAGCTTGGACTGGATTTCCCTTGATTTCCTTCGAGCCAGAACTTGGATATGACTAGAGACCTGCGGGGAGTGACAGAGAAGCAGATTCAAGCCACAGCCACTTGCCCTTGAATCCCCTCTCCCTTCCCACCCTCCAGGTGGCCCCCAGAGCTCCCGGAATGTGAAAGATGATGAACGCACGGAACAAGGACACGCTAACACAGATGTGTCCACAGAGGCTCGTCTCTTCTCACTTATACTACTGACCCTGCCCAGACCCAGCAAATCTGGGCCTCCTTTCCCTTCCTCATTTTCTCTCTGGATATTTTGGTCTCTCTACCTTACACTCTGGTTCTAACACAACTGGTAAGAGATCCAGACCGAATCAGATACAGTGAAGCATACTTACAGAGGTGCCAACAAGACAGACGAAAGCACATGAACGACATCTTCCTTAAGCCTGAACCTGCCCCATCCTAGGATGCGCCACCCGCCCCCCCCTCCAAAGAGAAGTCTGCCCCAGAGAGAGGCCCACAAGTCAGCCCTGAGACCTGTTTGCGAGTTCGGGTCTTCCCTGTTCTCAGCTTGATGTAGCGGGCAATCAGTTCATTCCGACCTGAAGAGTCAAAGACGGGACAGAGTTAGACCTTCATGGGACTTCCCCACACACAGGACACCAGGGAAGACAAGAGAAGCAACGGTTGCCAGAGGTCTGCAAGCAAGCCGGGCTGCAAATCATCTCAGCTCTGTGGGAGAGGGGTTACCACTGCAGGCTTTGGAGCCGGACTGCCTGGGTTCAAATCCCAGCTCCACCATTTCTGTGACCTTAGGCAAACCACTTAACCCTTCTGGGCCTCAGTTTTCTCATCTGTGCACATAGCGATGCCAGCTCCTACCTGAGTCTTAATCAGTGGGGGCCAGGGCAAAAGAGAGGGGTGGACTCACCGTACATCTTGCCTTCATCAGACAGGATGATTTTCCGCCGGCCGCATGGTGGGTAGATGGCCAGGGCCTCCTGGAAGCTCTGCTCAATGTCTGGACTCCACACACCTTCTGCATCCGGACCCCCATCTCCCCCAGCCCCCTCGCTGCCGCCGGTGCCCTCCTCACTTCCTTCCTCACTTCCTGTCCAGCCACTGCCATCGTCCAGGGGGGCCCCAGCCCGGGGTTCCCCCATCTGGGCCTAGAGGAACACAGAGCTCAGCAAGGTTCCCCGCCCCCCCCCGCTCCCCCCACAGACAGACTTCAGGGCAGTGAGGACAGGGAGTTCAGATTGCTGGGTCTGAGGGAGGAGATGGCAGGGGGGCCTGGATTTCTGGGTCTGAGGGAAGCAGGAGGCTGGGGGCTGGGACTCCTAAGTCCTGCAGAAAGGGGCTGGATTTCTGGGGCAGCTGAGGGTGAGAGTGCCCTCTGTGTTTCCAGGGGAGCCTGGGCTGTGGTGAAGTCTTGAAGACCCCAGAGTAATGCCCACGGCGCATGAGGGCCAAACCTTTGGGTATGGATTACTGGCTTAAAAAAGACAGGAGTCAGGGACTAGTTGCAGGGAAGGGGGTTGTGGATGAGATCTTCTCAGTCCCACCCCAAGAACAGGTGCGAGATGTGAACAGCAGCTGCTAGAAAAGGAGGAGGAGGGGCCCCGGCCCTAGTAAGACTGAGTGGGGGGAGCGTCCAGAGAGAGGGGAACAGATACCCAGAGATCATGAGACAGACTTCCAGAGAGGAGGAAACAGAGATCTAGTGTGGGGGGACAGACACCCAGAGAGGGGAGGCATAGAGACCAGAGAAAGACCGGGACAGAAACCCAGAGAGAAGGGGACAGAGACCCAGAGAGAGGAGGGACAGAGACTCAGGGCAGAAACTCAAGCCCTGACCAGGAAAGACCCACAGAACCACAAACTGGGGGGCAGGGGAGCCCTGCCATCAGGAAAGCCAGAACAAAGGGCCCAGGCGTCCCCTCCCCCAGTTTCCCACAACCCCCATCTGGGGAGGGGCTGGCCGGCAAGGGCACCTCCCCTCTGGCCTTGGGCCCCGCCCCTTCCCTCCCCTCCCCCTGTGCCGTGGGCTCGCATCCAACTCAAGTTCCCAGTGACTTTCCGGAGGCCAGGAACAGGGGAAAACTTTTTCCAATACAGTCAGATCCCGCCTCCCAGGCGGCTCTACGTCTTCCACAGCTTTCCCAGGACCCCAGAGTCCAGGCTCCCATCCCCCTCCTCCCTCGGAACCTGGAGCCCAGGCCGAGACAGACAAAGACCCCAGGCCGAGCCCGGTGGCGCTGAGGCGTTCAGGACCCCCGTAGGCCAAAATCCCAGCCCAGCTCTCCCCCATGTGGCCAGACAAAGGGACGGAGGAGCCGGGTAAGAAAGGTCCCCAGTAATTTCCCGCCCCAGGCCCCAAACTTCCGAAGAGGCAAGACTGAAGATCCAGAAAGCACTCTAGCCCGCCCTATGCCACCCCGGAGGCCTCATTTCTCCATTAGGAGGACCAGGCGTCCACAAATGGAACAGAAACCAATTCGGTCAGAAACACGCACAGGGGTCCTTTCTCACTTCAAACCCACACCGCCGCATACACTCACACTCCTCGGACACAGCCGCCAAAGTCCCCAGCCCTCACCCACTCCCGAGCGCACAGTCCCAGACTCAGGCCCATCAACAGACACCCCAACTCCGGCGAAAGTTCCAACACCTCACTAAGACTCGGTCACAAGCGCAAACTCGGGTCCCCGGGCAAAAAGAGGGCGGCAAGCAATTCAGAGACGATCCCACAAATACCTCAACTGATAACGCGTAGCTTCCCACCCCAACTCACACTCCCCAAAGCTGGATCCCCGACTCCCGCCGGCGCCTTCCTACCTCCCGGCCTGGGGCTGGGGAGCCGCGGGCGGGCGGGGCGCTGCGAGGGAGAAAGTTGCCCGGGAGCTTTGTTTGGGAAAAGTGGGAGGGACCGGAGGGGGGGCGGGCCCGGGCGCCGGACACAGGGAAGGGGGATCCGACGGTGACAGTCTGAAGGAGGATTTTTGCTTTGGCAAAGGTGAAGTCTAGCTTGGGCCTGGTAGGAACTTCAGGATTCAGCTGCTTACATCCCTGGGAGAGGAGAAAGATGGGGATCCGGACTCCTAGGTCCCAGGGAGGAGGTTGATGGGGGCCAAGAAACCTGGGTCTGAAGGAGTTGAGGTCTGGGGGCCTGGACTTTTGGCTATCTTTTAGTGTGTTTGTATGTTGGGGATGTGGGAGTGATAAGAACACAAAACCTTTTCTGTTCAGCCTCAAGTATATTTTTGAGGATCGGGGTATTAGGATGGGTTTTTGATTGATTTCTAAGACAACGGGGTTTCCTGTGACTTCGCCAGAGTTAAGAGGCAGGCGAGAGGACTGGGAGTTTACTGGAGTTCCACGGGAGAGCAGATTTTTGCAAACACACGCGCCAGTGGACTGGAGGTGGCAGCTCTCCCAAGACCGGGAGAGAGCCTCGGTGCCCGAGCGGAGAGGAGCTAGGGCCTGGACTCCTGGGTCCCTTAAAGATGAGGTGTTGGATGTTCAAACTCAGGGAAATAGAAAGGCCTGGGGCTCGGGCTCTGGGGCCCTAAGGAGAAGGGAGTCTGGATTCCGGGCTCCTTTGGAAGGTGGAACATAGGTCTGGATTTAGGTTCCCAGAGAGGGTGGGGCTTTTTAGTGGAACCGAAGAGGTCTCCAGTTAAGCGTCCCTACGTTACACTCTGTTGAATGCAGCAATCATTTCAAATCCCGGTGAAGACGAGAAAGGACATGGAGAAACTCAAAGATAAATACAAAACTAAGGAGTGGGTGAACCAGAATGTTCGGACTTGGGCACCGGGAGCCTAAGAATGGAACAGAGGGGGCTGGCGGCGAGATCTGGGGCACAGAGGAGTGGCCCAGGTGTCGGGGCACGGCTCTAAGTGAAGGAGCGTGGTCTTCTGCGACTGGAGTGGGGCGCGAGGGCCGAGATCCGAGAATACAGGCCACACTGGGTCTTCAGGGCCGAGGTCAACCGGCAGGGGCGTGGTCTGACCATGGGGGTATGGTTAACGGATAGGGGTGTGGCTCTGCCCTTAAGGGCGCGACCACCCAATAGCGGGACCCGCTCGTGGTGAGGTCAGCAGAAGGGGGCGTGGTCAGATAATAGGGGCGAGGCTAAGGCTAGCGGAGCTCCTCCAACGCTCCAGGTATCCCTCCTGGGCTCGAGACCAGAACTGTTTGGATTTAACAGTCCGTGGACGGACGGTCAGAGTCTGAGAGTCCGGTGACCGGGCTGTGGTCTAGCATAAGGCGGAGCCCAGGAGAAGGGGCGGGGCGTGGGAGAAGGTGAGGAATGAGATATGGGAATGAATGTGGGCGAAGGAGAGGAATGAGATCCGTTTGTGAGGCAGCGCCCTGAGGAGCGGGGCCTGGGAAGAGGGGCGGGGCCTGACGCGATGGATTGGGTGGGGGCAGAAGGACGGAGGAGGGGGAGTGGACGGGTGTGAGGACTTGCCCGGGCCAGGGATGGGAAAGGGGTGCTTGTCTTGGGTGGGGGCGTGACCACTTAGGGGCGGGGACTCTGACCCCTACCGTTGCCACAGCCTCCCGGCCCGCCCCGCAATGTGGCAACCTCTGGTCCTGCTGCTGCTCGTCCCCTCTGCCCTGGTGCCCCCCTCCGCTGCAGCCCCAATCCGTGATGCTGACGCCCGGGAGAGCTCCTCAGGTTTTCTAGGCCTCCAGAGCCTAATCCGAGGCTTCACCCGGCTTTTCCTGAAAGTGAGCAATGACAAGGGTTGGGGGTAAGAAGAGCTAAAGAGGAGGGACAGGGGCAGATGGGGACTGAGGGATGGAAGGGGTTCGGAGAGACAGAAATGAAGACGGGTTGCGGCCAGGCAGAAGGACAGACGGGAAGAGAAGGAGTCAAAGGGACGGAGAGAGATCAATAGAGAGTGACAGGCAGACTGAAAGAGAGAGAGAGAGAGGACGAGAGGGAGGAAGAAAGGGAGGAAATCAAGCAGAGAGGGAGATGGGACAGAGAGACAAGGACTGGATGGAGAGAGAGACTCAGAAGGAGAAGAGGATGGGGCCATAGCCACAGTAGGTTGGGGGTGGGGAAGGGGGAGCAGAAATAGGAAGTTAATGGGACAGAATAGAGCCAGGACAGATGGGGAATGGGACAGAAGGTGACCTGGTTAGGCCCTAAAGGTCAGAGGACAGAGAGAGAAGGGGCTGGGTGGTACGTGCGGCAAGTCCTCAAGGACACCCTGGTAGGGCTGCAGATTTACTGGAGAGTCTTGAGGTCCAGCAGATCAATGGTCCCTCCTCTGGCCCCAGGATGATTTGCTGCGGGGCATGGACAGCTTCTTCTCTGCCCCCATGGACATCCGGGGCCTCCCCAGGAACTACCACCAAGAAGAGAACCAGGAGCACCGGCTGGGGAACAACACACTCTCTAGCCACCTCCAGATTGACAAGGTGCCTGTGCTGGAAAGTCCCTCCTGGAGTCTCCCCCATGATCCCTCATGCTGCAGTATCAGTGGGGAGGAGGGCAGAGGAAGGAAGTGGTTTTGCTCTCACTCTCTCCTGTCCTCACAGGTGACAGACAACAAAACAGGAGAGGTGCTGATCTCCGAGCAAGTGGTGGCATCCATTGAGCCAGGAGAGGGGAGTTTGGAGGGTGACTGGAAGGTTAGGACATGCCCCTGACAAAATGTCCAAGCCCAAACACTTTCTATAGTTTAGAAGATGAGTCGACACTCCCATTCCAACTGTTCAGCGCTTCCTCTCACTGGGCCTCAGTTTTATCATCTGTCAAAGGGACCAACCAGCTCTCAGAAATGAGGTTTACAACCTCAGAGTATATATGCCCACTCACTTAGTAAACCCCAGAAAGTTTTGTAAACGAAGAAGTGCTTTTAATTCCAAGTGCTGGGTAATCTTCACCCTTGTAAACCCCAAAGCGTGTTTTTATCTCGAAGTACTCTGCAAACCTCCAAGTATTTTTTAAATCATCCCAAAGGGCTAGGCAGATCTCTTATAAACTTCAAAATGTGACCTTTCATTCCAAAGTGCTTTATGAACCCCAAATGCTTTGCGTAGCTCCCCTTTGTAAACCTCTGAGGGTGATTCTAACCACAAAGTGCTTATTTTCTTATCCTAAAATGTTTTAAGAACCCCAAGCACTTGGCAAACCCATATGGGTCTTCCACACACCCCCAGGTTTTTATTTTTAAATTTTCGAGTCTACAGAAGAGTTGAAAAAAATGTATAATTCAGTAAACCTGTATTCCCTTTTCCATAGAGCAAGGTTTCTTGACCTTGGCACCAGTGGCATTTACGGCTCGTTAATCTTTGGTTGCAGGGGCTGTCCTGTGCCCTGTAGGATGCTTATAAGCAGTGCCACCTCTACCCACCAGATGGAAGTCACACCCCCTCCCCCGCCAGTTGTGACAACCAAAAATGTCTCCAGACTTCCGTTGAGAGCCGCTGGCCTAGATGCGCCACTTGTGAACATTTTACCACATTTACTTTATTTTTACTTTTTCATTTTTGAACTATGTGACAGTAAATTATTGACATCATGACACGCCACCCTCAAAGCCTTCAGTGGGTATCTCCAAAGGATAACGCATTCTCCCTTATGACTACAGTACCATTTTTACACCCAAGAAATTGAACATTGAAAATCACACTATTATCTCTGTATTAGTTTGCTAGGGCTGAATGTAACAAAGTAGCACAGATTGGGTGGCTGAAACAACAAATGCTCGTTCCCAGTTCTGGAGGCTAGGCATTCAACGTCAAGGTGTCACCAGGTTCTTTCTGAAGCTGTGAGGAAGAATCCGTTCCAAGCCTCTCCCCTAGCTTGTGGCGGTCTGCAGAAAATCTTTGGCATTCCTTGAAATGTAGAAGCATTTCCCCCACCTGCACCTCTGCCTTCGTCTTTCATGGCCTTCTCTCTGTGTGCACCTCTGTGTCCAAATTTCCCCCTTTGTATAAGGATACCAGTCATGTTAGATTAGGGCCCACCCTAATGACCTCATCTCAACTTATGAAATCTGCAATGACCCTGCTTCCAAGTAAGATCATATTCTGAGATACTGGGAATTAGGACTTCACCATACGAATGGGGGTGGGGGCGTGGAGACACAATTCAGCCCATAACAATCTCCTACAGGACTTCTCAGAAAAATGCAGACTCTGATTCAGTAGGTCTGGACGTCTAATTTGCTAATTTGTATGTCTAACAAGCTCCCAAATCTTGCTGATACTGCTGGTCCACAGCCCACACTTTGAGTAGCAAGGACCGAACAGCCATTCAGTCCATACTCCAATGTCCCAAAGAGGGATGAAAAGCTGTCCATAAGAGCTGATTTGGTTTTTGATCCAGGATTCAGTCAAGGATCACACGTTGCATTTGTGGTCATGCTTTAGTAAAGGCTGGAGCTTTTAATCCCAAAGTGATTTGTACATTTCCAATTGCTTTCTAAACCTTAGAGTATGTTTAATCCTAAAATGTTTTTGAAACCTCGGAAATGTGCTTTCAATCCCAGAGCATTCTATAAACCTCAGTATTTTTAATTCTAAAGCACTTGTAAACCCAGTGCTTTGTAAACCACAAAATAAGCTTTAAACTCCCAAAGTGCCCTATAGGTGGCAAAATGGGCTGAATATGCCAGTGAGGACTTAGCATCCTGGGGTTGTCATTTCGAGTTTGAGATGTCTCCTTGTCCCTCCTCTCCAGGTACCCAAGGTAGAGGAGAAGGAGGCCTTGGTGCCTGTCCCAAAAGCCTTCGACAGCTTTCACCCAGAACCCCATCCCCGAGTGGCCTTCTGGATCATGAAGCTGCCAAGGCGGAGGTCCCACCAGGATGTTCAGGAGGGTGGCCACTGGCTCAGCGAGAAGCGACACCGCCTGCAGGCCATCCGGGATGGGCTCCGCAAGGGGACCCATGAGGACAGCCTCGAAGAGGGGGCCCAGGGCTCCTCCCACGCCAAGCTGCCTGCCCGGAAAACCCACTTCCTGTACATCCTCAGGCCCTCCCAGCAGCTATAGGGGTGGGGACTGGGGAAAGCCTGCGTGTACCCCCCCACTCGCCAGATCCCACCCCAAGCACCATATAGAAATAAAGTTCTTCCATCTAGCAGCACTTTCTCCTTTCAGGATCTGTCCCCAGGCCTCAGCTGACTGGGTCATGGCAAGTCCCCTCAACCCTACCCTTAAGAGTAACATCTGGCTATGCCACTGGCTCTTGCCAAGGTCTCCAGGCTGTTTTCTCACTCAGATATCTGTCTGCTCATCGAGCAACTCTTGTCACCTCCAGCCCTGCCCATCTCCTCAGTCTCTGACCTTGTCACCTCCAGCCCTGTCTGTCCTGTTCCCAATGCCTTCACTCCAACTTCTGTATTTGTTTCCTATCCCTGCCCCAACAAGTGACCACAAACCAACTGAGAACGCATATGTATTCTCCCACAGATCTACAGGTCAGAAATCCAGGATGCCTCAGCTGGTCCTCTGCACAGGGTCTCACAAGCTCAAAATCAAGGGGTTGACCTGCTGCGTTTTTATCTGGAGGTTGCAGAAAGAATCCGCCTTTTTTCCTTAAGATTTTTATTTGTCAGAAAATACAAGCCAGGGAGAGGCAGGATCCTGCAGGAGCCCGATGCGGGACTCGATTCCAGGACCCTGGGATCATGACCTGAGGCAAAGGCAGACGCTTAACCAACTGAGTCACACAGGCGTCCCTGCACACTCTCACCTTTATCTTTTCATTCCTTGACTCTTGGCTTACAAGCTGACTCCATCTTTGACTTGCTGTTTGTCTCTTCCTTTGTCCCTCTGTCTGTCCCTCCATGCCCAACACCTAACACACCATCTCTGCCAGCCAGGCCTGATGCCTCAGCCAAACCTGGAAGTTCACAGACCCTGTCTTGGGTCCCCTGTCCACTGTGCCCCCATGCCCAGCATGTCTCCTATTCCTTCCGAGAACCCTCCCTCAAGACCTCTCATCTAGAAGGCACATCAGGGTCGTCTTGGTCCTGAGTCCTGTGGAGGATACAGACATAACATGAGCTTTCTCCCTTGGAGCCCAGGCTCAGGGTCAGATCACCCCACAGACCGACCCAACACACTCAAGAACCTAGAAATGCATGGGCATAAATAAAAGTGAACTTTCTTTTGAAAATTTAGGTTTTGGGAAGACTGGGTGGCTTACTCGGTTAAGCGTCTACCTACAGCTCAGGTCATGATCCCAGGGTCCCGGGATCGAGTCCCTCATCGAGCTCCTTGCTCAGAGGGGAGCCTGCTTCTCCCACTGCCGCTCTCCCAGCTTGTGTGCGCGCTCTGACAAAATCTGAAAGAAAGAAAGAAAGAAAGAAAGAAAGAAAGAAAGAAAGAAAGAAAGAAGAAAGAAAGAAAGAAAGAAAGAAAAAGAAAGAAAGAAAGAAAGAAAGAAAGAAAGAAAGAAAGAAAGAAAGAAAGAAAGAAAGAAAGAAAATTTAGGTTTGGGGGTTTTTTTGGTAAAGATTTTATTTTAATCTCTTCACCCAATGTGGGGCTTGAATTCACAGCCCCGAGCTCAAGAGTTGCATCTACTGACTGAGCCAGTAGGAGCCCCTGAAAATTATGTTTTTGATTACTCCCAAAAAGCATCAGTATGGTCCCCATGCAGAATATCAGAACTCGATTGCCCTTTCAATACCTTCTCTTCACTAAGACCCATGAAGATGGGTTTTGTCTTGTTCATGGCTTAATTCCCAGTGCTTGGGGTTCAATAAATATTTATTTAGCTAATAAATTCTATGTTATAAATACTTTTCCCCCTGCTCACTTTGTATGTGTTTGAGATTTTTCAAGATATCAAGATTTATATTAAGTAGCCATAACTAAATACTCCAAATAAAGGGCAAAAACTTCCAGATCAACCACTTAATGTAACAGTATGGCTGAAACTTACAAAATATTGAGCACAAGGGGCACCTGGGTGGCTCAGTTGGTTGAACATCAGACTCTTGGTTTCGGTTCAGGTCATGATCTTGGGGTAGTGAAGTCGAGCCCCATGTGGGGCTCCCTGCTCACCAGGGAGTCTGCTTAAGAACCTCCCCCCCCCCGCCCCTTCCCTCACTCATGCTCTCACTCTCTCTCAAATCTTTTTAAAAATATATTGAGCAAAAGAGCAAGACCAAAAAGTGTATATGGTTCTCTTTATATAGGGCATGAAGACAAGAAAAAATAATCTATGCTTTTAAAAATTGGGGGGGGGGCGCACCTGCTTGGTTCAGTCAGTGAAGCATGAGACTCTTGGTCTCAGGGTCATGAGCTCGAGACCCACGTTGGGTGTGGAGATTACTTAAATAGGTAAACGAACCAAAAAGAAAAGGAAAAGGAAAAGTGAGAAAGAGAGAGGGAGGAAGGGAGGGAGAGAGAGAAAGAAAAAAAAATTAGGGTAAGGGTTACCCTTGGAGAGCAGAAACTGGAAAAAGCCACGAGAAGATTCTTGGATTCCAGCAGTGTTCTTTTTCTCGATCTGGGTCCTGATAATACAGATATGTTGAATTTCTAAAAATTCATCAAGCTTATCACTTATGTTCCATGGACTTTTCTAGATAGATATACTTCAGTGAAAGTTGTAAAGTCAAAGATTAGCAGTTCACACACATACACACACACACACACACACACAAAAGAAACAACTATATACTGTTACAAGAGCTGCACCTTAAATATAACGGCACAGAAAGATGGAAAGCATTTGCCTTTGGCTCAGGGCATGATACCAGGATCCTGGGATTGAGTGTCTTTGTGGGGCTCCCTGCTCAGCATGGAACCTACTTCTCCCTCTCTCTCTACCCCTCCCCCCTGTGTGTGTGTGCTCACTCTCTCTCTCTCTCTTAAATAAAATCTTTTAAAAAAAATAATTGGGGCTTATACAGAAGCTTTTGAAAATTACAGTACATTTTCAGAGAAGTGATAAGACAAAAGAAAATGGCTTTGAGTTTCTAGGACCGCAAACTGTAGGAAAGCAAATATATGGGGGAACCAATGGAGTATAAGGGCTAGTTAATAAAGTTTACCGTATAGATTCCTTCAGTGCTGTGTCTGAGTTGCTAAAAGTCTAGAGCTGTCTCCAGTTAACTTTTGTTCTTCCAGGTACAGAGAGGAGGGGAAACACCTCTACAGATTTATGTCCAGCCTTCAGACAAATAGGAGAGCAGAGAGCTTTTCTTGTATCTGCTTCTTCTCAATTGTCTTCTGCTCACATTGATCCTTATACCATAGTGGTATGTTTTGGGTGGTATATTGCTACCCCTCGTTGCATATAAAAATCAAAAATCAATTATACCCCAAAATATTTAGAACAAAAAAATTCAAAAGAATTTTAAAAAATGATTCATAGTAGCATAAAAAAATAAAATACCTAGAAATAAACCTAACAAAAGATTTGCTAGGTCTCTAAACAGAAAACTATGAAACATTACTGAAACTGATTAAAGAAAATCTAAATAAAATAATTCATAGGAACAGTACTCATAATTGCCAGGAGGCAGGAACAACCCAATGCCCATCAAGTGAAGTGGTAAAATTGTGGCATATTCATCACTGGAAAATTACACAGCAGTGAAAAGAATAACCCACTACTGTGCAATGAATCTCATAAAGATAACGTTCAGCAAAAGAAGCCATAATCAAAAGTGGTCACCTTTGGAAGGTAATGATTAGGAGGAGGTGTGAATAAAGCTTCTGGGTGGACAATACTCTTTTCTTATATGGGTGGTTTCATTAATGTATTACTCTATACAGAAATTTTTAAAGATTTATTTATTTAAGAGAGAGAGAGAGGGGCGCCTGGGTGGCACAGTGGTTGGGCGTCTGCCTTCGGCTCAGGGCGTGATCCCGGTGTTGTGGGATCGAGCCCCACATCGGGCTCCACCACTATGAGCCTGCTTCTTCCTCTCCCACTTCCCCTGCTTGTGTTCCGTCTCTCGCTGGCTGTCTCTGTCTCTGTCAAGTAAATGAAATCTTTAAAAAAAAAAAGAGAGAGAGAGAGAGAGAGAGGGTGCACGCACACACACATGGTGGGAGGGGCAGAGGAAGAGGGACAAGCAAACTCCTCGCTGAGCACAGAGCCTGATGCAGGGCTCATCCCAGGCCCTAAGATCATGACCAGAGCCGAAGTCAGATGTTTAACAGACTGAGCCACCCAGGGGCCTCTACTCTATCCAAATTTGATTGAGCTATAACTTAAGATTTAGTGCTTTATGTATGTTACAACTATATATAATTTTTTAAAAATTTTTAGGTCTTACAAAATTACCCATACCTCAGAAAAGTAAGAAAGGAAGGATGGGAGGGAGGGAGGGAAGGAGGAAGGAACAAGAAATACTGAAGAAATAAACAGAAAGAATGAACTTATACTAATAAAGCCTAGGAGTCCACCACTAGACAGCTTGTACTAAGAAAACACTTGGCAAACATTCTTATTGAACTCTCAAGACCCCATGAGGTGGGTACTAGTTGTTCTCATTTCAGAGAAGAAGCTGAGGTTCAGAGAGGTGAAGTCACTTGCCAAAGTCATACAGCAATGGCACTGGGTTTGTCTGATTCTGTATCTCACACTTTCAACCACTCATCACATTGCCTTTCAAACAGGTTCTTTCCCAGGCCTTATGACAAGTCACCATCTAATAGCCATTATAATAACAACTAACAGCGATTACCACCTAAAGTCCTCAAAGTAACCTAAGAAGCAATTACTATCTCCATTTCTGGGAAGAAACCTGAGGCTCAGAGAGGGTAAGCCATTGTGCCAAGGAATGATGGAGCCAAAATTTAAACCCAAGAATGTCTGCCTCCAGGCCCACGGCCTTGTCATCAATTCTATACTGCCCAGTAGTTAAGAGGCTTGGATTCCATCCATTGGTTCACTCATTCATTCAACACTTTTTTTTTTTTTTTTTTTGAGCACTCACACCGGGCCAGGCATGTTCTAGCCCCAAAACAGACTCCTACTGCATATAGCTCACATTCCAGTGGGGGTGACAGTACACAGACAGTATGCCACGTTGTGAGACACGCTATCAGGACCACTAAGAAATAGTGATTGGTGAGATGGGGGCCTAATGCAGGCAGTGTGGCTGGGGAAGGTCTCTCTGAGGAAGTGACAGCTGAATAAATGATGGTGTTATGAACGGGAAGATGCAGAAGGATTCCTTTTCTGTGTCTCTGAGTGGATGGTACATCTTGTGTCCCAAATCCCCATTCTTGGGAGTCGATTTTGGATGTAATTCTCTTCTCTCTAGCCAGCAAAGCTGAGAATATTTTCCCCCCACTCCCTCCTATAAGGAATGATTGAAAACGGTTGGAGAAAGAATCTTTCAGGGACTGGAGCCACAGAGGGCGCGGGAGTGGTAGGGCAAGACAGGGTAGGACATCATTGTGACGGTGACCGGCAGCCTAGCACGGAACAGACGGCAAAAAGGGCAGGACTTAGTAGCTGATAAGAAGTAGGGGATGGAAAAGGGGTCCCCCAATCCAAATCTCCCTTGCTTGGGCCCACTGCACCCGAGCTTGAGGCAGGAGAGAACACCCCAGCTCAGGGGACGCAGACGCCCCTCGCTTCCCCTACCAGCCCTGCTTCCTCCAGCCTCTACCAGTTCGGCCAATACGCATGCGCCCACTTCACCAGGCGGGGTGCGCGCCCGGGTAGCCCTACGCATGCGCGGCCTCGCCGTTGCAGGTAACCGACAAGACTAGAGCGAGCCTTCCCCCGGTGCGCGCCTGCGTCGCGGGGAGGAGCCCAGGTGGGGCGGGGTTTAGACGCCGCGCGCGCGCTCTTGGTTCGGCCCCTCGCGCCTTCTCGTCTTTTCCTGGCGGGGACGGCGCACGCGCATCTTCTTCCCCTGCAACTGTCGTTGGTCGGTCGTAGTCTCCCGCGGTGTCCCGGGACTGGGACGTGGGCCCAGGTACGCCTTGGCTGTGGCGAGGTTCTCCAGAGAAGCCTTGTCAGAGCCCCCAAATCCTGGGGGAGCGTCCCCAATATCAAGGCCTTCCAAATCTTGCTAGAAGTTTTCTTGAAATCCTGACCAAATACCCTCAGAAATACTGAAAAGGACTCAGCAGGAAGCCTAATATATGACCCCTGAAACCTTGTCAGAATCTTCTCGAAGTTCTGTCAGACTTCTCCCTCAGAGCGTGCCAGACTACCCCCCGAAATCCTGTTACACTCCCTAGCCCCCTCCCCGAAGTCCTGTCAGAGATCCCCAGAAGTCGCCAAAACTCCTGTAGGATTCCCCTCCCAGATCCTCTCAAGAGACCTCTGAAATCCAGTCGACACCCCCAGAAATCCAGAGACGTCAAAGAAATCTGGGCAGAGACCCCTCTAAGATCCAGACGCCCTTAAATCCTGCCTGGGGCCTCCTCCTGCTGGAACCTGCCTGTCAAAGACCCTCCCTCAGTCCCTCACCAGCAGTTTACCCCCCAATCCCTGTCAGGCATTCCCAGTGCCAGACCCTTCCCCACTCTGGCCCCACAGCCATCACTCCCCTTTGCGCCCTCCCCCATTGTCCAAACCCTGGAACAGACTCTCTTCAAAGGCCACTCTTTCTAGAACATTCTAAAATGTAGACCCAGCTGGTGCCAGGGAGAGCACGGTCAGGGGAGGACTTGGTGAGGAAAGGGGTAATGAGCAGGTGGGGTGAGGACAGACAGCCGCCAGGTGAACCTGTGCTGACCGTTTGCCCCAGGGTGCCCAGTTCAGCCCCGTGGGGCACTGTTGTCCAGTGTAATTATTAACAGCACCCTTCTCACTCTTCAAAGTGTCCTGGAGTTGGGACAATAAGTCATATGGTCAACCTGGTTATAATGGAGGCAGGACATTGTCAGGGCACAGAGGAAGAAGTCCCTAACTGGTCCAGGGGCTCAGGGAAGGCTCCCCCGGGAGGCTGTGAGCCCGGGCAGGGGCCACAGGTGAGGGTAGTGTGTGTGGTGTGACGTGGGCCGAGAAAGACCATGGAAAGATGCAGAGTTCCCATGGCTGTGATGAGGGTGAGCGACCTAGAGGTCGGCCAGTGGAGAGAAAGGTGACAAAAAGAGGCAAGGAATTGCAGGGAGCACTCTGTCCCATACCAGCCAGAGGGGCTGGGACTTAGTCCTGAGGGCACTAGGGATCCATGGCAAGAGTTGGAGCAGGAGAGAGATGGGGTCAAACTCTCACGGGAGGCCAACAGTTCCAAATACAGGCTGATACAGAATGTCGGTCACCCAGGGCGGTGTGGGAACGCAGAGACAGCAGCTCATTCAGAAACATTCTCCCAGAGAAGGGGACATGTGAGCCAAGACAGGAAGGACTGAAAAGGAGGGTCCCAGGCAGAGACCTGGAGGTGGGAACAGCCAGCCCAGTTTGGGGAAGAGCATGCAGTTCAGAGCTGCTGGAACTGCAAGTATGATTTGGGGTGGGGAGGCAGGCAGGGCCAGGCCATGCTCAGGCTTTGATGCCGGGTCCAGGGTCTAGCCTCTGTCCCTGGGGTGCTGGGGAGCCGTGGGAGAACACTAACCAGGGAGGGGCAGGTCAGCTCCAGGGCCCTGCAGGGATGGACGGGAGGGGAAAGCCTGAAAACTGGGAGGTGGGGGAGGAGGATGGGATGAGGGTCCAAGGGGAGAGGTTGGGGCCTGGCCCAGAGCTGTAGGGAAGAGGAGGAAGGGACAGGGTTGAGTCATAAGGCAGGAGGGACAGGTTAGGGACTTGACAGGCTGTGGGGAGGAAGGGTGGAAGGGAAGCAAGAAGGCAGTGACACCCACCCACTAGCCCCCTCTTTGATCTCTGCTGCCCACTCCTCGGCCCCCCATTTTCCCAGCCCACACCTCCAATCCATAAAACAGGTCTGAGCGGGAGCTGCTCTGGTCGTGGCAGGGGTGGGCAAACAGGTTCTGAGAACCCAGAGCGGCCTGGGGCACAGGTGGGGCAGGGCGCCTGGTCTGAGGAGGCCATTCCCATTTGTCCTTCCAGGAGCTCTCAGAGCCATCGAGCCTTTGTCAGCCCCTCCCACTGATGGAGACAGGCTGTTAGTTTCTCCAGCAGCCACAGAGCGACCGGGGTGGCCCATGGATGTGCCAGAGAGCCGGGCGGGTGGCCCCGCTGCAAAAAGTAGGTGGCTGGCCCCCCTGTTTGCCTCATGGGAGGATGAAGGGGGGGAGCAGTGGGTGAGTGGGTGCCGGGTTGTGCCTCGGGGACTTAGGAGAGGTGGCTTGGGGTGTCTGAGCCTCCACCTTGGTGCAGGGTGGGAGTGGGGGAGTGAGCTGTCGTTGAAGGGCCTGCTGTGTGCCCACCTGTCTGGACACCTTATTTCGTTTGCTCTGGGGCAGCTAGAGCAGAAACATTTGCACGCGCTGTGCCCTCTGCACGGAGCACCCTTCCCTAACAACATGCTGGCCCAGCTGTCACTTCATTCAGATCTCTGCTTCCTTTGAAAAGCTTCCTTTCACATTCTCTCCCCTCTCCTGACTCTCTTCATAGGACGGACATCTGTTTGTCTGTCTGTTTCATGAGGCGGGGTCTGTTTCATTCACTCTGGTATTCCTGGTCCAACATGCCAGCCATAAATGTAATTTTAAATTTTGTTGGTAACCACGTTTAGTTTTTTATTTTTTAAAGATTTATATATTTATTTGAGAGGGAGAGGGAGAGAGAACCTCATGCAGTCTCCCCACTGAGTGCGGAGCCCAACGTGGGGCTCGATCCCAGGACACTGAGATCATGACCCAAGCTGAAATCAAGAGCTGGCCACCCAACCAACTGAGCCACCCAGGCGCCCCAAGTAGCCACATACAAAAGAAAAAAGAAACAGGCAAAATGAATGGGAATGACAGATATTATTTAACCTAATATATCCAAAATAATATCCTTTCAGCATGTAATTAACATAAAAATGTATTGGAGATATTCTTTAGTTTTTTCATACCAGGGTTTCAAGATCTGGTGTGTAGTTTACAGTAAGAGAGCGTCTCAAGTCACACGCTCCACAGTTCAAAATACCCAAGAACCGTGTGTGGCAAGTGGCCACCCTAAAACAGTGTCTGACTTGTAGGCGCTCAACCATGTCCTTGATTGTTTGGATGGATGCAAACCAAAGTGGCATGAAATCTGGCTTCGGGAGAAAGCGGGAGGAAGACACTGGAGGCTCTGAAATCCACCTGCTAAGTGGGAGAGCTCATTGTGATAGGGGAGGAGGCTCCCACCCTAGGGGAGAGTCAGGGTTGCTTTTTCGAGGCTCCCAGCATCCAGCAGCAGAGTTGTATCTTTTCTTAAGGCCGAAGGAGGCTTTCCAGAGGGGAAGGCAGGAGGCAGGCACCTGGGTGTGGCAACCTGAGGGCAGGTGGACAGAGTGACTGACATGGCAACTTTGTGGGCACCAGCAGAGGGCGTGCGGCCACCGCTCCCGTGGGCGAGGACTGAGCCAGCTTTGGAAGGCTCCTGAAGGAAAGGGAAGGACACACCCGGGAGAGATGGAGACAGGAAGGCTGGGGTGGGGTGGGGGATGAGATGCGGAGACAGTGGGTCAAGGAGACAGAAGGCTTGGGAAACAGAGTCACTGGGATATGGGAAAAGAAGCCCAGAGATGGAGGAAAACAGAGAGACAGGGCTTGGGAAAGAGAGGGATGGGGAGGAAGATGGAGAGGAGGAGACAGAAAGAAAACTAGAAAAGGGCAGAGACAGAGACGCAGAAAGAGGTAGAGACACTGAGGACGGAAATGAAGGAAACAGAACAGGCGGAGCAATGACATGTTCCTGAGGGGCCCCAGGAAGGGACTATAGACCGGTGTGGATCCCCTGAGCCGGACAGTCCGGGGCTGACTCTGGCTCTGTTCTTCTTGGCTGAGCAGCCCTGGGGAGTGAGCTTGCAGGGCCTGTGAGCTCTCTGGGCTCCCAGTCCTCCTCGGTAACCTGGGGAGCATAGAGAGAGAAGAAAATGAGAGAGTTGAGGTAAAGCCCCAGCAGGGGCCCTGGTATCCCCTGTGTTCCCCTTCCCCCCTTCCCTCGGAGCTTGGGTTCAAACATTCAAACCTGAGGGGGCTGAATTTTAGTTCTCTACAAAGAACCCCAGAGAGTAAAAGAATTAGAGCACTCATGGCCTCCTGCCTGGCCAGTTGGTAAAGTGTGTGACTCTTGATCTCAGGGTCGTGAGTTCAAGTCCCACATAGGGTACAGGGCTCATACGTAAAACAAAACAAAACAACCACAACAACAAAAAAAACCCCAAAAGAACATTCATATGTTGAACAGGTGACCTGGCGCAAGTTCCTAACTTCTCTGTGCCTGAGTCACCTCATCTCTAACATGGGGGCTAAGAATAGCAGCCACCATAGGCCATACAAAACCCCGAGAAGAGGAAGGGCATCTACTAACTGCTAGAAAATGGTCAGCTCTATGATTGAGCCTCCACCACATGCCAGGCCCAGGGCCTTTCTAGATTTTATCTCACTTCTTCTCAAGCAGGGAGGGAACACCCCCATTTTCCAGAGGAAGAAATTGAGGCTCAGAGAGTCTATGCTCTCCTTGCTCTGGTTGCCCCTTGGGTCTGTCAGACCCTCCAGCCTGTGCTGGGCCTACTGCTATACCCAGTTGTTCAAGGTCAGGGCAGGGAGCCTTGAAGGTCACTTCCAGTCCCAGAGACATGGAGTCCAGTAACTCCTGGGGTGGAGGGTCTCCTCCTGTATCTTGGAGCATCTATTGAGTGCTTACTATATGCAGGCACTGTGGACACAGCAGTTGACAAACAGACCCAGGGACGTGCACGTTGTGTGTTCATGTTGGGAGAGCTATTCCCATACACAAACCTAATACTCCCAGCCCTGGTAAGGTGGAGGGGGAACACTACCTGCCCATTTTACTGGTGGGGAAATTGAGGCTCCGAAAGGAGAATCGACTTGCCCACAGTCGTGTAGCTGGGCTCTGAGCTCCTAACCGCTCCCACACTGCCTGCCCTACCTAGATCACCCATCCCCTCTCATCTCAGGCTCCTGGCTGTGGGCGCCAATGACGCCAGCCTCTCCTGGGGATTCAGGTAGGAGAGACACCCGGCCCCCCAGGCAGGCAGGGAGACCGGAGATGCGGCCGGCAGAATCGATCCAGGCTGCCCGCGCCTTATTGGATTGTTCCTGGCTCCTGGGCCCCCCTTCACCCTCAGCTCCTCCCAGAATCCTCTCTTCTTTGCCCTCCTCTGCCCCTAGCCCCATCTGAGCAGAGCCTGGGCGGCAGGGGAAGAGAGGAGGAAAGGGTGATCTCAGAGCCTTTGTCATCTGGGCTCCTGAGTGGCTTGGACACAAAGGATTAGACAGCAGGGGGAACTTCCTGGCCTGAAAGATGGGGCGCACATCCTCAGGGTGCAGAACTACAAAACCACTCAAAGACCCTTACCTTGCTGTCCCCTCCAGAAGCTGCCTGCTGTTCCCCACCAGCCCCCACTCCAGGTAGCTCAGAATGCATTTCCTCCCCTCTGCAGGAGCACAAGACCTAGGATCACTCCTTCTTGTCCCCTTTCTCACAGGCGGGCTGACCCTCTTGTCTCCCCAGTGTACCTCTGGGACCAGCTGGAAGAGGGGACCCTGGGGACGATGCTGAGCTTGGAGGAGCAAATACTCAACTCTACGTTTGAAGCTTGTGACACCCAGAGGACAGGTTGGGGGGGCATGATGGGGTGGGCTGGGAGACACAAGGAGTAAAAAGGGATGAGGGGGTTGCTGGGAACTGGGAAGCCGTAGAGAGAGAGGGAGGGGCTAGGGCCCCTTCTTGGGGGGCCTGCAGGTTGAGGTGGGTGATTGTCGGAAGCTTCAAGAAGGAAGTGGATAAAAGGATGGAGGCTGTTCAGGGTGAGAACATTAATGGAAGAGGGTAGAGCTGGGGAAATGGAGGGAGGGAGGGCAGCCACTGTGTGTGACAATGGTTGGGATCTATTTCCAGGTGAAAAAGTTGACTCAGAGGAGGGGAAGGACTTGCCCAAAGTGTCTGGGTTAAGTCATGGTGCAGGGGTGCCACCAGCCCAGCCGTTGGCGTCCTACTTTCAAGCCATCGCCTGCCCCTACCCCCTACCTGCCCCAGACTCCCTCACAGCATGCTGTGTCCCTAGGCATTGTGGCTGTGACCCATGTACTGGCCTACTTGGAGGCTGTGACAGGACAGGACCCCCAGGACGCACGCCTCCAAACACTGGCCTGCAACCTGGACCCCAATGGGGAGGGCCCTCGGGCCACTGTGGACTTGGACACCTTCCTGGCCGTCATGCGGGACTGGATCGCTGCCTGTCAGTTGGATGGGTGGGTCTCTGCACCTCCAACCCTCCCCCCCCCGGGAAGTCCTTCCTCAGATCTAACCTCACACTGCTTACTACAGGCAGCACCCTTTGGGCACAGGGACCTACTGTGGTTTGAAGGAGGATGAGGAGGAGAAAAAAGTGAAGAGATGGGGTTGGGGGGTGGGGTGGAGGGTCTGAAGACAAAGTTCCTGGGATGGGGAGGCAGAAATAAAAGGGGCTAGAAGGGGGAGACGTGGGGGTGTTGGGGGGCTGACAGAGGCACCTCCCCATCCCTTCTCCAAACCCAGTCCTTGCCCCTCCTGCTTTTCCATCTGGCCCAGGGCTCTTGCCATCTGGCCTTACCTTCCTCCCCACAGTGGTGCTCTCAGTGCTCTTGCTCTCACCTGACCCGGCCCCTCCTCCTGCCCCCAGCAATCCCCCTGCGTGGCTGGTCAGGATTGGGGGTGGCTGCAGGGGGCTCTAAGCCTCATCCCTTTGATACAGGGGATTAGAGCTGGAAGAGGAGACAGCCTTCGAGGGGGCCCTGACCTCCCAGCAACCGCCATCTGGTGAGACTACTATATATAGAATGAAGCAGGCAGGCCCACAGTCAGAGAGTGGGAGGGACTTCCCACCTGGGGATGGGAGCCAGGGGCATTGGGTGGGACCCCTGGAACCTTTGCTCTCCCTGGAGCTGTGAGTTTGGCTTTCTAGGCACCTCCAAGGCTGCCTCCCCACCTTCCCTGAGCTTTGGGGTTTTTTTCTTCAGGGGATGGTTCCAAGTCCTCCTCCTAACTGCAGCCCTATTGTAGAGTCCTGCAAGGCCCTGCCCACCTGTCCCTGTCAGCGTCATTAGGCTCCCGCCTACTCTCTACCCCCCCCCCCCTCCCTCGGGCCTCCTGGCTCAGCCTGGAAAGTTCCCCGTGCCTGCCCACAGGCTCCTCCGCTTAGGTAGTTCTCCCTAAACTTCCTGCACCTGGGGAAGCCCTGGGATGTCCCAGGCTAAGGCCCCTGGCTGTCCAGGCTCACTGACAGACCTGCATTCCATTCCTGGAGAAATCCGACCATCTGATTCAGTTACCTGCCCTGCTATTTGGTTAGTTGATCTGTTCCCCATTTTATCCCTAGGACCTCACACATAGGAGGTGCTCCATAGAAAAGTGTTCCTGTTACACCTTACAAAAACAAAACAAAAGAAAAAAAAACCCAGCTTTTTGACATTCCCTTGAGCGTCTTCCAGTTGGGGGCCGGGGGAGGGGCAGGTCAGCTGGTGTTGAAGAAACACCCCTCTAGGTGGGGGAAGGACAGGACGGGGAGGCTGGAGGCCAGGAGGTGGGGAGGTTGGGGACAAGGTTGTGGTGAGGGTCCTGGAGGAGAGGGAGAAGCCTGAGCCAGGACTGGCCGTGACAGAGAGGAGAGTGGAGCAGAGTCAGGGAGGAAGGGTCAGGGTCTGGCGGGGGGGGGGGGGGGGG